>NW_006783414.1:293325-323828 GCF_000442215.2 Lipotes vexillifer | reverse complement strand
GATGAGGCCAAGGGGAGGTGGCCTGGCAGGGTCACAGGAGTGGGACAGATTTAAAGTCACAGGTTCTCAAACATTTGGAGCTTTAAGGCACTCTAGGGCCACTGGCTTTCAAATGTTTTTAAGCCGTGGAATCCTCTCCTCAAACAAAATCCCTGTGGAGACCCCAGGGGATATAAACTAGACTAGGCTGAGCTGCCCCAGTGGGATGGAGAAAGGAGTCCAGCTCAGCCAGCAGGTACTGCATCCTCCATCATAGCAGAAACTTGGGGGGTGGGGGGCCCTAGATAGCCAACAACGGGGAGAGATGTGTGTGTTCCTGCCTGCCAGGCACCCCTCCTTCCTGCCAACAGCACCCCGAGCTCATTTTATTTTTGGCCACACCGTACAACTTGTGGGATCTTAGTTCCCCAGCCAGGGATAGACCCCGGGCTCCCTGCAGCGGAAGCGCCCATTCCTAACCACTGAACCTCCAGGGAACTCCCCCAAGCTCACTTGAAGGAATTACCTCTGCTTCACCATGCATGTGCTTTGGGTGGGGTTACTGCCGTGCCCTGGATTGGGTGTGGGGCAGGCACAGTGAAGCCAGACCACTGGCCACAGGGGTTGGCCCAAAGGTGGTCACATGACATGTTATCCTCATGGGAGTCAGTCCAGGACTATTGCTGGGACTCCTGGGGAAAGGAAGCATTCCTTCTACTGGGATTGCTTAGCTAGTAGATTATGAACTACAGCTGCTGGCAGCCATCTTGCCCCATGTGGGGACAGCTTGCTGCAAAGCAAAGCCGGATCTGGAGAAACCAGGGCTAAGAGGTGGAGACAGATGCCCAGCAGCATCCTTTCAACATCTGATTTCAGTTACCCGTGAAGCCAATCCTATGCTTGACTTGTCCACTGAGGATGTCAATGCATGGTCCTCTTCTTAAGCTTTTTGGGGTTACTTTCTGTGATGTTGTGACTTATAATAAGAAATGTATATTTGGTCTTCATATCAGTTTCTGGTACAGAGCTCCTAATACCCTGGGAATTTCCAAGGTGATGAGAGCTGAGAGCAATAAAGGGGTCTTTTGTTATGTTAACGAGGCGACTTTCAGACCTAAGGGCATTGGCACCTAAGGGTGCGGGAGCTCTTTGCCAGGAGGACCAACATTGTGATCAGAGGGTTGGAACTTTTAGTCTAACCCCACAGCCCCTGGTGGAGAAGGGAGGAGCTGGCGGTTAATCAGTCACCAATGGCCAATGATTTGATCAATCATGCCTATGTAACGAAGCTCCATAAACACCCAAAAGGAGATGGTTCAGAAAGCATCTCGTTGTTGGACACGTGAGGGTTTAGGGAGATTGGTGCACTCAGAGAGATGCACTATGCATCTCTTTCCTCTGGCTCTTCCTGAGTTATATCCTTTTATAATAAACCGGTACTCTATTAAGGAAAATGTTTCTCTGACTGCTCTCAGCCACTCTAGCAAATTGATCAAACCCAAGGAGGGGGTTGTTGGAATCTCTAATCCGTCGCTAGTTGGTCAGAAGCACAGGTGACAATCTCGGCTTGCGATTGGCGTGAATTGAGTTGTAGGACACCCAGCTGATGTCCAAGAATTGCTTGGTGCTGTGGGAAAGGCTCCCCACACAGTGGAATGGAACAGAACTAGAACTCTTTGTCACTCAATCAAAAGTCCTTCCTAGTACCTAAATTGTGGTGTGTTGAGAAGTGGATTATTAGGCAGCCAGTAAAAATGATCATTATAATGGTTACATAGAAACTATAGGACTTCCCTGGTGGTGCAGTGGTTAAGAATCTGCCTGCCAACGCAGGGGACACGGGTTCGAGCCCTGGTCCAGGAAGATCCCACATGCCACGGAGCAACTAAGCCTGGGCACCATAACTACTGAGCCTGCGTGGCACAACTACTGAGCCTGCATGGCACAACTACTGAAGCCCGCACACCTAGAGCCCATGCTCCGCAACAAGAGAAGCCACTGCAATGAGAAGCCCTCGAACAACAATGAAGAGTAACCCCTACTCGCTGCAACTAGAGAAAGCCCGCGCACAGCAACGAAGACCCAACGCAGCCAAAAATAAATAAATAAATATATTAAAAAAAAAAGAAACTATAAAGCACGGTGAAATGTTAAAGTAAAACTTGCTGTTTAATATATGCTCAACAAATGTGCATTAACAATTAATGAATTAAGTGGAAAAAAAAAAAAAACCCAAAGCACAAAATGATAGCATGTCCATTATGATTGCCAGCAAGGGAAGGTGGTGTACGGATAGATGAGTGCAAAGCAAAAACTAAGTCATATTTGGATGGGGGAATATGGCGATCTTTTCTTCAACATTACCTGTAATAATAACGTCCAACCACTTTTCTACTAATTACAATAAATTTTCTTGACCATCCACATCTGGGAAGTGGCAAGGACGAGAAGAGTGTCACGGAGGCAGGTGAAGGAGATGGCTGGTACCCACTCGGGGCTGACTTTCTGCTCAGTTGATGTGGGTGTCTGGACGGGGGGCAGAACTGCGAAGAAATCGCTCACCCTGGGCTAGAGGTCACTAGAGCTGCTCTAATAGTGAGGCCCCTGATCCTTTAGAGCCATGGCCCTGTTAACATACAATTAAGTATATGTACACATTTAAGCTTATGGCACCAATAAGGTCCTCTCTCCTGAAGGATAAATGCCTCCTCATCCAAGGTATTGGCAAAAGAGACAATGCTCTCTCCCCAGGAGGTCAGTAAATCCTCCCAGTTGTGTTCCAGTGAGTCTTTGTTGGCAGAGACAGGGCTGGTAAGCAGGTGACCAATTGACAGAGAAGGGGAGAGGTTTGCAAAGAACCCAGCGTCCTGATTTAAGCGATGCTTGGAAGGATGGGCTCATGATAGCTAGGTTTATCTTGTTTGCCTCCTTTCGGGATTGCCTCCCAGCTGGATCGATTCAAGGCCAATAACTTCTTGCATCCCCTACGTGGGCATCCTACCTCGCAAGGTGTAGTGTGTTGATCAATCAGGTCCCAAAAGATATGTCCACATCCTAACCACCAGAACTGTGGATGTGACCTCATTTGGAAAAAAGGTCTTTGCAGATGTAATTAAGATTCTCAAAATGAGATCATCCTGGGCTTTCTGGTGAACCCTAAATCTAATGACAAGTGTTCTTATAAAAGACTCTCAGAGGAGAGACAGGGAGAAGAGGATAAGGCCATGTGAGGACAGAAGCAGAGACTGGACTTCTGTAGCCACAGGCCAAGAATCACCTGAGCCACTAACAGCTGGGAGAGGAGGGAAGGATCCTCCCCTTGAGTTTTTCGAGGGAGTATGTCCCAGCTGACACCTTGATTTTGGACTTCTGGCCTCCAGAACTGTGAAAGAATACTTATCTGTGTTTTGTTTTGTTTTAAGGGGTTTTTTTTGATAAATTTATTTTATTTTATTTTTGGCTGTGTTGGGTCTTCGTTGCTGTGTGCGGGCTTTCTCTAGTTGTGGCCAGCGGGGGCTACTCTTCATTGCGGTGCGCATGCTTCTCATTGTGGTGGCTTCATTTGTTGCGGAGCACGGGCTCTAGGCGTGTGGGCTTCAGTAGTTGCAGCACGTTGGCTTCAGCAGTGATGGCTCCCGGGCTTCAGAGCGCAGGCTCAGCAGTTGTGGCATGCGGACTTAGTTGCTCCGCGGCATGTGGGATCTTCCCAGACCAGGGCTCGAACCCGTGTCCTCTGCATTGGCAGGTGGATTCTTATCCACTGTGCCATGAAGGAAGCCCTTATCTGTTGTTTTGAGCCACGAAATGTGTGATAATTTGTTACGGCAGCCCTAGGAAACTAATACAGAGCAGTAGCACATAATCCAGGGGAAAAACGATCTGGAAGATAGGGAACTTTAGCTCCAGCTGTGGCACTAGTGGAGGCTAGCTGAGTGCCTTCGGACAACTCACTTACCATCTCTGGGCCTCAGTTTCTTTACCTATAAAACATTGCACGATAGAAGAGCATTAGCTGTCGTGTAAGTTGGGTCTAACCGTAAGCCCAGGTAATATAAACGGAAACATATGCAAAAGTAAAGTGTGTCATTAAAATATGATTGTGATTCTTTTTTTTGCGGTACGCGGGCCTCTCACTGTTGTGGCCTCTCCCATTGCGGAGCACAGGCTCTGGACGCGCAGGCTCAGCGGCCATGGCTCATGGGCACAGCCGCTCCGCGGCATGTGGGATCTTCCCGCACCGGGGCACAAACCCGCGTCCCCTGCATCGGCAGGCGGACTCTCAACCACTGTGCCACCAGGGAAGCCCCTGATTGTGATTTTTATATGCATTATTCTTGAGCAAGTGTGGATAATGTTAGAATAACACCATGAGAGAATGTTGTTTTAATTCAGGTTATGGGAGATGGTTAAAATTAGTGCCCACACCACTATGGGCATAAAAAAGAAACAGAGTATCGGTCTTATTAGGGCCAATCAGACGGCCCAGCCCAGAGGTGTGGGGTTGGCTGAGAACGGGAAGGAGGTACTTTCCGTGCTAAGGAAGGAAGTTGGCCTGGGAGCGCTGCCTGGACGGCGGGCTCTGAGAATCTGAAGTTTCAGTGAGATGGCGGGGCCCAGCCAGGGGCCTGCTGGTCAACTAGGGTGATACCCACAGACAGGGGTCATCCTCCGGAGACCTCAAATCCTGGCTGAGAATCCCTCACTACCTGCCCGGCAGACGTGAGTTCCTCATGGGCTGGAAATCCTGCTGCTTTGGGAAGGGCAGGGGGCAGGAGGGGAAAGAGGATTTGGGTCCTGGTGGGACCACCAGGCATGTTGGGGCCAGCTGTTGGGGGCACTTAGCACCCCAAGGCCCAGTTTGTGCTTTGATTGCTACTCTTTCCTCTTTCTCTCCTACGTGCTGATGCTCCGTTTTTGAGCTTGCTTTTGGTGGATGAGTAATAACAGCAGCAACTCTTTCTTTTTTTTCTTTTTTTTTGCGGTACGCGGGCCTCTCACTGTTGTGGCCTCTCCTGTTGTGGAGCACAGGCTCCGGACGCGCAGGCTCAGCGGCCATGGCTCACGGGCCCAGCCGCTCCGCGGCACGTGGGATCTTCCCGGACCGGGGCACGAACCCGCGTCCCCTGCATCGGCAGACGGACTCTCAACCACTGCGCCACCAGGGAAGCCCCCAGCAACTCTTTCTTGAGCACCTACTCTCAGCCGTAGGTTCGTCCCTTGTAACCTTCACAGCACCGTTACCCTGGCTTCCTGGGTGAAGAGCCAGGGGTGCAGAGATGTTAAGTAACTTTCCAAAAGCTGGAATGCGAGGAGATGCCCCAGACCCCAACCCAGAGCCATCCTCCCGACTGCAGTCTACTGCAGGCCTAAGAGAAGGACTCTGATCTCTGTTTACATCAGATACAGCCTGTCCCTCCTCTGCTTGTGGGCTAGGATGGGCCAAGGAGGGAGAGTCAAGCCCTGGGAGGGTTGGGGGACCCCAGAGCAGAACTCAAAGAGAATGTGGACTGAAGAAGGGAAGGGGGCCCAGGTGGACCCTCCCCCATTACCTGTCTGCTGACCACAGTGCGAGGGGGCCAGCAGCCCTTAAAAAGGCAGCAGTGAGAGGACCGTCCCCCTGCAACCACATGTTCCCACCTGTTTGTGTCGCCTCTGGGTGTGCCTGGCGCTCCCCTCCCTCGCCGCCAATCTGAAGCAGTGACAATATGCCAGCGCTGAGCCCCGGCTCCCAGAGCAGGACAGGGACTTCCTCTAGGGAACTCCCGTGGGAAGGGAGACAGGCCAATCACAGATCCCAGGAGGATGCCGGGGGTGCAGGGAGCAGCTCTGCTGGCCCTTGGGTGCCGTCCCACTCCACTCTGGCGGGACCTAGATGGGACCTGGGCTGGGTATAGGCACCCCGTTGCCCAGAGACCCCACGGGCCTGGCAGGCTGGACCCCTCTCTCCCAGGTCTGCCCATCCCTCGGCGGCCCTTGTCGGGGAAACAGCCAGAGACCTCGCCCTGGGGACCCTGGTGGTGTTCGAGGCCCTGGAATCCCAGTTGTCAGGCATGGGGCAGACCTGTTCGTCAGCTCCCTGGGGGTGCAGTGGGGGTGGGGGCAGGATTGTGCAGTTCCTGCTCAGATTTCTTGCTGTGTCGCGTCCCTCCACCCTTGTTCCCTGTTCAGCTGCTCCCAGGGCAGGGGCTCGGCCTGAAAAGGTGGTCCTTGACACCTAGGGGTGGGGGGAGCTTCTTTGGGACCTTCTCACAGCTGCCCCCTTGGTCCTCTGCATGCTCGCCCCACTCTCCCCCCATCTCCCCAGAGAACTGAATAGATTTTTCTCTCTGCAGCGAAAGGGAGAGGGAGAGGGGATCGAGCAGGGACAGGGGGCTTTGCCTGCTCAAGTTCCCCAACTTTTTGGTCTTGGGACCCCTTTACACGCTTAAAAATTACTGAGGATTCCAAAGAGCTTTGGTTTATGTGGATTATAACTACTGAGACTTTGTCAAATTAGAACTGAGAAAATTCTTAATGTTTATTAGTTATTTTAAAATAACTAACATTCCTTACTTAAAACAATATTAAGCCCATTACATGTTAGCATAAATAACAATTTTAAAGCAAAAATAACTATACTTTCCAAAACAGCAGCAAAATGGAGTGAGCAGAATGGCATTATTTTACAGTTTTGCAACTCTCTGTGGTGTCTGGCTTACCAGGAGACAGCTGGTTCTCACATCGGCTTCTGTAGCAATCTGTTGTGATGTGTTGTTGGGAAGGAGATATATAAAGATAATCCGGCCTCACACAGATAAGTGGTTAGAAAGGGTAGGACCTCACAGACCCATTGGAAGTGTTTTGAAACTCTCAGGGATCCTGGACCACACTTGGAGGATGGATAATTCATGTTTTTTGTTTTCTGTATTTTATGACGATTTGACATCCCAGCACCAACTGATTGTTAGAGATAACAAGCAATTCAACTAGGCGCAGCCTCTGATATGCTAACCGAGCAATCCAGAGCCATGTCCCAAGCCTCCTTTATCTGACTCTCCAGCATCCAGACAGTATATCCCTGCCCATCCTAAACCACCCCAGTGCCAGCTATGGGACAACTAGGGACCATATGTGGCCCAGAGCCTGCTAGAATTATTCAAAGTAGCCAATCCTAAACTGTTCACCTGGCCCTGCCTTGCCTTTCCTGCAAAACCACAGTAAAGGCTTGTGCCTGTGTGTTCCCCTGCCTCCTGCCTCCTGATGGACCCTGGTGCTCCCCGTGTGGCCCTCCACGATGTGTGGTGCCTCCTGCTTCTAGGACACTGTGAGTAAAGACCTCTTCCTCCCTGAAAATCCTTTCCACATCTCCCTACCTCCAGGTCATCCAGACCTCTCACTCCTCTTGACATCTGCATTTGACACACCCTAGACCTGGAATTCCTTTACCTCCCTTCTCTGCCCAGCAAACACTTACTCAGCCGTCAAGACTCAACTCAGAGGCCACCGCTTCTGTGAAGCCTGCCTTAGTCACCCTCCTTTCTGCTCCCCGGCACAAAGCGTTGCTCAAGCCCAGCACTGCCATCCACCAGTGTCCCCTCTCTTCCCACCTCTCCCCCAAGGGCAGGTGGCTGGAGGGAGGGAGTCCCCTTGTTCTGCTCTGCCATCCTGGGTTCAGGGCCTGACCAATGACTTCGGCTGTGTGGAATAAAGGAATGAGATCACGAAGGGAAAGAAGGAGAATGCCTGTTCCTCAGGGAGCAGAAGCCGCTCTGGGAGACACCCAGCAGGCTGGCTCCGTTTGTGCCCCTCTCTTCTCTTCTTGAGGGGGCTGAAGCCACAGGAGAGGGAGAAAACAAACCCCCTGTCCTCCCTCTGTGTGGACACAGCCTACTTCCATCTACAGCCTGTGGCTGGGGATCCAGCCCCCTCTGGCATCTCTGTGGGAACAGGTCACTGGTCACTCCTGAGCCCTCTGTGTGTGTGTGTGTGTTGTGTATGGGAGTGGTATTGCAAACTGCCTGCAGGAGTCTGACAGGTAACAAGGTGGGTGAAGTTCATCATGGCCTGGGACAAGAGGGAGTGGTGGGGACTGCCGCAAAGGTGACCCACCCAAAGAGGTGACCTCAACTCAGCGCCAACAGAGCCAGGTCTTCTGACTTGCTAAGAGGAGCTGGAAATTCTTACTTTCAGGTGAAATCTTCTGATTTTTAAGTGTTGTCCTAAATTTGTAACATACTGTGTTGATAAAGCAAAGGATAGCAGCAGGCCTCAAGGCCGCAGAGGTGAAGAGAGAGAAGCCTCTGTAGGTGGGGTAGGGGGAAGGGGAAGCGTTCAGCCAGGGGATGATGACAAGCCCCAACCTGGCTTCTTTCCAGGGAGTCTCACTCACCCTTTGAGCCGCAGCTGCGGTTGAGAATTTCGCCAACACCACTGGTTCCCTGCCCTCAGGCGAGCACTGAACTCCAGCAGAGACCAGAGGTAGCACACTTAGGAGCAAGCCCTGGGAGCTGGAAGGGACCCCTTAGTCCAGTGTGGGATCTGGGGCCTGGGGAGGTCAAGGGACTTGCCCTGCATTGTGCAGCCCACCCCAGGCAGTGCGGGCACTCCTGGCTGCCTGCCTGAGCCCACCTGTCAGTTCCTGATGCTGCCTTGCCAGGGAAGCATGAAATGCTGCTCTGAAGTAGGCCAGCAGCGTGAGAAGCCAATACTCCACCCCTAGTCAGAGCTCCACTCCCTCCGTCCCGTTTGAGCACAGCTGCCCCGCTCCTGGCGTCGTCTTCTGGAGCCTTGAGATTACACACACTATTAGACATGGGAGGGGATTCTGTCATGAGAGTGGGATCTCAGCAGAAAATGAGCTTAAATATCAGTTTGCTCGTTTTTGAATTCTTTTAAATGTAACAAAATAAATAATTTTAGTGATGAGACAGACTCTTTACAGATGACACTAAGTCCTTTCCTTGGAGTCCACTCCCACCCCTGCTCCTGCAGCTTCAGGAGAGTGGAGGGGCACCCATACCCCTGTACTGAATAGTCATTTTGTGCACCTGAGTAGCATGATCTGGAGTTCCCCCCACCCCAATTCCCCGGGGGAGCAGGCAGCCCCCTGTGGGCCTGCAGTTCCAGGAGCATTGGGAGAACTCCCGACCAGATGCCAGTCCCGGTGCCTGAAATTCTGCCAGCTAAGCTCTGGCCTTGAAGGATTTTTCTTCTTCTAAAGTCACTTATTAAAATGTAAACACTCTGGGGAGGGAGAAACCCCTGCTGTCTCCTCTGTCCTCTGCCTGACCGCAGGTTGGATTCAAGCGCTGCACTGAATTTGTGGGCAGACGGGTCTAAGCTGAGCCAGCCTGAGAGGAAACGGGCCGAGTTTGTGTTCCAGTGGAGTGGCCCCTTCATTCAGAAACACAGAAGTGAGGCACCTCGCCTAGCCTGGGGAGCTCAGGAAAGGCTTCCTGAGAACGGGACTTCAGTGCTGTGTCCTGAGAACGAGTAGGTGTTAAAGGAAAAGCAGGGAAGGTGAGGGGGGCTCCAGGCAGAGGGAACAGCATGTGCGGAGGCCTCAAGACAGAACCTGATGTGTTTGAGAATCTGCAGATCACTCAGGATTGAGTGGCAGGAGGTGGAAGGGGAGCTGGAGAGGCCGTGAGCCATGCTGCGGAGTCTGCTGGTCCCACTGGGGGCAACTGGGAGCCACTGAAGGCTCTAAGCAGCGAAGGGACCAAGTTTGAAGTATAGAAAAAGTGTCTGCAGCAGCTTGGAGACTAGGTGGTCGGGCTCAAGATGGAACAGGAGGGTCAGATGGGACGCTGTTGCCGGAGTTCCAGTGATGGGTGTTGGTGGCCGGGACCCAGACTGTGACAAATGGGATCAGGAAATCAGTGATCTAGGGCAGGGCAGAGAGTAACATCCCTGGCTCCATCCTAAGCTCCAGTCACCTGGACTCCATCCCTTAGAGCAGGACACATCCCTCTCTCCTCTCTTCCACCACTCCCCCCACCCCATGGCCAAGGAGACGCAGACTCCGCCATCGCTACCTGGCTGGTCCGGGTGATGCAGCGGCGGATGAGGTCCCTGATGTTGCGCTTGTCCGTCTGGAAGTACACGGTGACGCTGGACTTTTCCTTCAGGTAGGGCTTCTCGGCTGAGGCCCAGGTGTGCAGCAAGGTCGGCTCGCTGCCCTCTGATGCCACAGGGAAGTAGGTACTTGAGGCCATGGAGCAGGAATCGAGTCCCTTGGAACCTGCCGCGGCCCCTCCTGGGGGCTCCGGGGCAGATGGGGGCTCCTTGGCCTGGGCCTGGATGTACTGGGCCTCTACCGAGGACAAGAAGTCCACCTCGCCTTCCTGGCTGAGCACCCGCCAGTAGGCCTCGGGACCCCCGTCCAAGAGGGCATCTGTGGCCAGCCGGGCACTCTCATTGTCACTGAAGTCAGCCCTGGCTGGCCGGACCCACTGGCTCTTGACATCTTCCAGGCGTTTCTGGATCTTGCCCACGTGCCTGGCCCGGCTCATGCTGCCCTGTCCCTGAGTCGTGTGGGGGGCAGCTGGCACCTGAGCTCTTCCTGATGTCAGGGGCAAGCGGGCCACACCACCCAGGAGGAGCGGGGCTCACAGCACTTCTGGAAAGCACCCACTCCTAGCACTGGTGTGCGGCCAGCATCCAGGATTACCTGCTCCAAGGTAATCCTGCTCTCCTGTGCAATGCTTCACAGGGATCATCACCCACTGCCAGGGGTTGGTTTATCTCTGAGCGACACCCGCCCTGCCCACGGGCCAGGAGGGCTGTGGCTCTATCACGCCTGGGCACACTCAGCCCTGGGAGACTCCTCCTCCCAGCAGCCAAGGTGAGCTGGCTTTCCAGCTTGTTGTGCAATTCTCCCAAGACCCTCAGGCCCCATTTACAAAGCAAGCAGCCTCTCCCAGCACCGTCACCGTCACCGCTGTGCCTCAGGTCCCCTCCTGTGCTCCTCATTTCAGACGCCAATTGGTTCAGAGACAGTTTCCCTGATGGGCCCCTGAGACCTGCCATCCATCCTGTCCCCATGTGAGGAGGGAAGCTGGATGCCCACCAGGCAGAACTGTTCACCAGGCACTGCTCCTTTCTCTTGGTAACACCCCAAGTTCCTAGCCCTTCCCATTCTCTGGAAAAGCCTTCTTTCCCATCTCTCTTCCCTTATTGTGTTTGCAGTGGTCATGCTTGAACAGAACCCCCAGAGAGGTTCCATTTCTGGGGCCAGCGCTGATCTGTTGGAAGCGGTGGCTGCTTGGAATACTATCTGGAGAAGAATCTTCAGCTGTGTCCGGGCCCACGGACCGATGGGATCAGTCTGTCTCGGTGCTGGTGGGGCAGGTGGCCGCAGGCGTGTATGAAGTAGATGAACTGCTAAGGGAGAAGCCACATTTTCTTTCCAGGTCAGGGCATGGTCAGTTCCATGTCAATGGAATGCAAAACCTAGAGTCCTGATGTTACTGAATCAGGTCTGACTGCTTGACGCTCAAAAATCAATATTCCAGAGAGAGACAAAAGTTGGTGAAAAGGAAAGCTGCCTTTAATCAGAATGCTGGCAATCTGGGGAAATGGTGGACCCAGGGTTCCCCCAAACCCACCTCCCAAAATTCTGCTCAGCCATGAAGTTTGTAAAGGGAAAAAGGGAAGTAATCTCAGCTAATCCTTGAGATGGGGGGTCAGTGTCGTCGCCATCCCTCGCTGTGTGCAGGCTTGTGTGCAGGCTTGTCAGCTTCTTGTGATTCTTCTTTAGATGCTCTCTTGTTCACACAGTTTGTTCGTGAGATGGCTGAAAGAAAAGCTAGGGAAGAGATCTGGTCATCTGCTGATTACTTATTCATTTCTAATTTGATCTATGGAAAGAACCAACAGATTAGACAAGGTGTTGTGTGATCAAAAGATTTGAGAGGTGTGCTAGGGCCGGATGTGAGTAGAGCATGGGGCTCCTGGTTTGAGGTTAGTGACAGGACAAAGGGGCCTCCTGCAGAGAGCTGTTTCCTGCCAAAAGCTGCTTACACTGACTGCCTTTGATTGGGTTCTTCCAGAAACAGACTAGGATTCGAGTACAAGTGGCTAACTGGGAGGTGATCCCAAGATGCTCTGGTAGGGGAGCAGAGGAGTGAGACAGGAAGGGGGGGAAGCTGCTCGGGGCAGGGTACATTAAGGAGCATGTCACCATTGTGGACATCTGGGATTTATGAACATCTGTGGGAAGGTCTGGGCTCCGGTCCTACCGGGCACCTCCAGGAAATGGTATAAAATACATCTCAGGGCTTCCCTGGTGGCGCAGTGGTTGACAGTCCGCCTGCCGATGCAGGGGACACGGGTTCGTGCCCCGGTCCGGGAGGATCCCACATGCCACGGAGCAGCTGGGCGCGTGAGCCATGGCCGCTGAGCCTGTGCGTCTGGAGCCTGTGCTCCGCAACGGGAGAGGCCACACAGTGAGATGCCCGCGTACCGCAAAAAAAAAAACCAAAACTCAGATTTTTCCTACCCAAAGGCTGAGAAAACCGCAGAATCTATCTACCAACCCCCACTGATTGTTGGTCCAGGGCTGCTTCTGGGGCTGCATTAGTTCCCCAGCCCTACTGGCCGGTTCTGCGGGCTCACCAAGCACAACCCTGGAGCCCGAGAAAGCCTGCGGGCAGAGGTCGCAGGCACACAGGACAAGCTAACGAGGTAAGAGCGGGGCCCTGACAATATCCGCTATGAGAATTACGGCAGGAAACTAGGATTAAGTGGTCTTCAAACAGCTGGCACGTGGTTAAGAGCCAGATGCCTCTCTGCGGCACGTCTATCTACTCTTTGGAGGATAGTGCTATATATAAACGTCTGTAACTCCACGAAAGCTGTGGAGGGAGGCTGTCTGGAAGTAGAGCAGTGTCTTTAAAGGCACAGTCCAAGAAAGAGAAAGGGGATTTAAAAAGGATTTCTTCTCTTTCGAAGGATATAGAAGGAATCTAATTCAAGACCTCGGGCACCCCTCCCCTTATTCCACTTTATCTCCTTCCACGGGGCCTGGAACCTTGATGGGGACAAAGCTAATACCCTCTCTGTCTTTGGTGCCCCTGGCTCCGCACGCCCTCCCTTCTGCCAGCTCCCTGCTTGTGCAGATTGACTTCACTTCTTGCCCACATTCTCCTTGGACCTTCCCTCCTCTCCATCTCCTCTGGGTCCTCAGCCCACTCTCCAATCTGTGTCATCAAATCCAGTCCCCAGTCTGGTGAGGGGGTAATAATGCATGGGATTTGTGCTGGTTCACTCCGAGGCTCAGAAGCTGTCGATGGCTCTCAGTTGCCTGGCACGTTGAGCACCAAGTCTTGAGCCTAGCCTTTGGGGCCCTACATGTCTGTGATCTGTGTGAACATTGCAGCCTGTCCTCTCCTTCACTTGGCCGTCATCGAGTCCTCCCTGCGCGCTGGCTCTCTGAGCTAAGGGACACATGGAGGATGAGGCTTCGTCTCACAGATGAGGTAAGCAAGTTTCAGAGAAGTTGAGTAACTTGCCCAGCTAGTAAGTGGCAGAGCCCGACACAGTTGCTCCAAAGCCAATACACTTTCCACTGTGCCAGGCTTCACTCTCCCTTCCTTTCCCTGGTCCCTTTCCACTCTCAGAACAATCCAAATCCTCTTATCAGTTCCAGAAAGTGTGTATGGGAGAAGGGCAGAAGTGAGTAGATGTTCTGGGGTTCACCTTTCACCTGGGCCTGATTCTCTTTGGTAGATGAATAAATGATGGGAGGTCCCTCTGAGACAGAGGCAGGTCTCTGTGGCCTGTGGGGGCCATTTTCACTAGTCTACTTGCACAGTAGCTATCATTTTTTTTTTTTGTTAAAGACTCTTTGAGTGGAACTTTCCCCTCAAGCTGCTGGAGGAAGAAGAG
Organism: Lipotes vexillifer; assembly: GCF_000442215.2. Classification (NCBI taxonomy): domain Eukaryota; kingdom Metazoa; phylum Chordata; class Mammalia; order Artiodactyla; family Lipotidae; genus Lipotes; species Lipotes vexillifer. Next base: position 309,980 of record NW_006783414.1, on the reverse strand, counting down.
CCCTTCTTCTCCTGTCCCCAGCTCCCTGCCCTTACGCAGACCCCAGGGACTCTATCAAATCCTTTAGAATAGACAGCAAACGCAGTCTCTGTGTGCTGTTCCATCTTTGCCCCCGTTCCTGCGCTCCTGGCAGACATTACTAGTTGATCATAGAACTTCTTCCCTATGAGCTGGGAACCATCCCCTCACTGCTCTTTATGGGACTCAAAGAGAAGTTCTCACCTAGAAGGAATCTTGGATGTACTGCACGCCCTTGGAGGGCTTGCAGTACATCCAAGATGTACTGATGAGAAAACTGTTGCCCAGAAAGGGAAAGTGACTGTTCTCAAAGAAACACAGCTGGCCAGTGACTGTCATCAGCGTTGGCCCTCCCCTCCTCTGCAGCCCCAGCTGTGTGAAATGTCATCATTCTTGCTGGGTCTGCTGGCTGAAATAACAAATTCCTCCCCTGGGATTGCACTTCTGGACCAGGAAGTCTGGCCAGCTGTTGAGCCACATTGTCATACGTTGAGAAATCCTTATCAAAGAGCCTTTGATTCCAGGCTCTGTGGATAATGGACAACTTACTTCCCTGTGACCTGAAGTGTAGTCTCTCTGACTCATGAGGATACTGACAATGAGGTAAAGAATGAGAAGCCAGTCTCCTGTTAGCAAATGAGTGGTGTTTGGGGCTTCCTGAGAATTCCATTTGTCTAGGGCCATGGTTCTCAACAGGGGGCGATTTTGCCCATCTGTGGGGGGGGATGTGGCAGTATCTGGAGACATTGTTGGTTGTCACAGCTTGGAGGGGTGATGAAGCCACTGGCATCAAGTGGGTATAAGCCAGGGCTGCTGCTACACCCTGCAGTGCACAGGACAGCCCCCACCATAAAGAACTATCTGGCCCCAAATGTCAATAGTGCTAAGACTGAGGAACCCTGGCCTAGGGCCGGGGGAATGACTAGTGGAATGACTGGCCCTCGCCCATGTAGGAGGTCCAGTCCCCTGCCTTTGCTCAGCCCGCCCCCTCAGCTGGAAGTCCTTGCTTCCCCCAACACAATTTATTCAAATCCTCTGCATTCGAGGTCTCTCCCGATTTCCATCTATGGGAGGGAGCCTCTCCTGACTATTCCTGAACAGCCTTATCTGCTTCTCCTCTGAGCCTACAAGGTGCTTCTAGAACTTGTCTCCGTCAGTCTTGTACTAGTGATGGGTGCACTTCCCCATCTCCCACTGCATTTAATTCCTTGAGTGGTGCAAAGTCAAAAAGCTTCCATGCCTTTGGAATCAGGCACAACTGTGTTCAGATTGTGCCTATGATAATATGTGACCTTGGATAGGTAACTTAGAGGACCTCCCTGAACTTCACTTTTCTGTCCATATAACCACAGAACACTTTCGGAACACGTCCTAAGTACCAGGTGCTCTTCTACGTACTCTACGTGTGTAAACTCATTCAATCCTCACAGCAGCCCTGTGAGTAAGTGCTATTATGACCAGTTCTGTTTCATGGATGAAGGAAACTGAAACACAGAGGTTCACTGGCCGGGAAGTGGCTGCTCCAGGAGCCGCAGACGGGTGGTCCGGTCCCTCTGGTAACCATGGTGCCTTCTGCCTCCTTCACGGGATGAACCTCAAAGGGTGTGAGATCTAAGGGAGAAGGCCTGCGTGATGAGTGGTCCAAACTTGCCCGGTTTCTGCTCTGCTCTTCAGCCTAATACAGCACCAATATATCTTCCGGAACATTGTCGATATTATATGATACACTGCATCCTGTCACAGCCCTGCAATGTCTTTGTAAAACCGAGGCACAGGGAGGTTAAGTAAATTCCTCAAGGACCCAACTGCAGAGCCTGGATTGGGTTTGTCTCCAAAGACCTGGCTCCTATCTGCACCCAAATTCTGGTGCTGGTGTAAGTGAAAATCTCTTCCTTTAGACTGTGAGCGATTTGAGGCGGGGGATGGGACAGGTTAGGCATGACTTAGCTTCCCCAGCGCCTCTCCCACTTTTGGGCTGCACGTGGTAGGCATTCAATCAATGTTTGTTAGGTGAATAAACGGCTCAGAGCTCCTGGGGCAGAGGCCCGCTTGCACAGGCAGAAGGTGCTCAAATAGGATTCCAGAGCTTGTCTGTGGGGCAGCCGGGGGCTGAGAGCTTGGGCTGTGGGCCCAGGAACCTGGAGGGACAGCACGCCTGTTTGAGCTCCTGGAGCACCTGCCAGCCTCTCCCTACCACATCCTCATCAAGGCCTGCAGCAGCAGGAAAATTGTATGCTTGCATTACCCAGTGACCCAAGAAGTGCAATTAAGTTGAGAATTAGTTGGCATAATTAATTAGACGGGTAAATAGCTCCCTGTCAACACCAATCAATCCATTCTGCATATAATCAGCTCAGTGCAGGCCAGAGCTCAAGCAGCTGCTGCTTCTGTTGGCAGACCAGGGCCTAGGGTGGGAGCAGAAATGGGACAGGGTGTCCAGCCAGGTACCCTAAACCCTACCCACACCCAGGTCCTTCTACAACTGCTTTTCATGGGAGCAGCCTCCTGGCAAGTCCATCTTTGGCACCCAGCAAAGCCACAGCTTAACTCCCAGGAAGCCACAGCTGCAAAGTCCCTTTGCTCCCTCAAGTTTCCTACTTTTGAGTTCCCGGTCCAGTGCTCGAGGTTTCTGACATGCATAAAAACCACAAAGAGCTCCCTTTTTTGGCTAATAAATTTGCAGATGCTTTTTAAAAAATTAAAGTATAACTTAGATGCAGTAAAATTTACCCTTGTTACTCTACAGCTTTATGAGTTTTGAGGAATGTGTACAGTTGTATAACTGTAACCAAGCAGGACCCTACAGGGTCTTCCTGGGACGGACCTCCCCATGTCCTCAACCTGCCTCTTGTGTGTAGAAAAACTTTAACTTCCTAGGCCTTCCCCGAGTTCCAAAGAATAAATTTAATCAGAGAAGTGATAAAAGGCAAAAGCAAAGGAAAACAGTCAAGCAAGACAAAATAATAGTTTAGCCATTGTTTAATGGCTAAAGTCAAGGACATCTGACTCCTCCTCAAGGACTATAGATAATATTCTGAGCCGTGTCCTTTGAGCCATTTTTAGCAGATACTGAAACCCCCATCAGGTGGAAGGTTAACTGTATGCTGCCCACAAGCACATAGACCCCAGACCAGTTGGAACCAGAAGGTTGATGATGTTGACTCCTGATTACCTCACCACTAACCAATCAGAAAAATGTCCACGAGCTAACCACACACCCTGCTAACCCCTCTCCCTCATCCTTTCATTTATTTATTTATTTATTTATTTATTTATTTATTTATTTATTTATTTATTGTTTTAGTGGTACGCGGGCCTCTCACTGTTGTGGCCTCTCCCGTTGCGGAGCACAGGCTCCAGACGCACAGGCTCAGCGGCCATGGCTCACGGGCCTAGCCGCTCCGCGGCATGTGGAATCTTCCTAGACCAGGGCACGAAACTGTGTACCCTGCATCGGCAGGCGGACTCCCAACCACTGCGCCACCAGGGAAGCCCCCACATCCTATCTTTGAAAACCTTTCCCTGAAGGCCATTGGGGAGATTAGGTCTTATAAGCAAGCACTAGCTGCCTGGACTCCTTGCTTGGCACACTGCAATAAATGCTGCCCTTTCCTTCACCACAACCCGGTGTCATTGGATTGGCTTTACTGGGTGTGGGTGAGTGGACCCAAGTATGCTTCAGTAACATAACCACCAGCATGATTAAGATCTAGAATCCTTCCATCACCACACAAAAAAATCCCCATTCCCTTCTGTAGTCAACTGCTTCCCCCACCCCCAGCCCCTGGTAACTACTGATCAGTTATATCTCCCAAAAGTTTTACCTAGGGATTTCCCTGGTGGTCCAGTGGTTAAGACTCTGCCCTTCCACTGCAGGGGGCATGGGTTCAATCCCTGGTTGGGGAACTAAAGATCTCATGTGGTGTTGCCAAAAATAATTTAAAAAATAATAATAAAATAGAGAAGTTTAAAAAACAACAACAAAAACCTCAATATTAAAAAAAAAAAAGTTTTGCCTATTCCAGAATGTCCTATAAATGGAATCATATAGTGTGAGCCTTTTGAATCTGGCTTCTTTGTCTTAGCGTAATGCACTTGGGATACATTCATATTGTGGTGTGTGTCCTTGCTTAGCTACTTTTTATGGCTGAGTCATGTTTCATTGCATGCATGTACCAAGTTTTGTTTATCCCTCTCCCAGTTGAAGGACATTTGGTTGTTTCTAGTTTGGGGCATTTATGAATAAAGCCACTATAAATGCTCATATAGAGGTTTTCATATGAACATAAGTCTTCACTTCACTTAGATAAATACCTAGGAGCAAGATTGCTGGGTCTATGGTAAGTGTATAGATAACTTTATAAGAAACTGACAAACTGTTTTCTAAGATCCTGTACCATTTTACGTGCCCACCACCCATGTAGGAGACTTCTGGTAGCCCCATATCTTTGTTACTGCACAGACTTTACAAAATGATGACATCCAGTGCTGGTGACAGCAGGGCCAGCTACATAATGTACATGGCCCAATTCAAAATGGAAATGTGAGGCCCTTGTTTCAAACAAAAGGAAAAAGTGCCATTAATGGTATTAAAATAGAAAGTTTTTTCCTTTCTTCTGTAGTCTTTCTCTCACCTTTCATGGTATTTTTTTAAATTTGCTATTTAATGTTTTAAGTAAAGAAAAACTAAAATTAAAAATTATTAGCATGAACTTTGCCATTTACCATTTATTTTTATATTGTGCAATGCCATTTTTTTAAAAGACTTTTTTTCTTTCTATTTTTTTGGCCACAGCTTGTAGGATCTTAGTTCCCTGACCAGGGATCAAACCCAGGCCCATGGCAGTGAAAGTGCTGACTCACAACCACTGGACCACCAGAGAATTCCCATGTGCAAAGCCATTATAAATGCAAATATGAGAGCTTTTAACTTGTATGTAGAATCACTGAAATTACATGGTCTGTATTTCATTTATACATGCATGTGTATTTTGTTCTTATCAGAAAGTGGAAATGCTGCAGGTGGCCAAATGGTCAGAACCTGCCCAAGGTGGCCATTGGGCTGCCAGGTGAATCAGGGCTCTCCCTCCGAGCTGGGCTGGGAAACTCTTCCTCTAGTTTTTTTCTTCTGAAAATAACTCTATTGGCTTGTGCTTTTGTTTTGTGATTATTACGGGTTCATTATAAAAATTTGGGGAAAACAAGCAAAAATAAATAAAATGCATTAAAATGAAAGAAAAAAAATCAAACATCTTCCATAGCCACACCATTAGACATTGTAATTTTTTTAATGTAAATTTATTTATTTATTTAATTTTGGCTGCGTTGGGTCTTCGTTGCTGCGTGCGTGGGCTTTCTCTAGTTGCAGCGAGTGGGGGCTACTCTTTGTTGTGGTGCACGGGCTCCTCATTGCGGTGGCTTCTCTTGTTGCGGAGCATGGGCTCTAGGCACGCGGGTTTCAGTAGTTGTGGCACATGGGCTCAGTAGTTGTGGCTCGCGGGCTCTGGAGCACAGGCTCAGTAGTTGTGGTGCGCGGGCTTAGTTGCTCTGCGGCGTGTGGGATCTTCCTGGACCAGGGCTCGAACCCGTGACCCCTGCATTGGCAGGTGGATTCTTAGCCACTGCATTGTAATTTTTAACATTTTCTTGTGTGTTGTGGCAACAGTGTAGATTAGATCCTGCAGAACCCACTGCAATCTCTGTATCATGTGCTTTCCATGGCATCTGGGAAGCTCAAAACTCTTTTTCCCAGGCCTCCCAAAAGCAGAGCTCTGCATGGAACCCAAGCTCTGACAGGCAGCAGCATCCTCACGTGACCTGGAAGGTTTTTCCGTGGCAGCAGCTTAAGCAGACAGGAACACTGCTGCTAGTCCAAGGCGTCAGAGGTGGAGAGCGGTGGCAGCAGGAAGGCTTCCACTGGAACAGTCCATGGTGGGGTTGGGCACCTTCCTGGCTGGCCTGTTTTCTGTAGCATCCAAGTGTGGTTCCCTAGGCCTCCTGGGAATTTTGTAGTGAACTAAGTCTCTGCAACAAACCCCTTTCTACTTAACCAGTTAGAGTGGATTCTGTTGTCTGCAATGAAGAACTCAACCTTTGGGTCTCAGCTTAACTTTTATTGTCTCCTTCATAGCACTTACCAAAATATGGAATTGCCTTGTTTATATATTTGTTTACCTACTTAGTGTCTTTTAATGAGGAGGAAACAGTTCTGTCTTGTTCACCACTTTGATCCCAGTGGCTATCCTACAGCAGCACTTGGTAGATATCTGTTGGGTGAAATAATTGGTCACCTTCCAGCACCCCCTACCCCAAGAGAGAGCAGAAACACTAGCCTCACCACTTCTGTGGACCAAGTGGGCTGTGTTCCCTCTATGTGTACAACTGCTCCCCACTGCCACCAACACTTGCTGATTGCCTCTTTTTGCACCCCTCTTTGTCGCTAGTGACTTAAAAAGACTCTAAGGATGAATCAGCTCACTGTGGCCAGCTCCCTGCTTCCCTTCAATGAGCAAAGCCCTGCTCTGTGGTGAGTATACGTGTCTGTGTGTGATAGCTGGGGACAGATTTCTGAATAGAATAAGACCCACAGACTCAGGAGGGCAAACATTATATCGTTCATTCATTCCACAAACACGTACCAAGTGCCTCCTATGCATGTATGTGCAAGGTGCTGGAAGGGATCCAGACCTCACAATAAATGCCCCTTTGTAATCAGACTTTCTCCTTTCGGCCATCAGACTGTCACCTAAATTAGTTGAAGTCTCTAAGCTTTAAATTATGAGCCTGATAATGCAACTTTCCCATGGGGTTGTGCAATTTCAAGCACAAACCCTACGTTTGAAATACAGGTGCAGGAAGAGATGTTAGTGACATGATTTGAAAGGATTACTGTGCAAGCAGCCCAGCCCCTGGATGCCTGCCAACTTCAGGCCAGAGCCATGACACCCATGAGCTCTGTGATGAAGGTGGCCTCATGGCTCTGTATCCCAGCACTGCTTGGGGTGCCAGGACATATACCGTGACCTCTGCCATTGCCATTACACCTGCTGGAACTGTGGGCAAAACCACTGCCCTGTTCCAGGTCTGAACCTGGAAGGGGCAGGCCCAGTTCCTTGTGGCCCCAGGGCTGCTGGGACCACACCTACCACCACCTGTCTCACCTGTCAGAGGGGGTGGAGTGGGAGGGCCCTGAGAGATGAGTGCTGTAACCCTTTCCTCTCCTCTGGCTAGGGGACCTCGCTGTATGTGGAGCATGGGAGATGGACCTGAATGTGTTTCTGGCCAGTTCATGGAAAGGCCTGCTTGGTTATTGAAATCAGAGCCTGCCCATCTTTGGAACTAGGAACGAGGTCTTTGATCAGGCTAAAGTTTGGGGATCTAGAAATGAACCCACTGCAGCGTCTGCCCCCAAGGAAAGACAAGCAAATACAGTAGAATGCGAGAAGCCTTTTCTGTCATCATCAAATGCTCAAGGGCCCACCATGGGCTCTGCACAGCCTATAGCATGACCCCCACTGTGGCCGTGCCTACAGTCCAGTGGGAAAGACGGCAAATGAAAAGTCATGACATTGAGCTGGGATGAGTGTTAAGGTCAGGGAAGCAAGAGCCGGGAGCGTAGAGAGTGCGGTGGGCGGGGTGCTGACCTAGCCTGGGGTCAGGAGGCCTGTCTGAAGTCCCGACAGGTTGGAGGCATTAGCTGGGGGAGGTGGGAGGGAATGGGTGCCCCAGGGGTGCAGGGGTTGGGTGTGTGTTGGAGGGGCACAAGAGTGGGAAGAGGTGAGCCCCAGAGGTCAGACTCTGGTGGGAGGGGGCACGGCAAGAGGACTTGGGTCTTTATCTCATGGATGTAGGAGCTCCAGAAGCTGTCACGCGCACGGAGAGGAGACCAGACAAGCGTTTTCTGTGACGGCTGCCTCTGGCCTCAGTGTGGCAAGAACACAGCCCCTCAGGGAACATCCTGGCAGTCAGGGGCGAGGCCCTCTTCCTCCTGGGTGCTCTGTCAGCACGGCTCAGAGCAGTGACTCTCAGAAGCTTCCAGCAACAGGCTGACTCACGCGGTGGCAGCCGCTCGCCCGGTCAAAGACGGAGCTGGAAGGGCCATGGCCTGGCACTGCCCGGAACAGATGGCAGAGACGTGCCAGCTGCTCCCTGCAGGGCGTGTCTGAGGAAAACCCCCTCCCGCCCCACGCGCGGCCTCCGCAGCCTCCCTGGACTTGCCCAGCTGGCTGCGCCCTGGCTTCTGGCTTGTCACAGCCAGAATAACCAGATGGGACCTGTGGGCCCGCGGCCAAGCCCTGCCACGTTACTGCGTCCTGGCTGGGAAGGGGTCAGGTCTGGGAAACCTCTGCCCCCTCCCAAAACACCATGGGAGAATCCACACCCCAAACAGGTCCCTTCTCTCCAGCCTCCTTCCTTCCTCAGTAAGCTTTCTCCTTACTTAGCCTCTTGACTCCCTCTATATTTTCAATTTTTATTTATTGACTTTTGTAAGCAGAGGGAACTGGAAAGGAGCTGAGAGTCACAGTGAGCCTGATTCTGAAGCCCACTCACCCCGACTTCCCTCCCACTGGACCAGTGACTGCAGGGGACTGTGCAAAGACCGTGGGCTGTGGTCAGGTCGGGTGCCACCCACAATCTGGCTGTGACCCCTGCCAAGCAGTTGGAGGCCATGACCCGTGGGGGAGGATGGAAGTGCACGGAGAGGTCAGGGGTGAAAAGAAAAGCTCTTAACAGCGGCAACTGCCCTAGCACAGGCAAACGCCCAGAATCTCTGGTCTTCACCCTCAGATAAATGGAAAATTCCTCATGTGCTCCCTGCGGGGTGAAACAGCAAACCCACCTGAATCCAGGACAGAACAGATTTTTCAGCTGCCCACAAGCTCCTCAGGCATCCATTGTTAAAGGTGTAAAAGAATGTTCGCTACAGTAATTGTTACTAATTGGGAAGAATTCGATGTTCTAGAATTAGAAGACCTAGAGCAGCTTGGGCTGCGAGGACAAAGTACCACAGGCTGGGGGTAGAGGGGTCAGGGGTGGGGTGGGGCTTAAACCACGGTAATTTGTTCTCTCACAGTTCTGAAGGCAGGAAGGCCGAGATCAAGGTGTTGGAAGGGTTGGTTTCTTCTAAGGCCTCCCTCCTTGGCTGGCAGACGGCCACCTTCCTTCTGAGTCGTCATCTGATCTTCCCCCGGGCAGGTCTGCATCCTAATCTCCTGTTCTCAGAGACAGTTTCACTGCAGTTACAAAGAACAAGGAAGATCTATATGTATTGACAGGGAAAGAGTTCCCAGCTTATTGTTAAGTGGAAAAAGTAAGTCACTGGACAATATGATACTGATATCAGTGGTTCCCTCTGGAGAGGTAACAGGATTGGGGTAAGGGTGGGGTGAGGGAGACATCTATATGTGTCTGTGCAGAGATTGGATTATTGTTCTCAATTCTTCACTCCCCTCCTTGCCCTGGCTTTGCAGCTTCTCCCCTGTGGGCTGGGTATATTTCCCTGACCCATGGATGTTGAACTTGGCCAGGTGACTTGGTTTGGCCAATAGAATTTGGATGAAGGTGCCCAGAGCAGAGGCCTTAAATGTGCTTGCTTGGTATAGTTTGGTCTCTCAGGCTTCTGTGACCCTCAGTGAGAAGAAGGCACCCCAGGAAATGGCTGACCGTGAAGACCACAGTCTTTAAGACTGACCAGTGGAGACCGTGAAGACATGACAAGCAGCGCTGAACCCAACCACAGCCTGGCGCTAGCCCAGCTGACAACACACCTGTGAGCAAGAAAAATAAATACATGCTTACCTGGAAAACATTATGCTGAGTTAAGTAAGCCAGACACAAAAGGACGAATACTGTATGATCCCACGTATATGAAATATCTAGAAAAGGCAAATTCACAGACAGAAAGTAGATTAGAAGCTACCAGGGGAGGAGAATGAGGGGAGAGAGAGGAAAGAAGGGTCATTACTTAATGGGCACAGAGTTTCTGCTTGGTTGCACAACATCGCGAATGTACTTAATGCCACTGAATTGGACACTTAAAATGGGTAAAATGGTAAATGGTTAAAGTGGTAAATTTTGTGTTATGTATATCTCATACCACAATTTTAAAAAATAATAATGTAATATACCAAAAATACATTGAATTGTACACCTTACTTTTAAAATATTTATTTATTTTATTTACTTATTTTCCTTAGGCTGTGTCAGGTCTTAGTTGTGGCACACAGAGTCTTTGCTGAGGCTTGCAGAATTCTCTCTAGTTGTGGTGCGGTGGCCTTGCAGCATGTGGGATCTTAGTTCCCTGACCAGGGATTGAACTCAGGTCCCCTGAATTAAAAGGCAGATTCTTTACCACTGGACCATCAGGGAAGTCCCTGAATTATATACACTTTAAACAAGTAAATTATATGGCAGGAGAATTATATTTCAATAAAGCTATTCAAAAAGAAACCCACATTGTTTAAGCCATTAAGTTTTGGGTGATTTGTTAAGCAGCGCTTGTGCAGCACTAGCTGACTGATACAGTATGTATGCATGTGTTTTATAATGAGCACATATTATTTGTGTAATAAAATATGCAAAATCAGAATTTATCGGGTTCCCTCTGAACAGGCCCCTCTTTTCTGTTTTCCTGCCTGGTGGTGGCACCAGGGCATTTATGGACATTGCTCCTCTAAATTTGGAGTGACACTTTGCTTCTCTCTTTATTCTTGGCAGTAACCCAGAACCAAGTCCTGGCCGTTCCTGTAGACTGTGTCTCCACTCGGCTCTGCAGCATCTCCCAGAACATGTTTTCATCTCCCTTGGCCTGGATTGTTTCCTGGCTTCCCAGGTGGTCTCCCTGCCAGGGTCTATCCAGGCCATGGGGGAAGAATAATTTGCAACCTGTTTCCAGTGCGTTACTCTGCTCAGCCAGCACTGAGCCTGCTTCTCAACACACACACACACACACACACACACACACACACACACATGCTTTTCATTTGTAAAGAAGGCTTACGACAGCCTCTGCTGCCCATCAGAACAAATCTAAGCCCCTCAAATGTCACCTGGACATGCACCTCAGGGGTACAATGTGATGATGTCCCAAAATTGATCAGCTGGAGAAAAAACTACTGTAGGCGGTCGGGCCTCTGCTCCCTTCCTGTCTCTCCTTCACATCTGTTCTTCCTCCACCTTCAGGATTTTATGGAAGATGAGAAAACCTCCAGTGCTGCAAATAAAGGGAATGTTCAGTTCAAAACATTGGTTTAGAAGTTGAGAACGTGAAAGACGCTAATGACTAATTGTTGTGGCTTCTAATTCAAAACTGAAAGAGGACATACATAACCAAGGCGATGGGTAAGAGATGATTGTTTAGAATATAGCTCAAAATTGTTAAAGGAATTGAGTTTTAGTGTCGACACAAAGCTCTCTCCATCCTTTTTTATTTCTTCATGTGAACAGTGTCTCAACATTTACATCTGTAAATATGGAAAATAGGAACAGAATTAATGCTGAATCCCATCTCATTCTAGAAGAAGGGAATAGCTAGCCATGCAGACATGAGTTAAGTGGGATTAAAAAGTTGCATCCATCTCATGGATATTTGTTTCAATTTTCCATTTAATAATTATTCTTCAAAATCATAAATATATGTATGATTTTTGACTGTGTACTAACAAAAATAGTGATATGTCAACTTAGAAGAAAAATATGACAAAACCTTATGGTCACAGGAAACAGAATTTTCAATTTATGTACATATTCTTGCTGCTGAGAGGCAAGTTAGGGTGCTCAATAACAGACATTCAAACATAAACTATTATATGAAGATAAAATTCTGGGGGTGGGAGTATAAAGGAAATATGAGTTCTGGGGTGAAAATAAATGTAAACAAATGTTAGAGAAGCTTATTCATGTGTATTTAAAATAGATTATGGTTTGTATGGAATCCATAAGGTATTTCCATTTCATTGGATGCCTGGTTAAAAAAAAAAACCATATATGCAGTTTTATTTTTAGAAAATCAGCATATACAATCTACTGGAAATTACATCCTTTGAATTTACAACGGGAACGTTTAGATACAAATTTAGCATCAATTGAGGAGTTGTGTAGACGCTTCTCAAGATTATTGTAGGGGGTGCACGTGAGGAAACACTTGCGGAAACTGCTGCTGGGGTGAGGGATGAGCTGGTGAGAGCCCCGCGCCAGTAGTCCGACTCGGGACGGAGCCCCGCCTCGCGTAGCTACGAGCCGCTCGAACTTGGGCAGGTCGCCCAGCCTCTGTGAGTTTGCGTTTGCGCATCCGTTTGTGTAGTGCAGCGGTAACACCGACCCCCTCCGGGTGGTTTACCCGGCAGTAAATGAGCCGCCGCCGTGTAAGCGTTTAGCCTCCATTCAGCCAAGTGAGCGGGGGGGAGGTGGGGAAGGGAGAAGGAATCCTGGAAGGAAAAGGGGATCAGATTGCTCAGAGCAGGTTACCTTTGACCTGGCTGAAGAAGGGCAAGGAGATCCCGGCACAGAAAAGGGGCCTGATGCGGGGAAAACCGTGTCAGGCGGAGGGAACAGCCCTCGCGAAGGCCTGGAGGTGGGAACTGCTTGCTCCAGGAGCCCCTGCCCCCAGCCCCCGGCGGGAAGGGACAACCTGCCTTCACCCCGCCACGGTCACCCGTCACTAGACGAGCCTGGGGGTCGCCGCCTGCAGGAGCCTCTGCGCCTGCGACTCTGATGGGCACGTAACACCGACCACTGAGCCCTTTATTCAGGACTTAGGGCGCAGCCAGCCGTCGGTTCCCTCCAGCTCATCCAGGAGGTGCTCAGTGGGGCTTCTGTATCTGCCCAGATTCTGCCGCAGCTTGGGCTTCCTTGAGGCAGTAAGGAAGTCAGTCAACGCTCCCCGGGCCTGGAGACCTGGGTGAAACTGCCGCGACACTCCCTGTTTGCCCTTCTCGGGGTCCCCGGATTCCTCCGTGTGTGTGTGCTGTGGGCGGGATCCCTCTGCCTGGGCCTCTGTTCTCCCGCACCTGCCAGGTGTCCTGGGGCCCCAGGCGACCTTAGCCCGGAGCACACTCCCTCGGCCCGGTTCCCGCAGCGGAGCGTGGGAGGGAGAGCTCCCCCAGGGTTGGGTAAGTTTCATCCAATCTGCGAGGCCCGGGGTCCAGGCAACCTAAGCCGTCTGCGACTCCTTCTAACGAGACGGGAGGACGCCGTAAGGTGCCCACCCCTTGTCTGCACCGACCTCACTCCCAGGGGTCTCTCTCCAAATGATCCGCGCTCCCCCGCCCAATGTTCTCTACACCAAGAACCAGGAATTCTGGTGCCTGCTCTTAAGATATATTATTTTTCACCTTCTTAGGCTGATGTTGCGAGTTTCCCTCTTAATGGCTGATTTTAAAAACACTCCCCAACACTTCATAATGAAACATTTTCAGATAAACAGAAACATTGAAACAATTGTACGGTACAGTGAATATTCGTACACCCACCTCCTAGACCTACGTTAACGTCTCGCTACTCTCGCAGTCTCCCGAATCTCTCTCCACCTCTCTGTCCTTAGGTCCGTCAGGCTATCAAACCGTCTTACCCTTTGAAACACTTCAAACTTGCAGTCGTCCAAAGCCCTTCTGTTAGACTGTCGTTGGTTGGAGTTCAGTCTTAGTTTACATTTTTTAAGGGAAAATTTACACACAGCGAAATATACAGATTTTAAGTGTGCCTTCCTCTGGTCGATTTTAGATGGTACATGGAAGAGTGCTTTTTATTTTAATATTTATTTTAACGTGTATTAGGAGAAAAATAAACACCTGTTTTCCACTTATAATAGTGACAAAGTTTCCTTTAACGATGAATGTATTTAAATGAGCTGATATAAAGGGCTGGGGGTAAGGGAGGGGAGAGGGCTTCCAAGATGCTGAGGCTGCGACCCGAGGTGTCGTTTCCAGAGCTGCGGACGCTTCTAAGAAGGGTGGTCTCAGCCGCCGAGCTCCGGGAAGAGGTGGAAACTTGGGGCGTCATAAGGGGCTGGGCACCCGACTGGATCTGGGGATCTGCGGTGGGGCCGGAGTAGTGTGCATTGTGTGTGCGCGTGTGTGTTTTCAAATCATTATGCATGTGCGCCCCGACTCCAGTTGTTTGAGGCTGAGAGTGTCTCTCTGAACGCAGCACCCAGCACAAGGCCGGGTACACGGTAGGTGCCCGAGAAGTGTTTCACGAGATCACGCATGTGCAAACGCTTTGTAAACAGTCTACAAAAATAAGAGTTTACAACAGCAGGAAGAATCCCACGGCCCCGGATCCCCAGTACTCGGCACATGGGGTCCGACAAGCCGCAGTGCTTTTTGATTGATAAATAGACGGGCAGGCGGAGGAAGACCGGAGCGGAGTGCCCGGTTCAGCCAGGGCGGGCACTGGGGTCGGCAACTCCTGTGTCCGGGATCAGGGACTCGGCGGAGAAAACGAAAACGTGGTTTTCTGAGCATGCGTACTGGGCCGCCGAATGAGCCTCATTATCGTACTCCGAGACACAGCTCGTAGGTGCCTCGTTAGCGCAGTAGGTAGCGCGTCAGTCTCATAATCTGAAGGTCGTGAGTTCGATCCTCACACGGGGCACGATACTTTTGTTCGCTCCAGCTCCTTTATCTTCCTAGAAGGATAGGTTTTAGTTGCTTGTGAGGGGATCTGTAGACCCTGGGCGTCCGCGCTTTTCCGCCCTGGGGTCACCAGCGTATCGGCATAACCAACCCGAAGTACCGAGGCGGGGCACAGTCGTTGATGGAAGATACCACTCTTCTGCTCCGCCGCCCTGCCGGCTCCGGCGTTCTGGGCCCGGGTGGGAGGACTGGAAGGGAGGCTGGCGCCTGAAGACTGGGCGGCAGGGGGTGGGGCATGGGGTGTGGGCACGTGAGGAAGACTAGAGCGCGGCGGGCTGGGGCCCGGGTGAGCCCCTCGGGAAGATCCCCACTCTCACCACCAGCGTTGCGGCCCGGGTACCCAGGAGGTGCACTCACTCTGCCGTCCCACCCTCCACCATGTGTCCTGCCCTGGCCCTTGAGCCCTGTTGGTGGCGGGAACGTGCACAGCCCTGGGTGAGGGGAGCCCGGGGTGCTCGAGGTCCAGGAGGACGCTGAGGGCGCCGCTGGCTGCAAAGCCACCTAATGGAGGCCCCAGGGCAGTGACTGGAACCCAAAGTCTCCTGGGGAGGGTCCTGATTATCAACACCTGGCCCCAGGGAAGGGTGGGTCTAGGCAACTGTGGGGAAGTGGGCGGCACCGTGATGCAGACAGTGCACCGCGCTGAACACCTTGGTGAGGAGTTTGGGCTGCAGAGCTTTGAAGTGGCAGGAGAAGATCGGTCTCGGGGATGGGGTTGTTCGGGAGGTCATGCAGGCAGCAGCCCGGCCGAACGTGACAGGGGCTGTGCTGACGCTGCATCTGAAACAGTTGCTGCATTGCAATGATCACCCGTGAAATTTCTGATAATTCAGTCATTCTGAACAGGTCAAATAGCAAATTAAATTGAGATGTGATGTAAAAGGGAAGAACCTTCGTATTCTGTTACAAGTTAATCACTAAACAGATGTTGCCTATAAGCTTAAATTATACATAATGGCCCATCTCTGGGAACCCTGCTTCCCAGGTAATGAGCATTAAGCTGAAATACCTTTGTTTAACTCACAGGAAACATCCTGACCAGGCCCACCTGTGCATGACTGCAGCGAGGAAGAAATTAACACATCCCCTCCGGAGGCTGATGGGAACCAGGAAGTGTTTGACTTTACTTCCCACCCCAAACACACACTTTTAGTATAAAAGAAGCCTCAATTCTAGCTCAGATAAGATGGTTCTTTGGGATACGAGTCCACCATCTTCTTGGTCTGCTGGCTTTCTGAATAGAGTCGCTACTCCTTGCCCTGGCAAGTCCTCTCTCCATTTATTGGCCTGTCCTGCCTTGCTACTCCTGGCTAGCTGGCAGTTGGGGAATTTGGGGGTAAGGCCCAGCAGCTGCTGCAACTGCTTGTCCTGAGGATCCTCCCTTCAGAACTCCCCGAAGCTGCACTGACTTCCTCAGCGCTTGGCAGTCGGAGCAAGGAATCAACATTTGGGAGCAAACAGGCTCCATACAGGGGGGTAAGTCACTCTGGCTGTGTACAGCCAGGAGCTTTATTTCCTCTCCATTTGGGGTTTTGGGAGTTTTCTCCGGAATAAGCCAATTTGTATTTGAGTGGGGTACCCTGTTGGAGAGAGGAAAGAGTTGTTGGACTTTTACCTGATTTGTGAACTGGTTCATTTTTTTCTTTGGATGCTAGCATTTGTGTTTGCGGTTTGTGTTTTGCTCGTCTTGAAATTCTGTCTTTAAAGATGGGAAATGTCTCGGGGAAAGCGGGTGGGGTGGTGGTGGTGGTGGTGGTGGGATGAATTGGGAGATTGGGATTGACAAGTATACACTAATATGTATAAAATAGATAACTAATAAGAACCTGCTGTATAAAAAATTAAATTAAAAAAATTTTTTTTTAAAGGGAAATGTTGGGCTTCCCTGGTGGCGCAGTGGTTGAGAGTCCGCCTGCCGATGTAGGGCACACGGGTTCGTTCCCCGTTCTGGGAAGATCCCACATGCCGCGGAGCGGCTGGGGCCACAAGACATGGCCGCGGGGG
>NW_006783414.1:263452-293291 GCF_000442215.2 Lipotes vexillifer | reverse complement strand
CAAAAAAAAAAAAAAAAAAAAAAAGGAAATGTTTCAACTATTCCTAAAGAAAGTCCTCCGAGGTGCATTTTGGATAAGTGATCTGATTACAGCTATGAACCCATGGGTGAGGGGAAGATGACATTTTATTGTAACAATGTGTGGCCACAGTACCTGTTAGGATCTCCGCAAGGGGTTTAGGCAGGGTTATCTTGGGACCCTGTGCACCATGTACTGCCACCCTTGCTGTGCTAATTACTTCATTTATGATCCCCTTATGGTCTCCGGTGTCGTTGGTATATGTAAAACCTCAAGACCAAACTGGAGGGTTTACTTAGGATTTTCTGTTTGTCCTTTGCGTTTTCCGTTTCATTTTGTTTGGTACTATTTCTCCATTTACAGCCAAATCAGTTTTGTGATACTTAAAACTTTTGCTGATGTCAAATGGAGGAAAGGAACAGAAAAAGACAAAACCAAAACCTGTCTGTTCTTGTCCAAGAGAGGGACATTCACAGGAAGAAGAGAAAGGTTCTACTTGGTTCCTAGCATCACCAAAAGCTACAAATAGAAATAGAAGTGTCTTTTCCATTAATATTAGTAAAAAGGGTTTAGCCGTCTAGACAGGTGACCTTGATTTGTCCCATTTGCCAGAAACCCAATCTGAATCTAACCTCTTCTGTAACTGATGGGTTTTACACTGTTGGACCTGATTCATGGGTGAAATTTCAGAATGGTAACCATGAGGTCCCTGTGTTTGTGTACTTGTACATGTGTTATAGATGTGTGGCATTGCCAAAATTAATTTTTAAAAGAGCTCTATTTAATTGGCTTAAAGGAAATTAAGCACTTATATAAATACTCAAAAATAAAAGAAACTGGCTAGAATGAATTTTGGGTTCACATGATCTAGGAAATATTCAGTATTGAATTAATATCTGGTATTAATTAGCTTGAGCTTGTTGGTTTGATTAATACATACCTGAATTTAGAGTCATCAACATTAAGTATAATACTTTTATTGTACTTAGGTTTAGTAGAAATGAAGTAAGACCTTATGATTCCTGTTACAAAGTTTGTCAGCAAGAAAAACAATATGACAAAGATTTTAAGTAAATAAAATAGAGGTAAATGAGGTAAGACTTTAAGGTAGACTCTATAGGATTAATTATGTTTTGGGAATGTCTATCTAAAATAGTCTCTACAGAGTTTCAAAACTTGAAACTAAACTAAGTTAAATGAAGAGAATTCATTGACTGGGTTGTTTTGGATAGGATAAAACATTAGAACATTAACTTCTGGGCAGGTCTAAATGTACCTACTTTCGCCCTCTTAGGAGAGGAAGACTAAAGCAAAAGTTTGTCAATCAGGAAATTCTGGTATGACAAAGTTTACAATTACTTACTTTTTGGTTTTCTCTAAAGATTAAGGTTTTAAGGTTAAGAATTGTGAAGG
The DNA here is from genome assembly GCF_000442215.2 of Lipotes vexillifer. Taxonomy (NCBI): domain Eukaryota; kingdom Metazoa; phylum Chordata; class Mammalia; order Artiodactyla; family Lipotidae; genus Lipotes; species Lipotes vexillifer. Next base: position 291,860 of record NW_006783414.1, on the reverse strand, counting down.
AAACACTTCAGTATGCAAAGATATGGGATGTGTGTTTTCAGCAAAGAAGGTATGAGGAATGAAAATGCATTTTGTTAAAGGGAAAAGGGTGGTTTTGTCCTAGAGCTGGTTGTTTCTGAATGGAAAAGAAAATGAGGAACAGATTAACACTGGATACAGAAAGTTGTGGAAGGTTTGTGGAGGAGGAACACTGAAAGATTTTGTGCATAGTCAGGACTGGCTAACATAAGACTGAACCTAATTAAGAAAATGAATCTTAAAGGTAAGGTGGTACAAAACCTGAATTTGGTTCTCTAAGAGGACAAAGTTTTCTTAAAATATTGAACTGCTTTTTTTAAAAATTTTATTTATTTTTTTATAAGCAGGTTCTTATTAGTTATCTATCTTATACACATCAGTGTATACATGTCAATCCCAGCCTCCCAATTCATCCCACCACCACCCCACCCCCAGCCGCTTTCCCCCCTAGGTATCCATATGTTTGTTCTCTACATCTGTGTCTCAACTTCTGCCCTGCAAACCGGTTCATCTGTACCATTTTTCCAGGTTCCACATACATGCGTTAACATACGATATTTGTTTTTCTCTTTCTGACTTACTTCACTCTGTATGACAGTCTCTAGATCCATCCACGTCTCAACAAATGACTCAGTTTCGTTCCTTTTTATGGCTGAGTAATATTCCATTGTATATATGTACCACATCTTTTTTTTTTTTTTAAGAAGATGTTGGGGGTAGGAGTTTATTAATTAATTTATTTATTTTTGCTGTGTTGCGTTTTTGTTTTTGTGTGAGGGCTTTCTCTAGTTGTGGCAAGCGGGGGCCACTTTTCATCGCGATGCACGGGTCTCTCACTATGGTGGCCTCTCTTGTTGAGGAGCACAGGCTCCAGATGCACAGGCTCAGTAGTTGTGGCTCACGGGCCTAGTTGCTCCGTGGCATGTGGGGTCTTCCCAGACCAGGGCTCGAACCCGTGTCCCCTGCATTGGCAGGCAGATTCTCAACCACTGCACCACCAGAGAAGCCCATGTACCACATCTTCTTTATCCATTCGTCTGTCGATGGGCATGTAGGTTGCTTCCATGACCTGGCTATTGTAAATAGGGCTGCAATGAACATTGGGGTGCATGTGTCTTTTTGAATTATGGTTTTCTCTGGGTATATGCCCAGTAGTGGGATTGCTGGGTCATATGGTAATTCTATTTTTAGTTTTTTAAGGAACCTCCATACTGTTCTCCATAGTAGCTATATCAATTTACATTCCCACCAACAGTGCAAGAGGGTCCCCTTTTCTCCACACCCTCTCCAGCATTTTTTGTGGGTAGATTTTCTGATGATGCCCATTCTAACTGGTGTGGGGTGATACCTCATTGTACTTTTGATTTGCATTTCTCTAATTATTATTGATGTTGAGCAGCTTTTCATGTGCTTCTTGGCCATCTGTATGTCTTCTTTGGAGAAATGTCTACTTAGGTCTTCTGCCCATTTTTGGATTGGGTTGTTTGTTTCTTTAATATTGAGCTGCATGAGCTGTTTATATATTTTGGAGATTAATCCTTTGTCCGTTGATTCGTTTGCAAATATTTTCTCCCATTCTGAGGGTTGTCTTTTCATCTTGTTTATATAGAAACTTTATTGATTTTATTGATTTGAGTCCTCTCCCTCTTTTTCTTGATGAGTCTGGCTAATGGTTTATCAGTTTTTTTTATCTTCTCAAAGAATCAGCTTTTAGTTTTATTGATCTTTGCTATTGTTTTCTTTATTTCTATTTCATTTATTTCTGCTCTGATCTCTTTCCTTCTGCTAACTTTGGGTTTTGTTTGTTCTTCTTTCACTAGTTCCTTTAGGTGTAAGGTTAGATTGTTTATTTGAGATTTTTCTTGTTTCTTGAGGTAAGCTCGTATAGCTATAAACTTCCCTCTTAGAACTGCTTTTGCTGTATCCCATAGGTTTTGGATCGTCGTGTTTTCATTGTCATTTGTCTCTAGGTATTTTTTGATTTCCTCTTTGATTTCTTCAGGGATCTCTTCGTTATTTAGTAATGTATTGTTTAGCCTCCATGTGTTTGTGTTTTTTATGTTTTTTTCCCTCCTGGGTCATCTTCACTATCATTATTCTGAATTCTTTTTCTGGAAGGTTGCCTATCTCCACTTCATTTAGTTGTTTTTCTGGGGTTTTATCTTGTTCCTTCATCTGGTACAGAGCCCTCTGCCTTTTCATCTTGTCTATCTTTTTGGGAATGTGGTTTTTGTTCCACAGGATGCAGGATTATAGTTCTTGCTTCTGCTGTCTGCCCCCTTGAACTGCTTTTTGTAATAGATTGTGAGTTTCTTTAAATGATCTGTATTTACCATTGAGATCTTTTATTATCACTGGTTAAGTGAATGAGTATTGTTTCACAGTGACCTGTGATTCTGTTTGACCAAGTGTTTTAAAGATTTTTTACATTTTTGACAGACTATCCAAAGATCAAATTCTAAATGGAGTTCATTTGACCTCTAGCTAACCTTGAGGTTTTCCATGGGGTCCCTGGAACACCTCAAATTATTTGTTTCTCTCCATTTCAGAGAGAGGAATATTAAACTAACTAGGCTTATTTGGTATTGTAAATTACATGGGAAGCATTGTCAAATAAGTGGTGATACAATCTAAGAAGTTTTATCTTATGGGTAAACATTATTAATACACACATTCTAGAAACTATATGGAGCTCCTACAATTCTGGTATATCCTAGTAAATGATATTGGTCATAATTTTAGTAATTATCTTAAATTGTTGTACGTCACAGCAGTAACCAAGTTTCTTTTCAATTGCACTGTAGTCCCAGTTTGCCTTTTGCCAAAGCAAAAAGGCATCCTTTCAGTGGTTAGAGATGATCAATTGGTATCTATGGTTTTACAGTGGCTTTTGAATACCTCTACAGCTATCTTGTGAGGAAGCAGGGAAGAATGATGAAGTCCTTTATGTGCAAGCATTTGTGTTATTACATCATGGAAGATAAGAAGGGAAGGGAATAAGAGTGAGGATATGTTGCTTCAGACCTTAACTCCTCCGGCTCAGCTAGCTGTCCCATCTACTCTGGCCATTATGCCAGTATATTCACCCTTTCCACCACCTTCCATGCCTGTCTAGCCCCAATTCCTGACACTGGGGCTCAGGACTGCCCCTCCTTCTAGGGATCAATTAGAAAAGCCTGTGTTAGCTTCTGGGGTTCAAGGACTTGGTCCCATGATCACCATCTAAGACCCAACAGTGTATCCAATTTGGGCCAGAAGCCACTCCCAGGGCGGGGAGCTTTCCATTGCTGTTTTCTCATCTAGGGGGCTAAATGCAAACAACCAGCCAGCTGGGTTTCTCATCCTTCTTTAACTGGAAGGATCACGACCCTCCTTTATAGGGAGGATCCTCTACACCTGAAGCCCACTTGACAGGATCCACAGCTGAACCAAATTAGGACCACAATGAGGGAGGAATGCCCTTATTAGAGCACTACTAATTAGTATATCTCGGCAGGGCTTTGAAAAGGGGAACCAAAGCAAAAGAGTTTGAATAAAATTAAAGAAATCCAGCAAAACAAATGAAGACCTCTCTGAATTTTTGGAAAGGATTTATTAAGCCTATAGACGTCATCCTAATGCAGATCCCAAGGCCCCTGAAAATATTAAAATGATAAATTTGACCTCTTTTGGAGGGGAAGGAGGGGGCAAAGTGCTTCAGATATCAGGAGAAAGTTGCAAAAACTAGGTGGTGCATTTGGAATGAACCCTTCTCAATTGGTAGATGCTGCTTTTAAAGTGTTCAACAGGGAACAACAGAGAAAAGATGATGCAAAATGAAACGCCACTTTTTTGACACCAGTGTTGGATTCCTAGAAGGCGAGTAACTGAAGAGAAAAGCCATCAGTATGGGGGAGAAACAGTGCACTTACTGTAAGGAGGAACGACTGTCCAAGGCTAAAACATAAGAAAAACAAAAGATGAGAGTCTCTAACAGGGTAGAAAGAGAGGAACACTGATGAACGAAGAGGCCCAGGGGCTCCCTTGGACTTGAGGCACTTTATTCCCCACAGGAGCTCCCGGTAAAATTGACAGTGGGGAATGGAGCCGATTAACTTTCTGATAGATTTCACCCTGAAGTCTTTCACCAGAACAGCTTGACCTCAGAGTCCCACTCTGAGGTAAGCTTGACCCACTTAAGCCTACAGATGGGGCTCCTGAGAACCCCGGAAAAAGAGACAGAGCTCTCCCCAACCCACCACAGGTCTATGAAAAGGTAAAACCAGGAGTGTGTGCTAATGGCACCCCACGGAAGGCCAAAAGCACATGACCAATATGAATCCTATTAAAAAGGGATGCTGGGACACCTAATCTATCCTCTGAGGCAAGAGGATCACTTCTCTCACAGATGGACCAGTCAAAATACCAGCCAGTGTATTCAGAAAAGGACGAAGAGAGGGCCAAAGAGTGGGGTTTCACTTGGGTCACACCTGGCTGGAAATGGAGTGCACAGTTTTTTTGTTTCCTGAGGCACTCTTATGCTGCAGCACATTCATAATAGTGCCCATTATAGGAGAGATGCCACCTTACAAAGGGTTCAAATATATATATATAATAGGGCCTAACAAAAGACCATCCAGCAAGTCACTCAGAATTGCATGATTTGTGCTAAAAATAATCCAAATACTGCTGTCAGACCTCCCCAGATGGGGACTCAACATAGAGGAATCTGCCCCACCGAGGACTGGAAAACGGACTTTACTCAAATGCCTTGAGCTGCAGGAAGTTTCAGATAACATGCTAGTGTGTGTGGACACGTTTTCAGGACGGGTGGAAGCATACCACCTGGACAGAAAGGCTCTGAAGTGGTTAAAGCCCTCCTTAGGGGAATTATCCCCTGATTTGGATTACAGCATTGCTTTCATCCTAGAGACCACAGTCATCAGGAAAAACCAAGAAAATGAATCACACATTAAAAAGGAACATCATTAAAATATGTCAGAAGACTAATTTAACTTGGGATAAGGCCTTGCCAGTTATCCTGCTATGGATCAGTGGCTCCCAGAAACAGTCTTAAATTAAGCCCCTTTGAAATACTGTATGGTAGGCCATTTGAGGTGCCTGCCTGGACAGGAGAATCTATAAATGCTTTAAAATACCTAGCAGCTGCCAACTACGTTAAAACTTTGGGCATTATACTAACCTCTGTTCATGACTTGACCTCCAACAGGCCTGCCTGTCCAACTGAAGTAGATGGTAATTTCATTATAGCTGGAGAAACTTCAACCAATTTGTTTAATTTTGTCCAAATAAATAGCACAGGAATTCAGTATATGTACTGGGAACCAGAACCAAAACCCCAAGTTCAATTACAAATTAGACAACAAAGTGCTAAGGAGTTTCATCAGGTTCAAATAATTGTAGATAAAAAAGGACTGACTAAAGATTCTAAGGAATAGTCATTGCCTCTGCTCAGCAGTAGGTAGCCAGAGCGATCTTCATCCGTTTTGCCACAAGATTGTGGAACGGACATTGACAGTAGGGAATTGTAATAGGGAATAACCTTTGTATTTGATTATTAATACAAGTTAATCACTAAAGGGATGTTGCCTATAAGCTTAAATTTTACATAATGGTCCATCTCTGGGAACCCTGCCTCCCAGGTAATGAGCTTAAGCTGAAATACCTTTGTTTAGCTCATAGGTAACATCCTGACCAGGCCCACATGTGAATGACTGCAAGAAGGAAGAAATTAACATATACCCTCTGGAGGCTGACTGGAACCAGGAAGTGTTTGGCTTTACTCCCTCCCCTTTTAGCATAAAAGAAGCCTGAAATAACTCAGGCAAGATGGTTCTTTGGGACGTGAGTCCACGTCTTCTTGGTCTGCTGGCTTTGTGAATAAAGTCACTATTCCTTGCCCCAGCAACTCCTCTCTCCATTTATTGGCCTGTCCTGCAGCAAGCAGCAGGAGCTTGGACTCAGCAACAGTGATAGCTATAACCACCCCTTCATCTTTCAAGTCTTTGATAGCACACTGGTCTCTGCAATTCTCCATTGAGGATGTGATAATACTTTTGGGTTAACATCATGGTAGGGAGGACTTTCAGAGGCCTTCACTTGGCTCTTCCTATTCTAACGACCCTTACTCAGTGGGTCATAGCACCAGTGTAGAGATTCTGCCCTTTGTCAAATATGTTTATTCCAATTATACATTCAGGTACCCAAAATCACCACAGTTGGTTTCATGGCCTTATTGCATCCACTGTAATTCAAACTGGCCCAAGGCTCCTTTTTCACCTGACCACTGTTAGCTCTGACTTTGGTGGGCCCAAGTAATTAGTGTCATTTTACAGCCAATGTCTAGTAATCCCTGAAAGGGCTGGGTGTCGTCTTTATCCTGCTACCCAGTCTTTCAGGTAAGTGCCAACAGATCTCTTTGGAAAGGACTGAGGGATTATTTATAGCATATATATGTGTCATTCACAGCTGCAGAATCCTTCACCATAGGGACCTGGTCTTCTCTGCAATCAAGAGACATTGAATATAAAATAGACAACCAACAAGGACCTACTGTGTTTTAGCACAGGGAACTATACTCAATATTTCATAATAACCTATAATGAAAGAGAATCTGAAGACTATATATGTATAACTGAATCGCTGTGCTGTACACCTGAAACTCACATGACTATACTTCTGTTAAAAAAAAGAAAAAGGCTTTGAATCTGGGGATGAGTTTAGGTCTGGAAAATGGGTGACAGACATAGCTCTCCATTATGGTGATGTCATTGAGCAGGACCCTACGGGGCCTTCTTGGGACAGACCTCCCCATGTCCTCCACTTGCCTCTTGTTTGTAGAAAAACTTTAGCTTCCTAGGCCTTTCCCGAGTTCCAAAGATATATTTAATTGGAGAAGTGAGAAAACGCAGAAACAAAGGAAAACAGTCAAGCAAGACAAATAACAACAGTTTAGCCATTAAACAAAGTCAGGGACTTTTAGCTCCTCCTCGAGGGCTATGGATAAAAATCTGAGTCAAATCTCTTGAGCTGTTTAGCAGATACTGAAACCCCCACCAGGTGGAAGAGTTAACTGCATGCTGCCCACAAGCACATAGACCCCAGACGGCTTGGAACCAGAAGGTTGATGATGTTGCTCCCGATTACCTCACCACCAACCAATCAGAAGAATGTCCACGAGCTGATCACACACCCCACAACCCCTCTCCCTCACTGTGTCTTTAGAAAACCTTTCCCTGAAAGCTACTGGCAAGTTTGGGCCTTTAGAGCGTTAGCTGCCTGGACTCCTTGCCTGGAGCCCTGCACTAAATGCTGCACTCTCCCTCACCCTGACCCAGTGTTGGTAGATTGGCCTAAATGCATGCAGGCGAGTGGACCCAAGCTTGGTTCAGTAACAGTGACTCAAGTCAGGTTTTGGGCCACCAGATCGTAAGATTTCCTGTTACATATATCAAGCAACCTACCAATTTCATTCTTAGGGAAAACATAATCAATTACTGACAGCCAAGAATCCCTTAATACTTCTTCTCTGCTGCCAGCAGCTGTAAATTGTTGTCTTTGGTAGTTAAACCACTAACACTTGGCCTCTGCTGCATGAAATCCCATCATCCCCACTGAAATCAGGAAGCGTATTGACGGGCGTCTCTCACCACAGAGCTTTTCAAATTTGCAGATACTCCCTTCACTCAGTGCCTTAAGAAGGGAGTGTCTTTGGGGCTGAGCATGTAGTTGGAAAGAGAGTGAGAAGTTCATACGTGATAAATCCACTCCTGCGTTCATACCTTCCCAAGCCTTCCCATACCTTCCCAAGCCTGTGCCTACATCACATCAGGGATATCCTGGCATCTCTGTGTAATTAAAGAGGCCAACATTGAGTCCACGTTTCTGCCAACCAACCAAGTAAACTTTTAGAGCCACTTTCAATTGCACAGGAGTGCCTGTGATCAGTTTATGGCCTCTGAGCTCCAAATTCACTCTTCAGTGCCTGCTCTGCAAAAACAGATGAGACCCTTCAAGCCTTTCTTCTTATGGTGTGCACGGTGTTAGGCTGTCAGCAGAGGGCGCGGGAGGACACTGCAGGAGGAATGGGGCTTTTCTTTCTAGCTCAGATGTGCTGCTTTCTTTATTCTATTGATAGTTCCTGCTTCGTGGTCCCTCAGTGGTCAGAGTGTGTGGGGACACCCAGTGGTGCTCTGTGCCAGCTCTGTGCCACCTCTTAGTGACTTCACAGGCCAGCCTGAGGACCACTTCACTGTGGTCCTCCCAACATGGACATGGCATGTTCACTTCTAATGCCAGCAGCAGCCCCGACACGCTCTGAGCGCCTGGCTTCTGCCCTTGGTTTGCCTGTGCCCTGGGGCGTGGTTCCCCGTTGCTACCGACAAGGGTTCTTGGCCTTCCTTAATAGAAATGGATGAGAGGCCAGACAAAAAATTCAGGCAAGGCTTTACTGGGGCCCCTGCTGCAGCAGGTGGGAGTGAAAACAAGTAACATGTCCCCTTGCTCACTCCCCAAGCTCAGAGGGGAGCTGGTTCCTTATCTGGGGTGAAGGTAGGGGTGGGTCCAGGGGCCAGACCAGAGGGGTGGCTTAGGTGTCTGCCCACCTCTCTGGTCGTGTTGAGTGCAGGGGGCATGCTCAGTATGCTGCTTTTTGCCCCTGACACCCTGCTTTTGCTTCTGGCTCTTTAGAAGTAGAAGTTGGGTTTTTTAGTCCTTTTGTATCTTGTCCATAATTTGCCCCAACTGCCCATGCACGCAGTTATTTTTAGTCCCTTATAGTTTCTTTGTATTTTGTCGATCAAGGAGACATTTGCCTAGGTGCAAGCACTGCAGCGAAGGGTCCCAGGTCCCAGCCTGTCTCAGCATGACCCTCCCCTTCCCAACATGGCCCAACCGGGCCACACATGACTATGGTAACACTCGGGGTCCTGGCTTCCTACGAGCTTTCACTTGGCAGCCTGGGATCGCCTGCACCCTGGCCACTTCCTTCCTGCTGCCTGTGCAGGTGGGCCAGCTCTGGCCTGGGCAGTCCAGCAACCCCTCTGCTGGCCAGTGCGCTCTGAACCTGCGCCTTGAGGAGGGAGGGACCTCCTTCCGAGTTTGTCCTTCCTTGGGTCCTCTCCCTCAGCCATAGGCACCCTTTAGAATTTTTATACTTACTGCCCTATCGTAGTTTACTAACTCTTTACATTAAACTTCTCATGTTCAAATTACGTGGTTTATCTCCAGACTGACCTGAGATTCAACATTAAGAATCTGTGTTAAGTGCACCCATATTAATAGATTGACACTTTGGCAGTCCTTGTAGAGTCATGGTTACTGCTGTAGCAGTCACAGTGGAGTCACAGTGGGAAGGACTTTAGCAAATATTCAAATCGTGCTCAACATCAGAGAATTCATACCAGAGAAAAAGCTTGTGAATGCGTGAGAAGGCCTTCAACCAAGTTAGTAACTTATCCAACACCATTGAATTCATACTGAAGACTCTAAGTGGAGTCAGCGTGGAGAGGGATTTAGCTGAAGCCCCACATTTATCCAACCAGAAAGAAACCTTACGAATGTGATAAATATGAAAAGGCATTTTGGGAGCTGCTCATCTCCAACTAACTCAAGGGAGTACTGGAGAAAAGCTTTGTGACTGTAGTCAGTGTGGGAAGAATTTTAGCCAAGCTCAACCTTCATTCAATACCCAGAGAGTTTATATTATAAAGAAATTGGGGGACTTCTTTGGTGGTCCAGTGGCTAAGACTCTGAGCTCCCAATGCAGGGGGCCCGGGTTTGATCCCTGGTTAGGAAACTAGATCCCACATGCCGCAACTAAGACCCGGTGCAGCCAAATGAACAAATATTAAAAAAAAAAAAAGAAAGAAATTGGGGTCAGGTTGAGGATATACTGCCAAGAAGCAGGAAGAGATAATCAGAAATGTATTTCGTAGATTTCATTAAATGTGATAACCTCTGAAATGCCAAGCAATCCCACGTGACTTATGAGACTCAGCCAACTACCTCTCTGCTAAGCCAGTGACTTTATCAAGATTACTGTTGGGAGAATTGCAGGCTCAGGGAAAACTAGAGGGAAGAATGTAACAAAAAAGAACTTCATGTGATTGAAAGTATGCATAACCCACTTTCACTGGATGGATAGAAACTTTTTTAAAAAGTTAAAAATATTATAAGACTATAAAAGTGTGTGTGTGTGTGTGTGTGTGCGCGCACGTGCGTGCGCACACAGTTTACAAAACCAATCTGAATGGATGTAAATTCTAGTAAAAGAGGACCTGAAGTAGAGGTCAAAAACGGGCAATATGCAGTTGATTCTGCCTGGCAGAATCACAATATTTTAGAATTCAAATGCTTTTTTTTTTTTTTTTTTTTTTGCGGTACGCGGGCCTCTCACTGTCGTGGCCTCTCCCGTTGCAGAGCACAGGCTCCGACGCGCAGGCTCAGCGGCCATGGCTCACGGGCCCAGCCGCTCCGCGTCACGTGGGATCTTCCCGGACCGGGGCACGAACCCGTGTCCCCTGCATCGGCAGGCGGACTCTCAAGCACTGCGCCACCAGGGAAGCCCTCAAATGCTTTTTTTAAAAAAAATTTATTTATTTAGGCTGAGCGGGATCTTCGTTGCAGCACGCGGGATCCTTTGTTGTGGCACATGGGCTCTTTAGTTCTGGCACGTGGGCTTCTTAGTTGTGGCATGTGTGTGGGCTCTAGTTCTCTGACCAGGGATTGAACCTGGGCCCCGAGCATTGGGAGGGCAGTGTCTTACCCACTGGACCACCAGGGGGGGTCCCTAGAATTCAAATCTTTCTAGGTGAGCAATTTCTAGCTCACTGAAGTTGCCATCACACCAGAAATATTTTATATCCTGTGACTTTCTGTTGCCACATACACACACCAGCCTGGCCCATGAAGGTATGCATCTAACAAACTGACAAAGAAAATGAGGCTGATGAAAGTGCTCTTGGGAAACCAACGCCTTGCATAATGATGGGGTATTTTTTTTTTAATTGTTTTTCCTGATGTAATCTGAGGTTTTTTTGGCTGCGTTGGGTCTTTGTTGCTGTGCGCGGGCTTTCTCTAGTTGCAGCGAGCAGGGGCTACTCTTCATTGCGGAGCACAGGCTCTAGGCACATGGGCTCAGTAGTTGTGGCATGTGGGCTCAGTAGTTGTGGCACACAGGCTCTGGAGCACAGGCGCAGCAGTTGTGGCGCACGGGTTTAGCTGCTCCGCAGCATGTGGGATCTTCCTGGACCAGGGCTCGAACCCATGTCCCCTGCATTGGCAGGCGGATTCTTAACCACTGCACCACCAGGGAAGTCCTATAACGGGGTATTCTTTTAGGACTTCAGACAAAAGAGAGCATTTGGCTTGCCATAAGGTTACGCTTTGTGCCAAAACCAAAACAAAACACTCGTATGTACTGTGTGCTGTGTGTTAAGCACCATACCAGGAAAAGCACTATATCAGCAACTTTATATACATGATCTTATTTAATCTTTACATCAAAGACCACGTGCTGTTTCTACTCTCCCTTTAGAAATGGGTTCAGGGAAGTAATTTGCCAAGATGATGAGGCCGGGAGCAGCCCTGTTGTGGTGCTGAGCCGGTGCCGTCAGGAGAAGAGGAGACAGTGGCCTGGGTGCTGTTGGTACAGTGGATCGCGGGCGAGGGGGCGGACCAGCTGCTGGGGGCAGAGGGGCTGGCAGGTGGGCCTCTCCTCACTGCTCGCGCTCTGGCGCTGCTGCTGAGTTCAGGCTCAGTCCTGGTTGTACAGCTGTTGAGGTGGTGCCGTGTTCTTTATTTCTCCATTCACCTTTAAAATAAAACCTCGTCCACTGAAGTTCCTGAGGTTTCTGCTGGTCCTTGAAACCTGAAAGGGCCTAATACAAAGCTTTAAAAGCTTCAAATTTTTTTTATTGTGAAAAGTACAAGAAGCCATTTACAAGTCCCAAAGCACCAGAATTAAGGAGAACACATAATTTTTATACACACATATTTTTCATACAAAAGGTTGATCTTTATAGGAATTTAAAATAAATAATCTGAAAATCAGTGTCACTGATTGCAAAATAGGTATCTCGCTCTTTGACTCTCTCAAGGTGACCAGGCTCCTAAGTAGCCAAAAGATGAGGCGTTTGACATCTGTTTCGAGCCTGGGTGGCGAGTCTCTGGCGGAGATTTCTCACTCTCTCCATAAGATCCCATTCCATGGTGTCCCAACGTGCTTTTCTTTGGTTTAATGAAACTTGAAAACAAAATTTAAAATTAACAACAGTTAATTTTAGCAATGGTATAGTGTTTAAAGGTAAATACGTGGCAAAAAATCAATAATGAAGTGAATATTCTAAAAACAAAACTTCTTAAACCAAAAGCCTAACATGTTACCTGCCCATGTGGTTCCATTTACAAGTCAAATATTTATTCGTTGAATTGAATGAATGCTATTAGAGAACTTATCTGCTTTTGGTTAGCTTTTTTTTTTTGATTTGGGAATACAGATGACCTTTTAAATTAGGAAGAAAGCTTGTTTAAGAGAGAATTTGAGTTCTTTGCAATAGTAAGTTTCTTCACCATGGTGCTTATTGTAATGAGAAAATTCCAAGGTGCCAAAATTAATATTGTGAAATGTACACCATGACCACTTCTCCTAATGTTTAAATAAATAAATCAAGTGCTTTTTATAGTGGCCAACGGCAGGGAGAGTCCAGAATCAAGATTAGAGCATTACAATGTGTCCAAGTGTAACAGTCATTTAACATTGATTTAGAGGGGCTAGTAAATACTGGAATTCAAAAAAGAAGCATCTTAAAAATATACTTCTCTGAAACTTAGTTACATATTCAAATAGCTTCAATTTCTGAAAACTGTTTTTCCCCCAAGGAACAAAACATTTATGCTTTTCTTATTTTGCTGCCAAATGAGAAACTTGCCAAATGTCCTCAACTGGATTTTGAAATTTAGAACTATCTAGTTAAAAAGTTCTGACGTGTCAGAATAGAGAACAGTTGACAATCTCCTGTCCTTTCATTTGACTTACACATGACTTTTGGTTTAATTCACATCCTGACACAGAATTTAGAGATGCACATAAGAGTATGAGTTAGCAAGGATATTTTACACAACACTGGAACTCATGACTTGTTATCAGGTATATTTCTTATAAAGCTGGTCTTTTGGGGACATTATACAAATCTGTTCTTCTAAAAGAACTCAAAACACATTGTTAAATTCTGCTTCACTTGTATGACAGTTTTACTGAAAAAGTTGGTTGAAATAAAGTCTAACAGAGTTTCCAGTCCCCTCCTCCCCTCCTTTTAAACCCAAATCAAGTACTTTACTGGGGAAACTGTTAGCTCCTTTATGGGCTTAATGCTGTGACTACATTTCTGTAAGATGTTTCCATCCCATCCCTTCCAGAAATAAACAAAAACCTCCAGTTAATCAAGTCAAGGGATCAAAAGGCAACTAATAAACATGGAGCCACTTGCCCTTAGCAGTTCTGAGCGAGCTGGCCCTGCAGTACATCTCAGGGCCCAGAGCAGACACATGTTTCTAATGGTTGCTGGAGGGAACTCAGCCCAGAATAAGAGTTGAGAAAATTCAAATATGTAATAGCTTTGAAAACTAATCCTGAGATTTTCTTTTCACAGGGATGTAAAAAACTAGTCATGAATATCATTAATTTAGTTAGTGATGGACTTCTATTGGAGTCTTCAACTCTGTTTTGGGCAGCAGTGCTGGTGCTAGAGAAATAGTCGCACTAATGATATTTGGCAAGCTTTCTCTACTTGGGGTTTGAACTGACCCAGTTTTTCTCCCCAGCTGGAAACTTGAGAATCTTGCTGACTCCACTTTAGGATTTCCATGATCAATGCCCTGGGAAAATGGTCTCAACATGCTACAAATATAACTTAAGCCACAATCTTGCTTAAATATTGCTAAATCGAACATGACAGAAGACATCTTTCTTGTTTGTTGACTTACGCTGTGTCAAGGACTCCATTTCAGAAATGTCTTTTAACTGTGAGGTTCTAGGCAAACAGCTTGAGGCGACCCATTCATCTTGGCACCTGGGCACTATGTTATAAAAGTGAAAAAACAGAGAGAATGTTTGGGAGTGGATAGAAAGCCATGATTAATTCCAGACGGTCCCTAGTGAATTAAAAGTGCCAAGGATAAAAAGCCCCTTAGTTTTCTCTTCTGGGAAGAATACTGTCACCATTCAATAGGCAAGGGAAGTAAAGTTAGTGAGAATTAAGAGCTGAGCTGAAGTTTTGGTAAAGTACTTTAAAAACACCTTTAGCTAAAACAAAAAGCCAACAAACAAGTGAAAAATACAGGTGTTAGTATAGAGATCCCAAACATTTGTTGGGAGAGACTATTAAATGTGATTAGCAAACCTTCCTTGAGAACACCTGTGAGCTGATCACTACCAGCTTTAACCAGGCAAGGCATGATCACAATATACAGCAGACCAGAAGCAGCAACAGGCAAGTTTTGTTTTGTTTTTTTAAAAATATTTTTATTTTTATTATTTATTTTGGCTGGGCTGGGTCTTAGCTGCGGCACGTGGCATCTTTAGTTGCGGCATGTGGGATCTTTAGTTGCGGCATGCAGAGTCTTAGTTGCAGCATGCGGGATCTAGTTCCTGACCAGGGATGAAACCCTGCACTGGGAGCATGGAGTCTCACCCACTGGACTACCAGGGACGTCCCAAGCGATAGGCAAGTTTTACCTGGACTTATTAGAGTAGGAAGCATGGCAGTGTTCCACACCTAACCAGTGCCACCTCCTATTTTTTTTAACATCAGTCCCCACACTTCAAAATTTCTACTCACCCTTCAGCTGTGTTTTTACTGCTTCCTAACTCCTACAGCTTTACATCCAATAAGACATCAGAGTCTTTTTGATGTTTTCATCCTAATGTCACTTAGGATGTCCCTTCCTTTCTACTCCCATCACCAGGATCCAAGCCTCCATGAGTCAGGGCCAGACTGCTCGGGTCACACTGACTCATGAAGATCACCTGGGCTCAAGAGCTGCAGCTAATGGGGTGTGTGTGTGTGTGTGTGTGTGTGTGTGTGTGTGTGCATGCGTGTGTGTGTGTGTGTGTGTTTAAAAATTAATTTTTTAACATCTTTATTGGAGTATAATTGCTTTACAATGCTGTGTTAGTTTCTGCTTTATAACAAAATGAATCAGCTATACATATACATATATCCCCATATCTCCCCCGTCTTGCATCTCCCTTCCACCCTCCCTATCCCACCCCTCTAGGTGGTCACAAAGCACCGAGCTGGTCTCCCTGTGCTAGGTGGCTGCTTCCTACTAGCTGTCTATTTTACATTTGGTAGTGTATATATGTCCATGCCACTCTCTCACTTCGTCCCAGCTTACCCTTCCCCCTCCCTGTGTCCTCAAGTCCATTCTCTACATCTGCATCTTTATTCCTATCCTGCCCCTAGGTTTTTCAGAACCATTTTTTTTTTTTTAAGATTCCATACATATGTGTTCAGCTAATGGTTTTAACTCATCGTTTTAGCTCAATGAGTCATTAAGATAATGTGACTAATTACCAAATGATTAATTTTGAACTGGTGTCAGGGAATGGAATATAAAAGGCATCTTAAAATATCTGAAGGGCTATCATGGTAGTAAGCGTAATCTGCATTGCTCCAGACAATAGTTTTTTTTTTTTAAATTGTAGTTGATTTACAATGTTGTTAGTTTCAGGTGTATGGAAAAGTGATTCACTTATGTATTCTTTTTCAGATTCTTTTGTATTCTAGCTTATTACAAGATACTGAATATAGTTCTCTGTGCTATACAGTAAGTCCCTGTTGTTCATCTATTTTATATATAGTAGTTCGTATCTGTTCATCCCATCCTCCTAATTTATCCCTCTCCCCCTTTTCCCCTTTGGTAACCACAAGTTTGTTTTCTATGTCTGTGAGTCTGCTTGTTTCATAAATAAGTTCATTTGTATCATTTTTTAAGATTCCACATATAAGTGATATCATGTGATTCATCTTTCTCTGGCTTACTTCACTTAGTATTATAATCTCTAGGTC
The DNA here is from genome assembly GCF_000442215.2 of Lipotes vexillifer. Taxonomy (NCBI): domain Eukaryota; kingdom Metazoa; phylum Chordata; class Mammalia; order Artiodactyla; family Lipotidae; genus Lipotes; species Lipotes vexillifer. The sequence goes on along the minus strand of NW_006783414.1, from coordinate 275,772 downwards.
CATCCATGTTGCAAATGGCATTATTTCATTCTTTTTTTTTTAACATCTTTATTGGGGTATAATTGCTTTACAATGGTGTGTTAGTTTCTGCTTTATAACAGAGTGAGTCAGTTATACATATATATATGTTCCCATATCTCTTCCCTCTTTTTTTAAGGCTGAGTAGTATTCCATTATATATATATGTATTACATCTTCTTTATCCATTCATTAGTTGATGGACATTTAGGTTGCTTCCATGTCTTGGCTATTGTGAATAGTGCTGTAATGAACATTAGGGTGCGTGTATTTTTTTGGAATTAGAGTTTTTGTCTTTTCTGGATATATGCCCAGGAATGGAACTGCTGGGCCATATGGTAATTCTCTTTTTAGTTTTTTAAGGAACCTCCATACTGTTCTCCATAGTGGCTGTACCAATCTACATTCCCACCAACAGTGTAGGAAGGTTCCCTTTTCTCTACACCTCCAGCATTTATTTGTAGACTTTTCTGATGGCCATTCTGACCAGAGAACAGTTTCTAATGAGACGGTTTACAAAAAGAAAAGCAGGTTCAGCTTTACATAAGGAAGGAGCAACTTTTAAATAAAATACTGGCAGAAAATGGAATGAGGTAACGAGCTCACCAGCTCTATTAGCATTCTGGCATAGGCTGGATAACCACTATTGCAATGTTGCAGAGATGATTCACATATGAGATCCTTCCAAATCTGAGATCTCACAGTTCCTTGTCTCTCACCTGTCCTCCTATATCCCTCCTGCCCACTGCTATTGGAGAGGATGAATTAAATGGCGTCTTGTAAATATCACACTGCCAATGGTTTTCCCCCATTTGCTTATAGCAACGTTTCAAACACTGCTGAGCAGATTCACCTGTGAAACTTTAAAACAAAAATCTAGCTTTCCGGTTTTTTTAAAAAAATTATTTAATTTTGGCTGCACTGGGTCTTCGTTGCTGCACGTGGGCTTTCTCTAGCTGTGGCGAGCGGGAGCTACTCTTGGTTGCAGTGCATGGGCTTCTTATTGCGGTGGCTTCTCTTGTTGTGGAGCACGGGCTCTAGGCACGCGGGCTTCAGTAGTTGTGGCACACGGGCTTAGTTGCTCTGTGGCATGTGGGACCTTCCCGGACCAGGGCTCCAACCCGTGTCTCCTGCATTGGCAGGCAGATTCTTAACCACTGCGCCACCAGGGAAGCCCTTTCCATTTTTTTTTAAATCTACAGAACTAAATGTGAGGTCCTGACTGCATTTTTAAAAAAATTTGTAATGTATCAAAAAATTGCCAGTCACTGGCTAACTGTAACAAATTTGAACATATAAATAGTACAGTAAAAAGTGAAAGTTCTTTTTTCTATATTTTTTTGCACTACAACTTGCTTTTTTCCTTCATTTAATGTATTTATTTTAAAGCCCCCAAAGTGATTCTTATTATTTAAAATTAGTATTTATTTACTGAAGTGGTATTACCTGTACCTCACAAAATTCAAAAGGAACAAAAAGGTACAAACTAAATTTCCTTCCTTTCCCTAACCACGTTCCTTGCCCAGGAGGCAAGCCCTGTACTCTGTCTTCCGCAGGCCATTCTGCTCTGCAGCCAGGCTGGTAAACAGGATGAAGCCCACTGCTCAGCCTGGCACTGAAGGTCCCCATCACCTACATTCTTCAGTGATATCTTTAACCATCCTTGTACAGAAGCTCTCTGCTCCAGCTGGCCTAACCTGAATCACCACAACAGGCAAGTCTCTGCCACTGATTAATTACTTTTAACAAGTTCTGTCTCATGCAAGGAGTTCATGGAGGCGTTTGGTTGGGGAATCCACAAAAATGATTATGGGAAAGTGCTGTGTGTGTGTGTACGTGTATGTGCATGTTTCTGGGAGAGATCCTCAGAGGGACCCACAGGCTGTAAGTGGTTAGAAAATGGTGTAATATAACGTTAGAACTGTTAACAAAATTAAAAATCGCCTAGTCTATAATCTTCTCAATTTACAAATGAGGAAACTGAAAACCAGTAAACATTTCTTATAGGCACAAATGAAACACAAGTGAGTAAATCAACTAACCAGAGGTACACAGCTTATTGACTGGCTAAGATTATTTAAACTCTGTCTTCGTTTACCATGAGGCTGGGACCAGAACCCGGTGTTCCCGACATCCAGCCTGGGCTCCTGCACCACACCATGAAACCTCCCTCCCTGAAATGTCCTCCAATTGCTCTAAGCTCTTCCCTTTCTTCAAGGCCCAGTCACTTTAAAACCTGGTCCAGTGGCCCTACCTGGCAACCAGCGTTTACGAATGTCATTAAAAAAATAAGTTTCACTGAGGTAATTCACATACCACAGAATTCACCCTTAACTTTAAAGGGTACAGTTCAGTGTTTTTAGTATACTTAGAGTTGTATAATCATCACCACTAATTCTAGAACATTTTCATCATCCCCCAAATAAACGTCTTACCCACTAGTGGCCCACTCCCCTACCCCTCCCACCCACAAACCACTAACCCCCTTCTGCCCCTACAGGTTTGCCTATTCTGGACATTTCATGAATAGAATCATATGAACATGTGGCCTTTTGGTCTAGCTTCTTTAACTTAGCATAAGGTTTTCAAGGTTCATCCATTTTGTAGCATGAATCAGTAGTTAATTCCTTTTCATCGCTAAGTAAGATTCCACTGTATGGATATACCATATTTTGTTTATCCATTCCTCATTTGATGGATATTTGGGTTGTTTCTACTTTTTGGCTATTATGAATAATGATGCTGTGAGCATTCAGTGTACAAGTTTTTGTAGGGATATGTTTTCAGTTCTCTTGGGTATATACCTAGGAGTGGAACTGCTGGGTCATACAGTCTCTCTACATTTAACCTTCTGAGGAACTGCCAGACTGTTTCCCAAAGTGGCTGCACCACATCACATTCCCACCAGCACTGTTCCAATTCCTCTGATCCTTGCCCCCACCCATTAGTGGATTACATCCATGCTACTGATCATGAAGTTGTGTCTCACTGTATATATATTTTTAATTTGAATGTTTTCTCATGTGGTTTTGATTTGTATTTCCCTAATGACTAATTTAAGCTGAACATCTTTTCATATGCATATTGGTCATTGTATATCTTCTCTGGAGAACTGTCTGTTCAAATCCTTTGCCCATTAAAAATCTGGACTCATATTTTATAAGACATCACTCGCTATTCGGCTTCAGTTTAAGCTTATGGGCCTGGGATTTTAGGAGCAGCGAGGGTCATTCACGTTGTCCAGAAGGTTCTATTTTCTGGGAAACAATAAGAATTCCTCCCCATTGCTAATAAAGATTGACACTGGGCACAAATGTTAATAAACGCGCTATCGTTGGCACACTCACCTGCTTCCTACTTCCTGGTGCCTCGCTTCTAGGCTCTGAGTGACAAACCAATGCCGAGCACTTGCAATCAACATGCCGTTTTCCTAATTATAGCTGCTTATCCTCCAGTTTTAGGATTAAGTGACACAGATTTAATCTGTACACCCTGATTAAGGCGATGATCAAATCCTTACACATTTGCCTTTTGAAAAATGAATGATTATTAACCAAACTATCTCTCATTGGTGAAATTTAGGAACGTTGAAAAAACGTAGGTGGCGTGGCAGGAAGGCACCCTGGAGGCGGAAGGGCCACATGTAGGAAGACTACGAATGCAGGGAGCTTTTTGCAGTTTCTTTCCTTCCCAATTTCTAAATTTGTAGGTTCTCCAAAAGTCTCACATTTCTTTTCTTTCTAATGTCGGGGTAAGTGTGACAGGGTTAGGGAGAAATGGCAGCTCCAGTGGTTTGTGTCTTTTAATTTGTGACATTCTGCTCCCCACTTCCCCCAAGGGCTCCGGGCGCTATTTGGGACCTAAACCCAAAAGCATGAGAGGTAATGAGGGGTTTCAAAAGCAGCCTAATTAAATGATGATAGCATCTAACCTCTACTTTTGCTTTTCAATTTGTGCACTACGAAAGTAATTACAAAGGTAATGCACAGAGCAGCATTAGTCATAAAAGCCCAAAAGTGGACATAACCCAAATGTCTATCAATTGATGAACGGATAAATAAACTGTGGAATAATCATACAATGGAATATTATTCTGCATTAAAAAGGAGTGAAGTACTGATATATGCTACAACATGGTTGAACCTCAAAACATTATGCTAGTGAAAGAAGTCAGACACAAAGGACCATGGAGTATATGGTTACATTTATATGAAATTTCCTGAATAGGCAAATCTACAGAAACGGGTAGATTAGTGTTTGCCAGGGGCTGGGGGGAGTGGCAGGAAATGAGGAGTGATTGCAAATGGCCAAGGGGTTTATTTGGGGCTGTGAAAATGTTCTAAAATCGATCGTGGTGATGGCTGCACAACTCTGAATATATTTTTTAATATATGGTAATACAATACTGTTGAATTACATATTTTTAACAGGTGAATGGTATGGCATGTGAATTACATATCAGTAAGGCTGTTATTTTAAAAAGTAATACATAAACATTTTATAAAAGACTGAAACAATACAAGATATAGTAAAACAGAAGTTCCCTGTAAAGGTACTCTATTTTAGAATTTTAAATTATTATTATTATTTTGGCCATGCCATGGGGCTTGTGGGATCTTAGTTCCCCAACCAGGGATTGAACCCGGGCCATGGCAGTGAAAGCGCTGAGTGATAACCACTGGATTGCCAGGGAATTTCCAAGAATTTTAAATTAAAAGTTTGATTTTTCATTGAATGCCACTGTAAGCCTTGCACCAAAACCTAATGTTTGATTAGATCCTATAATAAGTTTCCTTGTGTTACTTTAATAAAACTGTTGTTCTGAGGACCAGCTATTGGCAAAGCACACATTTTTACTAAAATTAACTAGAAATAGCACTTTGGGAACAAATCATAGTCTAGTACATTAAGGGGATGCCAAGGACCGTGGAATAAAACAATTCTACAGGATGGCTGAGAAATTTTTCTTAATTGGAGGTTTTTTTTTTTTTTTGCAGTGAGTGGGCCTCTCACTGTTGTGGCCTCTCCCGTTGTGGAGCACAGGCTCCGGACGTGCAGGCTCAGCGGCCATGGCTCACGGGCCCAGCCGCTCCGCGGCATGTGGGATCCTCCCGGACCGGGGCACAAACCCGCGTCCCCTGCATCTGCAGGCGGACTCTCAACCACTGCGTCACCAGGTAAGCCCGCTTTTTTTTTGTTTTAAACAGCCCCACCTCCTCATCCCACCCTTTTAGCTGAGCAATAATTTGACTAAAAGTGCCAAAATACATCTCAGGGATTTATCCATGATAAGAGACCACAGTAAATGAATGAAGGTGTAACACCATGAAGGGAGAGAGAAGCATTCACGATGCTCACCTTTATGATACGGATGTTGAGCATGTATCTCATTCTCTAGGAACCACGTTCCAGAGGCATCTGAAAGAGCAGCAGCTTTCTTTTCTGATTTCAAATGACAGGCTTGTTCTTCAGCTTCCTCCCACTAAATACAAATAAATGAAAAAAAAAATCACATAAAAATTGTGCTAATGCAAATTCCTATAGTGAAGCAGCCCCTTTTGTCTCCTCTATATTTCCAAGGCACGTAGGATTTATTTGCTATTAGGGAATTTGGGTGCCTGTCTTGGCTCAAGGCTGTTGAAGAACCTTGAAAGCAGAGGCACTTTTGATGTCCCTACTATTCAATTCCTCAGAGAGCCATACAGGTCCCAACTGTCACTGAAATAACAATTCATTCCAATACATTTCAGATCTCAAACCTTATGGGACTGAGTTTTTAAAATTAATGGATGGAAAGGTATCCTTGAGAATGAAAGACATGCTCCAGGAAATAGTGCAGAAAGTTTGAAGGGGACGGTTTTTCTGATGACCTTGGAGCCAGGATACCAACCGTGGACTGCCCACCTCCAGACTTTTCATGTGAAAAAGAAAAATCCTTCTATCTTGCTTATAGTTACTGTTATTTTGGTTTTTGTTACTAATAGCTACATATAATTCCTAACTGTTCAAAGTCTTTTACGTTGCTAGTATAAAATATTAGGTAAATTAAAGTAGTAATATTATACAATCAGCTAGAACAAATCCACGAGGTTGGGAAGTTGAGACACTAATGTAACTGAGAAAGACACTTAGTCATTCTTAGGTGGCATCAACATTGGACTTCTCTGAGCACTACGTATTAAAATTAGATCATCTTTGATCTTTTCAAACACAAATTATGTGGTTTGATGCTATTGCCATTTGATTATTTCAAGATTTAAATGATTAATAACAAGAAGTTGATAACACCATTCTTACCTTTTTAGCTTCCCCCTCCATCACTGCGTTTAATACTTCCATTTCTTTCTTCCTATTTTTCCGAAGCAGTTTGGCTACTTCCTGGTAACGTTCATTTCGGTGTAGATCAGCGCGTTTTTGTTTATGTAGAGCTTGAATTCGCCAGTCAGTATTTAGACATGCTTGTTCAGCTTTTGCCAAATTTTCTTCAATTAACTAAGAACAATTCGTAAATTTCAGAAACAAGTTTAGACTACATAAAATACGGTATGTCCATTCAACGTATCCAAGTGTCCAGGACAGATGTTCACAACCCTGGTTGCATATTAGAATCATCTCAGTGTTTAAAACAAACTGATGTCCAGGCTCCACCATGTGTTTAAAACAAACTGATGTCCAGGCTCCACCACAAACCAACTAAATCAATCTCTTTATCAGCTGGATATTGGTACTTCTAGAAAGCTCTTCAAGTGGTTCTAATGTATAGCCAAGGTTGAGAACTTCTAGGCTAAGGGATGGGTGGAATTAAACAATTCCTATGTTTTAGTCCTTTGAAAAGGAGTCAGAAGAACCTATTTTTACAGACTGGACAAAAGCCTATAAGGAAAAAAAAGGGGGGAGGGGATATTCTGGGGGGGGGGGAGCCAAGGGACAGAACAGAAGGTAGGGAAATCTTACACTATTCCTGGCTTTTGGGACACAGACCCATTTAACATTTCGTTAAAGGGATAACTGACAAAGTTCTATGCTGAAGCCCTCAAATTCTATTTCCATTCATTTAAGCCAGCATTTCTGAAAGGATACTCCACAAGAAATTCTATAAAATAAGTTTAAGAAAATTTCTTAAAGATTCACAATGTGCCATATCCTCAAACCTGGCATGGAAAAACCTAACTTTAAGACAGCATTTTCAATACTTGTCATCCCCATTTTATTTAATACTAGTTATTGATATTCTACAGAATACACTTTGGAAATGCTGGCTTATATACCAGGCAGAGACCTGATGTTTTGCAACTGATCCACTCAGGGATAATTTCGGAGACTTAACAATGTAGGGCACTAAAATTTATAAAGTTATTCCCTATGTATTTTCTTCCAAGTCTTGACATTCTCAAAGAGTATAAAAGACACATGTATATGGCTGTCAGTGAAGTAAGTAGCCTCTAAATATAATAATGTGAGTTTCTAGGAACTGTGATAACTGAAGCAAAGAAACAAATTAACTTTATAGAGTTAAATTCCTTCTTTTAAAAGAATGGCAGATGGTAATTCCTCCTTCTACAGATATACTAAATTTATCATATTTTTACCTTCTGAGTTTTTTGGTTCTGAGTTTGATCTGTTCCTATCGGTCTATGAAACATGTGTTCTTCAAGATCCACTTTTCGTTTATAGGCGTCTGCATCTTCTCTCATTTCGTTTGCAATAGCTTCTTGATTTCTAGTGAGATTCTGTTAAAGAAATCATTAAAAAAAAATCACCAATCCATATAATAATGATGCTAGAACACAAAAACGTCTTTGCTCTTTTTCAGAATACCAAAACTGTAATCATCTAATTTTCAAAGTAAAGCAAACAGTGGTGACATCAGTGGAAATAAGAGTAAGGACCTCTGAAAATTCTCTCATCTATAAAAGCACTGAGATCACTGGCAAAACAAACTTTTTCAGAACTCTGGAAATTAACTGAAGGCTTACAGCAATCTGGGGAGCACTTATTCATAAAAATGGCTGAATCTTAGTAAGAAAGACGAACTTTATGGCATTTTAAACTTGCATTATTCCTACTCCATGCCACCCCTAAGCTCTGCCATTAGCTTTGAAAATCATTAGCCTGGCAGCCAATGGAGGGGACAAAATGGAGTTGAGGTCCTTCTAACTCCCATTCCCAGAGAACTGTGATCATCTGACTTGGAAGACCCCACTTTCAAGGCTGTTTTTATTTGACCTGACTCATAACTCACCTGTAGCCTTTTCCCTGGGGATGTCTGCTGAAAACAATCAGGGGAAACTGTTGAACATCGTGACCGTCCGAGGCAGTGGATCACAGAGCAAACAACAGGCCAATCAAAAAGCTTTGTAGGAAAAGCTGGGGAATCAGATACCTAGAGGGGGCTCTGAAATGCTCCAATAGATTCCTGGGACTTCAGAAGGCCGTGTGCATGTGTCAAAAATGTGCACGTGCCAAGGGCTGTGTGAATGCTCAAACCTGAGAAGGTCCTAAGTGCTCAGCTCTGGTCAACTGAGGTTTTGCAAAATCAGGAAGTGAAATCTAAGAGAGTTGTAAACTATCTGAGTGTTGTAAGTGTGCCCGAAAAAAATGATGCACACGGTGCCTCTCGGCAAAGACTAGAGGCTTTACTGGTTCAAGGGATCTAAGGAAATCTCTGTCTGGTCACCAGGCTACCTGAGTAGAGACTTCAGTGGCTACGCATGACAAAGAACACTTTACAGAATAATTCAGAAAAGTCACTAAGCCAAGAAACAACAAGAAACCCTTGGGAGAGAAAAGAATGTGATTTCCAGAAATGTCCTCTTACTTAAAATAGCTAGTTTTCAACAAAAAATTACACGATATAACAAAAACCAAGAAAGTATGGCCCTACATGCTTTAAACAGACATTAACCACATGATCTCCAAAGAAGATATAAAAACGGACAATGAACATATGAAAAGGTGCTTGATATTAGTCATCAGGTAAACAACAAATGCTAATTAAGGAACATTCTACAATATATCTGGCCTATATACTTCAAAAGTATAAATGTCATAAAATATAAAGACAAGACTCAGGAATGGTTCCAACTGAGAGGAGAATAAAGAGACATGACAACTGAAACAAATGGATTAGCTTAGATTTTCTTTTGCTATGAAAGACGTGTTTAGGACAACTGATAAAATGTGAATACAGTTTATACAACAAATAATAAATAATATGTTAATGTGCTGCTTTTGATCATTGTACTGTGATTATGTAATAAGGATTCCTTGTAGAAAATATACAATGACGTATTCAGGGGTAAAAGTGCATCATGTCTGCAACTTACTCAAACAGCTCAGGAAAAAAAAATGTGTGTGTGTATAGACAGAAAGAGAAGGATAATGCAAATTTATCAAAATGTTAATATTTGAGAATCTGAGAGAAAAACACTTTGAAATTTTTAGTATTTTCTTGCAAAATTTCTGTTAATTCTGAAATCATGCCCCCGGTGCCACCACTCCGCAGAAAAGACAGTAAAAAATAACCTCAAGCTTAGTTCAAATGAATGAATTCTAATTCAAAATCATAGGAGACTTAGTGTAAATTCCTGGGGCTCAGATTTAGAAAAAGTTCAGTGTAGAAACTTAAAGTGTTTTAGTTATGAATGGATGCTATGTTTTAAATCTTATTTAATGTGAGCAACAAACAATCATATGCAAGTTACCTGTTACTTATTTGTAGTTATCGCTAATTTCAAACTCTGTCTGACTTTAAGAGGACTGAAGGAAGTGAAAACGTGGTTTCAACATTAAATAAATGAGTAACATAATGCTTTTCCCCAACAAAACATATCTACAGCAGTAATAAAGTCTCCTTTTCCAGTGTCTTGGAAACTGAATTATACGTGCTAAAGTAGGTACTTGCTGATTTGATTCCAGAAGATTCAAATTTAGAGTGCTTTCCAGCTCTTATCTGACTTACCTTGTAGGATCTTTGTGAAGCACTTGGTTAATTTTGCAGTCACTATTACACAGATATAAGAAAACTTAGTAAGTTAGTAAAAGATCCTGAGGCAAAATCTGGGGCTTACATCTGGTGCTTCAGACACTAGACTAAGTTGTTAAGAGAAACATGAATTAAAGAATTACAACAAACTGTGCATTCAGACATTCTGGCTACCTTACAATCCTGGATAACACTGTACTTTTCTTGAAAAAAAAACAAATAAAATGAACATTAAAAAACCTTGAATAAACTGTCTAAAAATAGTTCGTACAAACTCTGCTTTTCTTATATTGGAAATTGTTGATTTATACCTTCTCATAAAGTCTTTTTTGTGATTCGAGTTCCAGATGTCTCATTTCTAGGTCTTTGGCTGTGGCAGCAATTTCTCGATCTCTCATATGTACCTACGGCCAAATAACAAACTGTGAATACCAAAAATAATTTACAAAAATATTTTTTGTTTAATAGATTTAGTAATCTTGTAATAAGAACAACCCGCTAAATGCATTTAAAATAAGAGGTATTGGGTTTTTGAAACCAGAGTAATTGCCAATCTATTAACATTCACTGTGGAATCTAGAAATAATGTCTGAGTTAAAGTTAAGCATAATTTTCTAAAAAAGAAAACACAATTACCATATGCTCATCTGCCCAGACTGGGAGAACAGATGGCAGTTCTTTCCATATTACATTAGCCATATTATGAGTTAGAAAAACTTGAGCAATTTAAATTCACAGTGGATAAAAATATAAAATGTTTAATCTTATTCGATATAACATTTATTTAATGTTCTTTTTGATTAAACTTCTATACTTTTCTAAATTCGGTTTGGCAACTAGTAATTTCAAGTTACAATTTACTGTGGACTGTTCAACCTGTATGTGCCCTGCTTGGACTTGGCCAATTTAAAGTTCACCTTTCTCAAAATCTGATTACTTGGGAGCTTTTCAGTCCTATACACTAGAAGGATTTGGATCAGGAACTCTTTAGATAGAGACTCCTGGGAACTGTCTTAAATACTTGGCTGCCTAAAATGCTCATTCTTTAGGAGTGAGAATAACATGATATGTGTTTCAGAACAAAACAAAACAAACTATAACCCATGAGGCATCTAACCTAATCATTTCATCCAACCAGTAAAGGGTTAATGATTGCATTACTACTTACACGCATAAGGCAAAGTGTTAGCTATTGTAGACAAACTATCAAATACATATAATCAGAGAAACAAACAGTAAAAATGAGAGTATAGTGGGATGTGCAAGGACATGCATCCAAGGAGTAAAATAACCACGGACTGAAAACCAGCTCGCCTTAAAGAGGTTCCTGAGAAAGCAGTTAGCTCAGAGGTGGGGATACCTGAGTTGATGAAGCAAGAGTAGTTATAATGCTAAGAGGTGGAGGAGACGTTTGGCATAGCAAATAATGCTTTTCAGGAATTTCAATTACAGAAGCTCTTCTGCTCTTGAATTTTCAGAGATACAAACAGCTATGTACCAGAGCAAAACAGATCAACTTTGCTTGCTACTAACAGATGTCTGTGTCACTTGTACGTGTCACTTTGGACTCAAGCAGCCTTTCCTGCTGGCGCCTGAACGGTGAGTAGAGAAGCTTCTGCTATTTAGCAGGGTCAGAGCTCACTATCAGACCAGGGAGATGGAAGGGCAGGAGGCTGGAATGGGAGGCAGAGGCCAGATCGTGCCACTGAAAGGACTTGACAGGATTCTTTCACCAAAAAAACTGCCTTCCACTATCTCAAAGGGGTTTGGAATAAGAGATCAGAGTTCTAAGCCTGTATTACTTTTGGAGAAGAACACAGATTTTCTAGAATAATGAATTACCAACCTCATTTACTAGATGAGACAGTTAAAAGAAATCATGGATTTTAAAAACCAACTTAAAGTTAACTGGCTTTAAACAAAACCAAGTATTATCTCATGCTATAAAAAGAGATAATAGATTATTAATATAGATGAATGAAAATCTTAAGAAAAATTTAAATATTTACTACTTTATCAAAAGCAAGTTTGAAAGTCCTTAATTAGTTTACAAATTCAATGCAATCCTAATAAAAATTCCAATAGGATGGGGGGATTCAGAGAGAGAGAGAGAGAGAGAGAGAGAGAGAGAGAGAGAGAGCGGGAGAGATAAAATTTTCAAAGTCTATTTGAAATGATAAACATTTGAGAATACTGAAGAAAACTCTTTTTTTTTTTTTTTTGCGGTACGCGGGCCTCACACTGTTGCGGCCTCTCCGGTTGCGGAGCACAGGCTCCGGACGCGCAGGCTCAGCGGCCATGGCTCACCGGCCCCGCC
>NW_006783414.1:232929-263394 GCF_000442215.2 Lipotes vexillifer | reverse complement strand
GGACGCGCAGGCTCAGCGGCCATGGCTCACGGCCCCAGCCGCTCCGCGGCATGTGGGATCTTCCCGGACCGGGGCACGAACCCGCGTCCCCTGCACCGGCAGGCGGACTCTCAACCACTGCGCCACCAGGGAAGCCCCCAAGAAAACTCTTTAAAAGGCACACTAATTATGGTAATTAGGCCTACTAATTAGTAAAACATTACACAGGTGTTATTCACACAGTGTGGTACTGGCTTAGGAACAGACAGCAAAGGAGATCCAGTTTGTAAGGGAACTGAACACTTAACCATCAGCTGGCAAAATGACTTCGCTAATATTCAACAAATGCTGCTGGGAAAAGTGACTTGCCTTTGGAAAGAAGTAAGCTTGGTTCCTAACTCGTTCCTTACATTCAATTTTCAGACACATCAGGGGCTGGCAAACTTTTCCTGTAAAGGGTCTCAGAGTTAAATACTTTAGGCTTTGGGGGACATCGTTTGTGTCAGCTATTCACCTCTGCTGTTGTAGTGCGAAAGCAGCCAAAGAAATATGTAAACAAATAAGTGTGATCGTTTTCCAATAAAACTGTATTTATGGTCACTGAAATTTAAATTTCATGTTTTTAAAAGTTTAATATAATTTTCATGTCATGAATTATTATTCTTTGATTCTGATTTTTTTTAACCACTGAAAATATTAAAACCATTGTAACTCACGAGCCTTAACAAAACAGGTGGTGGGTCAGATTTGCTGGCACACAATAATCTGCTGACTCTTAGGGACTTCCCTGCGGCGCAGTGGTTAAGAATCCGCCTGCCAATGAAGGGGACGCAGGTTCGAGCCCTGGTCCGGGAAGATCCCACATGCCGCAGAGCAACTAAGCCTGTGCGCCACAACTACTGAGCCCACGCTCTAGAGCCCGCGAGCCACAACTACTGAGCTCGCATGCCACAACTACTGAGGCCTGCGCGCCTCGAGCCCATGCTCCACAACAAAAGAAGCCACCGCAATGAGAAGCCCGCGAACCGCAATGAAGAGTAGCCCCCGCTCGCCACAACTAGAGAAAGCCCACGTGCAGCAACAAAGACCCAACGCAGCCATAAATAAATAAATAAATAAATAATTTAAAAGATAATCAAAGATTTAAAAAAACAGAAAACTACGGAACTAGAAGAAGATAGGCATAAGTGTTTATTAACCTTCTCATTTAAGGCATATAACCTTAAATGGGAAGGTTAATAAACATGACAGAAAACCTAGAAGTCATAAAAAACTAATAAAGTTGGTTATCCAAAAATTAAAATATTTTACATAATGAAAAAAAGACACTGCAAACATTCTTAAGAGTCAAGAAACACAGACCGAGCAAAGCATTCTCAACAGACAAAAGGATTAATGCCCTGACCCTATGCTGTGAGGCAAGCACTATAGCCACATATAACTGCTGAGCCACTTAAAATGTGATTAGTCCTAATTGAGGTGTGCTACAAGTATAAACTGACTATTAGATTTCGAAGACTTCGTACAAACAAAAGGTAAAACATCTCAATGACAATGTATACTAATTACATACTGCAAAGATAATTTCAGATATACTGAGTTAAATATTATTAAAATTAATTTCACCTGTTTCTTCTTACTTTAATGTGGCCATTAGAAAACTTAAAATTACCCACGTGGCTCACATCATATTTCTATTGGACACTGCTGCCCCAAATGATAAAAGAGCCTGTATAAATTGGTAAGAAAAAGAGTAACTTGGTAGAAAAATGGAAAAACGATTTAGATATGCAATTTTTAGTTCTACAAACGAAGATAAATAAATGAAGAGACTGGGCTTAGCCTGGTGGCGCAGTGGCTGAGAGTCCGCCTGCCGATGCAGGGGACACGGGTTCGTGCCCCGGTCTGGGAAGATCCCACGTGCCGTGGAGCGGCTAGGCCCGTGAGCCATGGCCGCTCAGCCTGTGCTCCGCAATGGGAGAGGCCACAACAGTGACAGGCCCGTGTACCCCCCCCAAAAATAAATAAAAATAAATAAATGAAGAGACAGTTAACATCACTAGCAAAAAACCCCCAAAAAACAAAAAACAAAACCATTTTTCACCTATCACCTATCAGACTGGCAAATATTAAGACTGATGCATTCCAAATTGACTAGGGTATCGGTACTCTTATATTCTTTTTTTTTTTTGCGGTACACGGGCCTCCCACCACCGTGGCCTCTCCCACCACGGAGCACAGGCTCTGAACGCGCAGGCCCAGCGGCCATGGCCCACAGGCCCAGCCGCTCCGCGGCACGTGGGATCCTCCCGGACCGGGGCACGCACCCGCGTCCCCCGCATCGGCAGGCGGACCCCCAACCACTGCGCCACCAGGGAAGCCCGTACTCTTATATTCTTAAAATACCTAAGTGGATTCATTTTTGGAGGACAATATGGCATACGTTGGAATTTATTCAACAAAAATATGTGTGCAGGGCTTCCCTGGTGGCGCAGTGGTTGAGAGTCCGCCTGCTGATGCAGGGGACACGGGTTCGTGCCCCGGTCTGGGAAGATCCCACATGCCGCGGAGTGGCTGGGCCCGTGAGCCGTGGCCGCTGAGCCTGCGCGTCCGGAGCCTGTGCTCCGCAACGGGAGAGGCCTCAATCTAATGAAACATTTCGGCCAAGGATTTAAAAAAAAAAAAAAAAAATGTGTGCAACTACTCAAAGATTTGTATCGAGAATGCATAATCTAGCAATGTTTCATACAGCAGAATACTGCAAACAACCTAAATGTCCAACAGCAAAGGATTAGTTAAGTAAACTATGACATGTCCATATAATGGAATACTATGCAACCATAAAAAAGAGAAAGATATATAGCCATTTTAAAATAATTTATCTCTGGGGATGAAATGAGAGAAGAGTGGAGAAGGTCCATTTTAACTCCATATATTTTATAATGGAAATCTTTTTAGACTGGCGACGTGTAAATTTTTATATTAAAAAGGAGCATTTCCCTTACTTCCCAATTAACTTCATGGTGAATTGATACTTCTCTAAAAGAGACAGTCATCAAGGACACTCATCAACCTGACCCATTTTCCTGGCATTTCTAAAACATTTAACCATTAATGAAATATAAAAGAGAATAAGAATAGCTGGGGGCGGGGCAGAGTTACATAAAACTAAAGGGGCTATTTAGTATCCCTTGTGAACTCTAGGAATATTATTTAACTTGAAGGTGTTCGTTACATTTAAATAAGAGTTAATGGAGACAATGTATGAGAACTAAAAATAATAAACCTTTCTCTCAATTTCATCATTCAGTCTTCTTAGTTCCATTTCACGCTGATCTTGCTGAAGCTGCAGAAGACACCTTCTTGCAGCATCTTGTAAGTGCACTTCCTTTACTTTCAACTCTCTTTTCACAGCAGCTAGTCTTAAACACAAAATACATCAAGAGGAATAAATAAAATCATTTCCCAATATATATTTAAATGGAAAAATACTGTGTTTCACAATGAAAGGCCTGCCACCTATTTTGGTCCGCTTTCCCAACTCAACTGGTGCCATCATAACATGGGTTTTTATAATATATAAATGAAAACGCTCAATTACAAAACAAGCCTACATTCATGAAAATGACAAGTCCACATGCAATTGGCTATTTCTTCATACTCAAAAATTCTCTTTAACAGGTCTACTACTCAGATCACCTCAATACAATTAATAGCCTTTATCTGAGAAAAGAAGCCCCCCAAATACTCTGATGTTACCAAAGATTATGTATGCTTATTCTTTTAGAATTCTAGAAGGCTAATAATGGCTCAGTTCAGTAATTTTTTTTTAACTCACACCAGAAATCTGTTTCATAAAGTCCTATCCAAAAATAAGAATCAACAAACACTTACAGAAGTGATTCTCCCAACAATTAGCCTTAATCTCAACGCTTATCCCATGATCTTAACTAATTTAAACATTTTGCCTTATTAACGTATTATTGAATAAGCATTTAATACTTCTTTCCCTGTCCTCCAAAGTATGAAATGTACAATGAGACAATCATTTTATGTTTCATTTTCAGGTCACACAGATATGTTTAAAACACAATTTAAAAAATTATACTCCACTAAAGTTGATTTACCCAGCATCGTGTTGCAAGGCATTTCTGCCCACCGTAAAAGGTACCTTAGATCTTGTATTACTTCTGAATAATCAGAGCAAGTTATATTATACTCAGTATAGCTTTAGAATTACAGTTTACTATATGCCAATTTTTTGAGAAATGTATTATAATTTCTTTTTAGTAGCTTAAACATTTGCTTAATGGAAATAGCAGAGCTGGGTAATACTATACAAAGTGAAACTGTATATAATTATATATAATTTCATAATAATGAAAGACATAAACATGATTAAAATAACTCAGATGTCCAGCTTTTTTTCAAAGTGTTAAACGTACTTTTGTCTTTGCTGTGTCATCATCTCCTCCTCTTGTAAGAGCATTTCTCTCGTTTCTTCAGCTTTACGAAGCGGTTCCTGTTTTTGGTACCAAGTTTCATCTTCAACTTTTTGCTGGTCTACTTCAGCTTGCATGTCTTCAACTGCCTGCCTAGAGTAGATAATATTTATTATTATAACAAAACGCAAATAAGAAAACTGAGTAATTTAAGTTCAAGAACGAACAAAACACAAAATGTATACCTCATGAACATGTAACTGTTTTACTTCCATATGCAAGAATACCTTTAAAGATATTTCCATCCTCCGAACTCTGATTTTATACAACTTAATAATTTACATGTCTTTTTCATAAAAATTTTGTTTATAATAGATTTTGTCTTTATCAAAGAACAACCATTCCGTGATTACCTCTCTCTTAAGTAATCCAGTTCATCATCCCTTATTCTTTCTCGTTCCTGTGTCTGACAGTCCACGATAAACTTTGGATATTGATTAAATACTGGGTATTGCCCTTTTGTCAGTGCCACAAAAACATCAAGCATGCTGTCTGGATGAATATCAGTGGGCGTGGTATCCATGAGACGATAAACTTCTCTAATTACAGCACTTATATCCAGGTTATTCCGATGGTGAAAAAAATACTGTAAGAAAACTTCGTGTTTAAATTGAGGTTGACCTAGTAAGGCAATTAAGGTAGAACCAAAACGAGTTTAAACACGTAAATGTGAATTTATCTTTAAGAGGATTTTTTTTTTTTTTTTGCAAATTCACTGAAGCGTTTCGTAACCCAAGTTTTAAAATGAAGATCCAGCTTCATATTTAAAAAAATAAATTTATACAACCAGATTATGAAATTTTGAAATAAAACTTTTAAAATGTTAACTCAAAATGAAGGCTTCCTTTATAAGAGAAGACCGCTTCAACAACGAAATAAATTCTACTGGAACTTTTTTCTTCAAAATCCAAAATAAGTAAATTCAAAACTAAATTAGCCTTTGAAAATAACCTTGATTTTTAAAAAATATCTGACATGTTTCCACATTATCTTGTTCTGCTGGCAGATCCAAATTCTAATACATATACACACATACATACATATATGTACGCATCTTGTGATCATGAAGTAAAAATAAAGTTTAATTTGATAGGAACCACAAAATAAGTAACAAACAAACAAAACCAACTTAATTCATCCTGTTACCAAAAGAACCTCTCCCTTTAAAAACTACCTCTAATGCTTTCTTTCAGCCACTGTCCTCAAAATTCTCATAGTTACCATTCTGCACGTGTAATAAGCATCCAGATTATCCCAGACCAGTTGGGTCACTGATAAAATCATGCACAGAATAAACAACTACCCAATTGTTAAACATCCTTTAAATAGGCAAAAAGCACAAAACTCCAACATCATCATGATTCTTCTCCGAAGCTATGATTTTAGGACTAGCAGTCAAGCTATGACTGACTACAGCTATGTAAGGGCCAGGACGCAGTGGTATAACTTATTCTCTGCTATATTCTTACCACCTGGCACCAGTACCTGACATACAGTAGGTACTCAATAAATACGTGGATTTTTAATTGAAATAAATGAAATTTGAGAACCACTACTTAAGAACAAGGATATGTACCTCAAAATCATCTTTAAGATTACAGTTGAGCAAAGGAGCTCTAGAACATATGTTGTAGGCCACAACAGTCATCAGGAGGAATGAAGGATGGTTGGAAAAGACATTATCAAATAATTTTAGCCACTCCTCTCTTGTCAGTACTTCCGAGAACACAGTTTCAAGAAGAGGCCATGCATACAGCTAAAATAAATAAGAAAAAATGTATTAGCTCTTGAGGGAAAAGTCATAACAGCCATTGCTAATATGCTCATTTGGTTTAGACACTAAAATCATTATATTAAGAACATAATTATGAAAAGAACTACTCGAATTTGGGCTCTTCTTTACAGACTTTCAGGAAAGCAGTTTAATGAAGAAAAAAAATGGAATACTATTAAAAGCATAACAGTAGTATGTTTATTATATTCTTTCAAGAAAATACTGTCTGATTTATACCAGAACCAATGTTAGCTTCCAAAATAAGTTGTTATTCTAAAAACCTTACATTTCTTACCTGGGAAGTTATATCATGATTTATGAAGTGTTGCAGGAGTTCCTTGTCATGAAATGCCAAAACATTTTCTATCATACTAAGAATATTGATAGGAGGATTAGGAAAATATTCAAACCAGTGTTGACACCAATTGACTATGAAGAAAAAAATTGAAAATTTACCTTTACCTTTCTATATCATCAAAGAGCTTTGCAGTTCTTAAATGTATCCACTCTTTATATCCTCAACATGCCCATTAATAAGGAAAACATAACTCTTTAAATTCTAGAACAATAGATTTTAAAACTCCATCATGTTACCGCGGTATTTCAGGTTTATAGAATATTCCCGTTTCTTCAGAGCAGTCAATGAGAAAGTGTCAACTAAAACAAACAAACCTTCCCAAAGTATTCCTGATGGTAGCTATAAGGCTCTGTTTCCTGCTGGCTTGTGTGCTGCATGAATTTAGGTTTCTCCTGGTTAACAAAATGACCCTCTTAAAAAAGGTCCCTATTTAAGTCTTTGATAAAATGTAATCAATGTTAAATGGCAATCTCCTCAAATCTACTAAAATTCATTCCTAATTAAAGAGTCCCATTTCTAGGAAAAGAGTGTTCTATAGCTATGGTAACAGGCAGTCACCAGGACTGGTTTTAAATCTAACTGATCAATGACAACTTGTTTCAGTAAACTTGACTTTGAAAACCAACCAATCAGTGACAGCTGCAGCAGTGTCCTCTGAAAGTCAGCCAATAGAAAGGAGAATCCATTCCACTGAAGAGGCTTCTAAGGCTGACTTTAACTCACTCTCACTTAGTAACCAGCACAACCCCCAAAACATTCTTTTCCAAAAACCCTAAGAAGATGATCAGTTTCACTGCTCAATGAACCTATGTCTAACCACCAAAACTTTCCATAATTATTAGGGGCTTCCCTGGTGGCGCAGTGGTTGAGAATCTGCCTGCCAATGCAGGGGACACAGGTTCGAGCCCTGGTCTGGGAAGATCCCACATGCCATGGAGCAACTGGGCCCGTGAGCCACAATTACTGAGCCTGCGCGTCTGGAGCCTGTGCTCCGCAACAGAGGCTGCGATAGTGAGAGGCCTGCGCACCGCGATGAAGAGTGACCCCCACTTGCCACAACTAGAGAAAGCCCATGCACAGAAACGAAGACCCAACACAGCCATAAATAAATAAAAAAACAAAACAAAACAAAAAAACATAATTATTAAATTCAGATTTTTTTATTTTAAATATTGAGCTGGGGTTTCATGTTTTGACGATAAGATCTTTCTCAAGTTAGCAAATGGTCTGATCAGAATACTGGATTACATATGGTTTATTCCATTATTTCATTTATTAGTTAAGTATTTAGATGTGAGTTAATAATTAAGTCATAAATAAAATCTTGCAAAAACTAAGCTTTAAAAGAAACATTTTAGCTTCTTTAACTGCTGCTCTTAACAGGTTAACTTTGACAGAAAAATCCAACCTCTCCTAAGTAAGTACCTATGATGTCCCAGACACTGCTAGTTTTGGGAATTTTAAAACACCACACACATACACAAAGCCCTCTTATATTGAATCTTCATCAATAGAACAACTTTTCAATTAAGCAAGAGGGAAGCCCTGTTTTATACAGTAAACGTCTCCTCTTGTATTCTGCTAGGTGCCACCACACAGAAGTATGGGTGGACGACCTAGAGACAGGATTGACTGAGAGGAGAATAAAGAGAAATGGTCATCGTGTGGAGGCCCTTCACCAAAGCTGAAGAATTTCCTCCTGGTTATAAGAGGAGCTCTAAAGGTGCTTAAAAATGACTTTTATAAACGTATTCCAAGTTACACATAGAAGTAACTATATTCCTTCACAGTTTCTTCTTGGCCCCAACTAGACTGTAACCTGAAAGCCAAAACAATGGCTTATCCCAAAGCAGGGCTAACATTTAGTTGAATAAAACTAGTTTGAGACCCTTGATGAAAATCCATAGCTACTCATGCTGACTGTCATGGATCTTTTAGATTTAGATTTCAGTTTCAGAAGAGAAAAATCAATTTCCTTAGTATATAATCATACGTAGCTATGTAACAAGATTTTACTGGAAGTAAAAGATATAGTTGTGCATGCCTACTCTAAATTAGATATAATCTGTTTTTCTTTCTTGTGGTAAAATATAATTTGCCGTTTTAACCATTTTTAAGTGTACCATTCAGTGACATTAATTCTATTCACAATGTTGTGCAACCATCACTATTTCCAAAATCCTTTCCCAGACAGAAACTCTGAACCTATTCAGCATTAACTTCCCATTTCTACTTCCCCAGCCCTGGTAACCTCTAATCTACTTTCTGTGCCTATTTGAGAAATTTCACATAAATCTGTCCTTCAGTGTCTAGCTTTTTTCACTAAACATGTTTCCAAGGCTCATCCATGTTGTAGCAGGCGTCAGAATGTCACTGCTTTTTATGGCTGAATAATATTCCACTGTATATATACAGATATGGTTTCTCCATTCATCTGTTAATGGATATTTGGGTTGTTTCCATCTTTTGGCTATTGGGAATAATGCTCCACAAACATATTTGTATACAAGTATTTACAGAGACTATTTGATTCAATTTTGGGGGGGATATCCCTAGGAGTACAACTGTGGGGTTATATGGTAATTCTATGTTTAACTTTTTGAAGAACCACCAAACTGTTTTCCACAGTGACTGCACCATTTTACATTTCTATCAGCAATGTACAAAGGTTACAATTTTTCCACATCCTTGCCAACACATATTTTCTTTTAAATTACAGCCATCCTAGTAGGTGTGAAGTGGTGTCTCACTGTGGTTTTGATCTGCATTTCCCTAATGACTAATGATCCTGGACATCTTTTCATCGGCTCAGTAGCTCATTTGTACATCTTCTTTGGAGAAACATCCATTCAAGCCCTTGCCCATTTTTAAAGTGGATTGTTCATCTTTTGTTCTTGTTTCTTTTCCTTTTAAAACTCTTAGTGTTACTGACAGGGTAAACGTACAACCCTTTAGTGGAATCAATTAGAATATTCATATTTTATGACCTAATGATACCAATTCTGGGACTCCAACCAAAAGAGATTATTATAAATTTATGAATGTGAAGCTAGTCACAACATTGTTACTTTTAATACATAAAAATTAGAAACAATCTAAATGTCCAACAATTAAACTAGACCATGTACATTACAGAATTACAATAAACAATAAAATGTTTACAAAGTGTATACAAATAAGAGAAATGTATATATCATATGAAATAAAAGTAGTATAATTATAAAAATAAACCCTAGAAGTCTAACAGTTGGGGGATACATTATGGTATAAGATGAAACATTATATAGGCAATAAATTATATTTTTTAAGATATTTAATGATTTAGGGAAATGCTCTTAAAAGAAATTCATTAATATATCATCAAGATTGTTTCTGAGGAAGAGGAATATTCATGAATTTTCTTTTCTTTTGTATATTTTCCTATATTTCCTCCAATGATTGGTAAAAACTTACTAAAGCAAATACAGCATAATAAAATGAACGAAAATCTGTAAAGAGAAGTAAACTAAAATATTCACAATATGTACGCTGGGATCTTTTTATTTCTACTTTTCAGAATTTTATTGTTATAGTTAAGTGCATATCTCCTTTGTACAAGAAAAATACATACAAAAATGTTATTTTTGTTAAACCAGTGTTGGTTTAATTTGGATCCAGTTCATTAACCATTTAGCTGATTTTACTAATATGAAAAAAAATGACTCATTTTTTAGTGTAGATGATAATGATGAGGCAATAACACAATGGGAGTACAGCTATAGGTTCTGAGTCCTGGGTTCAAATCCTTATTCTGTCATTAACCTAATCATGGAACTTAAGCTCTCTGTGCCTCAGTTTCCTCAACTATAAAAAGGGAATAATAATATATAACACCTACCCTACAGGATTGCTGTACGGTTAAATGAGTTAATAAAGAAAAAAACCACTTAGAATGGTACCTGGTACACAGAAAGTTCTCATTAAATGTTAGCTATGGATGATGAGAATGGGGGTAACTGCCAACACCTGCCACATTAGGCATCGTGTGCTAAATGCTTTACATACTTACTGCAGTCTTATGAATAATAACTGACTTTCAATAAGTGAAACATCTGCTTCCTTCTTACTAACAAAATCTAGCCTGTAACAGTATCTTCTAAAATGCAACCATCCAAACTTCATTGTAAGTAAAAAGGTTTATTTATGTATAAATGTCCAAACTCTCCATTTTATGTTCTATGTCTGACTGTCTCACACTAGAATTGTTAAATGTTGCAAAGGATTGGAAAATGTATAAGTATCTACTCTTGGTTTCATTATTTACTTATTTACTTACTTATAAGAGTAGCAACAACTTCAAAACAGATGAGCTGGTTGTTCTGGAACAATTTTACAAATGGAAATGCCAGAAGTGGAAGATACGGTGTGTCACTAAAGATGGTGGACCAGTGAGCTAATGCGGAGAGGGTTCTGTGAATAAAATAAGACCAGAGAAGCTTGTTAAAATTTATTTGAATAAATAACACATTCACATGATGAAAAATGATACAGAAGGTAAATGTGGTGAAATTTGGGTGTATCTGTTTTCCCATGATTAGACTGAGGTTATAAGTTTTCGGCAAGAATACCACAAAAGTGATGTGCAACACACTGATAGGATTTATTACTGGTGATTTTAAATTTGATTACTTGGTTAAGGAGGTGTCTGCTAAGTTTCTCTACTATGAAATCACCATTTTCCCATTTGTAATTAATAAATATCTTGGGGGAGATACACATTGCTGTAAAATACTGAACATACATACCTCTGTAATACTCTGAATAGTTTCCTACTTTTGATGGGGTATCTCTTCTGAAGGTTGAGAAATGCCACATGAATACCTTTATCTATAAGATTACTAAATGCAGTATGATTTTCAGGCAGCTGTAGCAGAGAGCGCCAAATGAACATTCTGAAATTAAAACATAATTTTAACCAAGAAAAATTAGGAGAATAAGATTGATTTAACATGCAAGAATTTAAATTTTACCTGTATTTCGTTGGATATTCACCATAGCCTTTTAATAAGATTTGTAAACGCTTTTTGTTTAATCCATCTGAAAACTCACTCTATAAAGAAAAGAAATAGTATCAATAAGTGACATAATCTTAAAACTGAAAAGGTAATCTAGTCCACAGTGGCTTTCCAACTTTGGAACACAATACACAGTAAAAAATATTTTATATCATGGGAGTCTCCACACACACACACACACACACACACACACACACTCTCTCTCTCTCTTTCTCTCTCTTGAGTATGCATATACACAGCAGATAAAGTTTATGACATCTTTTTTTACCCTGTAACAGGGTTTGACAAACTTTTACTGTCAAAGGTCAGAGAGTAAGTATTTTAGGCTTTGTGGGTCAAGAGGCAGAATCAAGCATATTATGCAGGTACTCATATGACCATTTAAAATGCAATCATTTAAAAATATAAAAATCATCCTTAGCTTGAGTAGCCAGATTGGGCCCATGGGCTGTCCTCTGCCAATCCCTGTAGCAAGAGCAAAGCATCTGGATAATTTTTTCCTTTCTTGCTCCATCTCTTTTATTTTTTTGCACTTTTAACTTTTAAGTCAATTTTTATCTTAATGGAAAAACATTTTATAGATTTTAGGATCATAAAGCCATTTTCATAGATGATCTCGTTTAAGCCTAACAACTATATGAAACAGACGAGATGTTTTGTCTTCCTTTCTTTGAGAAAATGGGAAGGTCAGAGAAGTTCAGCAACTTGCTTAAGATCACAAATCTGTTGAGTCTTGGCTCAAGACTCAAAGCCACATTTTCTGACTTAGTTCAGTGCTCTTTTCACCACATAAGAAACAGGTAATCGAAGTGTAAGAGGGAGGTAAGGGACAGCCCAAGATGATGGTGAATGAAGATCCCCGTTTGAGAGCCATGTACCAGACATTAAGGGCAATTAGCCCAGACTGGAGCAATGCAATCCATAAAAGAGACACGTTCACTGTCTCTGTTCACTGTTGTTACCAAGACACCCGCTGCCACTGAAGCCTCTTTAAACAAAGGTCAGAATGCCCAGGGGGATTGGCCTGAGTTTCAACTACTTTTGTCTTCACCATGAGCTGATGAAGCTCCTACTTCCCTTTCCATGTCCTGATGCCACGATTAGTTGAGGACAGGCATTTCACCCACAGAAGTGCTCTACTTTGACCTACTCCTTAGAACTGGCTATGGGTTTTTAGAAGCTGCCCACTCCCAGACAATATTTCTGTAGGGCTTCCAACTTTGATCCAGACCAAGGGCTGCCAGATGCCCTGACCATGGTGTCACTTTTATTTCCCAGAAGTCAATAATCACCATGCCCACACTAGTTTTCTCAGAAAAGGCTCCTGTGAACTCTCAGGAAAGCTGAAGCCAGACCATGTCTCAGAAACACATTCAACTAATAGGGTCAATACCGCCCAACCTTTACTCAGCTAGGTTTGTGCCTGCTACTTAGTTTAAAACTAAACAGTATTTTGTTTAGGGTTACGTTGTAGAGGCGATAAAACTATAAGGGAAGCCAAGGACATAATGCAAAAGTGAGGACAACGGTTACATCTATGGGACAGGGAGAGAAATGCGACTGGGGCCAACCACACAGGGGACTTCAGAGTTACTGGTAATACTCTATTTCTTAATGTGGATATGAATATGTCCAGAAAAGAGTTAACATGGCAGGTCCGTGACTGCTACCCTTAGAAAGGCCCACTTGAAGGTTGGCCCTTGTCTGGTGTCCAGCTATCTGGATTTCGAGGAAGTTCCCACTATCTCCAGAACGAACAGGAGCGGCTCACCGTGCCTAAACTGTACACTGTGGTTTATGCTGAGCACCTGCTTTCCTTGTGGAGTCTGGAATTTTGCAAGGGTGCCTATAACCAGCCTCCAGTAAAAACCCTGGGCACTGAGTTTCTAATAAACTTCCCTGGTAGACAACACTTTACACATTCTTCTTTTGAGGGAAGTTTCACATTTTAAAACTGCTTATAGAAGAAAAGAGGTTAAAATTAATGTGAAAAATACCAACAGTTGCTAAGAACATAAAGCAACTGGAACCCTCAGATACCTCTTGGTGGGAATATGGATTGTTTAAATCAACCACCTGGGAAACTATCTGACAGTATTTACTAAAGCTGAACACATATGCATAGCCCATATGCCAGTAATTCCATTCCTAGGTTTACAGCCAACAGAAACATGCCCTTATGCTCAACAAAGATGCCTTAAAATGTTCAGAGCAGCACTGCTTCTAATAGCAAAAAAACCCAGAAAACTACCCAAATGCCTACCAATAGCGGAATGGATAAAGCATGGTTTATTCACTCAACGGAATTCTATACAGCTGTGAGTGAATGGTTTACGACCACATGGCTCTCTCCAACACACCGTTAAATGAAAGAAGCCAGAAACAAAAGAGCACCAACTGAATGATCCAATGAACATAAGTACAAAAAAGGCAAAACTAATCTACGGTGTTAAAAGGGAGGAGTAGTGATGCCTGGGGTTAGGGGGCAAGTGTCTGGAAGGGAGCAGCAGAGGGGCTTCCAGGGTGCTGGGAATGGTCCATTCTTTGATCTGGGTGCTGGTAACACAGGTGTATTCGGTCTGTAAAAATGTACTGAGCTGTGCATTTTTATGCATGTGATTGACTAACTGTCAATAGCAAGTTCTGAAAGTCCTTGAAAGTGTTAGCAGGTTGTCTATTAATGTGCACATTTTCCTTCAATTCCAAAGCAATATATGCTCTTCGCAGAAAATTAAGAAAATACAAAAAAAAAATACATATAAAGAAGAGAATAAAACTGACTGAAATAGGTAATTCTACTATCAAAATTTTTATGCACTTTTTGCTCTGACTTAAAAATTCTACTTCTACAGATACGTTTGTTCAAATGTTCTAGGAACATCCACTGCATCAGATTGTATTAACAGAAGACTGACGATACAACCTAAATGCCAGTCAGCAGAGTCCTAGTGAGATAAATTAAGTTATATCCATAAATGCAATACTAGGCAAATAGTTTTAAAATGCTGTAGCACTACATGCACTAATATAAAGATATTCAATCTGTTAAGTGATAAGAACAAGTTATAAAACAGTGCTACAGTATGATTCCATTTATGTAAAAAAATTTTTAAAACGTAACAGACACAGATATACATTATGTTTATACACAGAAAACTTCTGAAAGGATATCAACAATTATCTTTTCTTTAAATTTTATTTTATTTTAGTTTTATTTTTGGCTGCGTTGGGTCTTTGTGTGGGCTTCTCGTTGTGGTGGCTTCTCTTGTCATGGAGCACAGGCTTTAGGTGCACGGGCTTCAGTAGTTGTGGCACATGGGCTCATTAGTTGTGGCACACGGGCTTAGTTGCTCTGCGGCATGTGGGATACTCCCAGGCCAGGGATTGAACCCGTGTCCCCTGCATTGGCAGGTGGATTCTTAACCACTGCGCCACCAGGGAAGTCCCATCAACAACTATTAACAATGGTCACCTCTGGGGAGTGCAATGAAGAGTGGGCTAGGGCACAGGGAGGAAGAAAAGTATGCTTTTGTTCTTTTCCCTTTACAACCTCTATACTAGCATTGTCTAAGAGATAAGCAAGAGACAAATGTAATTTAAGTTTTCTTAAAAAATATAATTTAAGTTTCATGTTAAAAAAAAGTCAAAAGCAGCAGGTAAAAATCAAATTTAATACATTTATTTAACCCAATGTAGTAAAAATATGATCATTTCAACATATAATTAGCATAAAATTATTAACTAATATGATATTGTACATTCTTTAGGGGTAGGAGATTAAGGGGTACAAACTACTATGTATAAAATAAAGAAGCTACAAGGATATATGGCACCAGGAATATAGCCAATATTTTATAATAACTTTAAGTGGAGTATAATCTATAAAAATACTGAATCACTATTTTGTACTAATATAATACTGTAAATCAACTACACTTCAATTTTTAAAAAGATATTTTACATTCTTTTGTTCATAATAAAATCTCAATATCTGATGTGTATTTCACACATATACCACATCTCAAATCAGATTAGCCACATGTGACTAGTGGCTAGCATATTGGACAGTGCAATTCTATACTGTTTTATTTGACTTTTAAAAAAAAACCATAAACGTGTATTAATTTTATATTAAAAAGTTTTAAAAGCATGTTATAATTTCAGTTACAACTTGCTTCTTTTCTATAATTTTCCTTTAATTCCTAAGAGAAGGAAGAATGATGATGGTCTAGAAATCATAAGACTTGTCTACAGCAGAGCCATGACAAACAAAAGTTTAATATGGTCTTACCTCTTTATTTTCAAAATTACCAGTCAGGTCTTGCTTTAATATTCTAGCTTGTATTTTGTTTTCCCTTGATTTTGCTGGCCGCTGTACTCTTCCTGACGTTACTTTCATCTTAAAGTCACCAGAATTCACTTTCCTCTTAGGCAAATCTTCAATCACTTTCACTAAAGGAGGCGGTGGCTAAAAGGGGGGGGTGGAAATCCAGTGGTTATCCTTGGAAAATAGACCTGTTAACATATAATTTACAAAATGTATTTTGCTCAATTTAGTAATATGCCTTAATAGATATAATTATCCTTAAGGCAAAAAGTGTAAATAAAATGTCCAAGAATGTTTCCTTGTTGACTAACGAATCAAAGCAAATTTCTGCTGAATTCCTTTGAGCAACGTAATAAAGATCATGATTAACAACAATAAACAGAATTTCGTTATTCCTTGAAAGCTGGCCTTAATCATACAGTATCAATCCATTTTTTACACCTGTATGATAAAGTGAGTAGTAAGGCGGTAATCTGCTGCAGAGAAGGCCCAGTTACACACAGGGCCCTCTAGAATGCTGAGAGAAGCACCCTAACATTCTTTGGGCTCAGGTGAAATTTCTTTGAGGGAAACTTTCCTCTGAAAGCACGGGACCCCTGCCTTGTCCTTGGTTACATTTTCTAATCTACATGGAGATGGCTGCCAGTCCCTGACTGCATCAACAGCTTCAGAGGGAGGGCCGAAAGCACGACTTAGGTGCCAAACCCTCATTTTTATGGGGCTCATCAAACAGGAAAATAAGCCCCCAACAACTTCAATTTACTTAAGGTAAAATGATTCACTAAGACATTTTCTCTGTGAATAACACTCTCTTTGAAATAAAAAGATCTTCATTGTTCAAAGAAAATAAGCAGAAAATATAGCTCCGGCTTTCTGAGTTCTAAGTATGATTCAAGTAAAATGACTTTCACAGGGTGTTTTAAATGTTTGAGACCATTACTGCTGAATGTTCCCTTAGTAATTAGCCCAGATCCAGATCAAAGACAAGGTGGATTTGTGATTTTTAAATAATTTTTCTTGAAGCCAAAGTGCCAATTCCTTGCATATGAGAATAAGGACACAATATACCCCAAATGTCCAAATGAACGTATTAGATTTCAGAAAAACAAATATTACACACATCACCCTGAATTCAAGCTGTCATGAAAGCCAGAAGAGTGGGCTTCCATGATGACGTACAATGGAAATGAATCACCACTCTTTGGGAAAGCTCTCTGAAGCAGAAACCAAACTTTTCTGACCTCCTCCCCCTTCGTCCCCAAAAGAAATGAACAGAACAAAGCAAACATCTTGACTCTTTTTAAATAACAGACTATAAAAAGACTACTTTGAGGTTTTTCAAACAGAGATTTTTCTCACGTTGCTTTCAAAGGTTCAGGACTTCTGCTTTTGAAACCTGCAGCCTATTATAGGAGACCAAGAAAATACTCCCTATTGTCAACTGCAGTATGTACGACACATAACACTGTAAAATGTATAGAGCAGGTAATACACATGGCATCGATACTGCATTTTTATTTGTTTTAAAATTATTTTGAAAAGTATCTGAAGTTTTAACTGCATCTGTAAGGGTTTTTTTTTTTTTTTCTCGGTATGCGGGCCTCTCACTGTTGGGGCTTCTCCCATTGCGGAGCACAGGCTCCGGACGCACAGGCTCAGCGGCCATGGCTCACGGGCCTAGCCGCTCCGCGGCATGTGGGATCTTCCCAGACTGGAACACGAACCCGTGTCTCCTGCATCGGGAGGCAGACTCTCAACCACTGAGTCACCAGGGAAGCCCTGTAAGGGTTTTTTAATAGTGTTTTTCTAGGATACATTGGTATTTATTCACACCTAGAAAGAGTACAGAATACAAAATATAATAACAATAACTCTGACCAAAATAAAGTACAATGACCACTTACTCTATGATTTAATTCTTTACCTATGAAATGTAATTAATAGTGGTCTGATTTCTGAATATTGCCCATCTTCAATATCCCTGAACTATCTTCTAACCTCAGTCCATTCTTCTATATCTTTATTGTAATATTTATCCTAGTGCCACATTTTTCATGGTTCTTCCATGAAGGAATTTCCCAGAAGTTGGAGCCTGAGATATGACCTGAATTGCCACACCTTAGGAGTGTTAAAACTTCAACACAGAAATAGGAATTAGCTTACTTATTATTAGCACAATACCAGAAATTCTCCAATGGCAAGAAAATAGGACTTGAAGGAATGAGACACGGGTAATAAGTTTTGCATAAACCTGGGCATTTTGTATGCCTGGAATAGCACTAGTGGTGCTGGTAATGTGTCCAAAAAAAAAAAAAATTTATTCTTCTTCTGTTATAAGCTAGATTTTCTGGCCAATATGACCTCAATTTGATTAACAAATAACAGAGAGGAAGCCAATGACTCATGCTTACCTTGGTTTTTCTCAGATCTTTGTTTCTATTAATAACCTTTATCTAGCTCTTATAAAATTCAGCTAGGCTAACAACTCTCATTAAGAATGAATAATGTGGGGCTTCTCTGGTGGCACAGTGGTTGAGAGTCTGCCTGCCGATGCAGGGGACACGGGTTCGTGCCCCGGTCTGAGAAGATCCCACATGCCGCGGAGCGGCTGGGCCCGTGAGCCATGGCCGCTGAGCCTGCGCGTCCGGAGCCTGTGCTCTGCCACAGGAGAGGCCACAACAGTGAGAGGCCCGCGTACTGCAAAAAAAAAAAAAAAAAGAATGAATAATGTGGGCTTCCCTGGTGGCGCAGTGGTTAAGAATCCGCCTGCCAATGCAGGGGACACAGGTTCGAGCCCTGGTCGGGGAAGATCCCACATGCCGCGAAGCAACTAAGCCCGTGTGCCACAACTACTGAGCCTGTGCTCTAGAGCCCGTAAGCCACAACTACTGAAGTCGGCGTGCCTAGAGCCCATGCTCTGCACCAAGAGAAGCCACCATAATAAGTCCATGCACCGCAATGAAGAGTAGCCCCCGCTCACCGCAACTAGAGAAAGCCCACGTGCAGCAACAAAGACCCAATGCTGCCAAAAATAAATAAATAAAAATAAATAAAGACGCTCATTGACTGTACAGTGTTGATTCATTAGCACTGAACTCATGCCAACAGCACTGTAGCTCATTCCTGAATGAAGCTTATCTAACACACATATGTTCCCCCTGAGACACCTCCCAGCCCTCTTGTGCTTAGGATACCAGACAGCACGTCAACACTGTGGTTGGGGGACATTTTAAACAGCAAAATCACCGACAAAAATCACAAGAATGTGAAACATGTGGCACTAAACAGACCACGAGAAGGACACTTGTTCCCATGGAGAGCTGAAATAAGGCTGAGTGCTGCTTTGTCTGACCTAGGGGGGAACCTGCATGAAGGCAACTCCAATTTCTTGCGCTCTGCACATGCAAATGTCTGTAAATATGCGGTGAGGACTGATTTTAGAGTTGCAGATAAATTTTCACCAACAGACAAACTCACAACTATAGAATCTGTGAATCATGTAGACTGTATACATTTACACACACAGAACAAAAGACTGAGTAGGCATACATTTCAAAATCATCTAAGAATGGTGAGACTTGCTGATCTATTTGCTTATCTGTATCTTGATTTTGCTCTGTAATAAGAACTTATTATCTGTCTAATTGGAAAAGAAAAAGGTAAAAAGGAGCGGGCACATAGCAACAAGATTATCGTATTAAGAATAGAACACTTGGGCCTGCTAAGGACTAGCTGTGTCATTAGGTTGGGGCATGAGCTGCTACCCCTGTAAAACGAAATGGTTAGACTAGGTGATCACCGAAGTCCCTCTCAGGGCTACTGTGATACAATTCCAGACCTGGAAAGGCTCCCACAGAACAACTGGACTTGACAACGAGCTGGGGGAGTTTTAGATAACCATAAGAGAAGTGGGAAGTATATTTTAGATGAGGTGAGTAGTGTAATAACAGACGTAGAAATGAGCACGGTGCCTACGGGGCACAATGAGGGAAGCTGAAAGTATGAGGAAACACATTAGGGAGAGATGACAAGATTAGAGAGGACTTGGAGAGCCAGGCATAGGAGTGTGGACTCAATGCAACAGGCAAAAGGAAGGAAGCCACTAAGATAGCATTATTTTAGAAACGATGATGAAAGTATTATTTTAGAAACCTGTTACATTGGGACTTCCCTGGTGGTGCAGTGGTTAAGAATCTGTCAATGCAGGGGGCACAGGTTCGAGCCCTGGTCTGGGAAGATCCCACATACCGCAGAGCAACTAAGCCCACGCGCCACAACTACTGAGCCTGCGAGCCACAACTACTGAAGCCCGTGCACCTAGAGCCCGTGTTCCACAACAAAGAGAAGCCACCGCGATGAGAAGCCCGCGCACTGCAACGAAGAGTAGCCTCAGCTACTACTGCCTCTAGCCACAACTAGAGAAAGCCCGCGCACAGCAACAAAGACCCGATGCAGCCAAAAATAAATAAATAAATTTTAAAAAAGAAAAATGTTATATAAAAGAAGATGGAGAAAAGCAAAAGAATAAAAAAAAGAATTAAAAAAAAAACCCATAAAAGATGACTGACGGGCAGGAGCGGGCACTGAGGGCTCTGGGTTTTGGTATATTTGTTTAAGTTACTGTTATTCGAGAGCAGCAAGTGAGCACCAGCACAGGGATGGCCAATATGGAGACAGAACAGGCGGCACATACAGAGGCAGCT
This sequence comes from Lipotes vexillifer, assembly GCF_000442215.2. Taxonomy (NCBI): domain Eukaryota; kingdom Metazoa; phylum Chordata; class Mammalia; order Artiodactyla; family Lipotidae; genus Lipotes; species Lipotes vexillifer. The sequence continues at coordinate 242,697 of NW_006783414.1, read as the reverse complement.
CAGATTCAAGGACTACGGGACTTAGTGTTGACTAGATCTGCGAAATACAGGAATAGAAACAGACATAGTGCTCCAAGGTGTCTAGCCTACAACAATGGGAAGAAGGGGACAGAAAAGAAGAGACTGGAACTGAAGACCTCTTTCGGAAAGCAGATCAGAGGGGCACCCTGAATGGGACAAGGACTCCAAACAGATGCCTTTTGTGAAGACAATTTAGGGATGCAGCATGGGTGAGAAAAATCTGGAGATGTGGCTTTGGGGGTAAGAGCAGAAACCACATCCAGGAAAATGGATAAGGTGCAAGGAGGTTAGAAACTTGTAACACGGAGTTTTTATTTTTGATGATACAGCATTTAAATCTTAAAAGAAAAAAGATATTGTTTACTTGATAACATACCTTATTTATTTCTTTTGTTAAAGTCTGAACTGAATATATGTTCAGACTTCCATTTTCCATAATAGATGCAATGTACCGTCCATGGGGGCTAATTGCTGATGAACTAATTCCTTCGTCAAGGCTCCCAATTTCAAAGAGAAGTTTACAAGTCTGTATATTAACAAATCTCATAATGCCATCCTGACAGAGCACTCCAAGAACCTAAGAGTAGAGGGAAACAACATATAAGTTCTTAAAACACATTTAAGAGTCAAGTCTCAGATGTTAACTGGACTTATTATGTTGATCATTTTGCAATGTATACAAATACTGAATCATCATGTTGTACACCTGAAACTAACATAATGTTCTACGTCAATTATACCTCAATTAAAAAAAGTCAAATGTCTGCAAGTCAAACTACACACATACACACGTGTGTATTTACATGTTTTCTTTTCTTTGGTGGGGGAGGGAGGACAGTCAGAGGAGATTATACTTGCAGAGAGCCGTCATGTATTTTAAAATCCCTAATTACGGCTCATGTAGATTCGCCCCGTTCAGGTCCAGATAAGCCTGGCTCTACCCAGAACCAGTAAGGAGCCCATCCTGGCACACTACAGAAAGGTCACCTAAGAATCAGCCCTCCCCACAGGCAGGCGCAACTCCACCAATCCCTCCAGAGGGAGTATAGACGATGGCAGTCCTTCACCTTAACTGCACACTGGCCGCCAGATGCAAGGAAGGTGGAGGGCTTGTTTCTCTTCCCCATCCCCAGCCTGACCAGAGCTAACACCTGTCCTGCTGCCCCACACAAACCTGTGACTCCCGCAGTTGTACTAGCATTTGGGCTGTGGAGAGGGAAGGTCTGTGAGCTGCAAGGGCAGTCAGGCTGCGGGTCGGAGGGAAGCTAGTCTTTCAAGGGGAAAAAAAAATTAGCTGTAACTCATACAACTTAGAACTTAAAAACACTTACTAAAAAAGCTTCAACACATGAAACATTAACCCCTCTGCTGCCTTGTCCACATACAGGTTCTTTTCCCCAGGGCCACCATGTGATCTCGTGAAACACTGATGCCCCCTGTTACATGAAAGACATAGTCTAGAGGTGGTTGGAGGCAGTATGAATGTGACAACCTAGAAAGCACGTTCTGGGGCTTCCCTGGTGGCGCAGTGGTTAAGAATCCGCCTGCCAATGCAGGGGACACAGGTTCAAGCCCCGGTCCGGGATCCCACATGCTGCGGAGCAACTAGGCCTGTGAGCCACAACTACTGAGCCCATGTGCCACAACTACTGAAGCCCGCGTACCTACAGCCTGTGGTCCACAACAAGAGAAGCCACTGCAATGAGAAGCCCGTGCACCACAACAAAGAGTAGCCCCTGTTCACTACAATTAGAGAAAGCCCACACACAGCAATGAAGACCCAATGCAGCCATAAATAAACAAATTTATTAAGAAAAATAAAAAATAAATAAATAAACAGCATGTTCTTCTCTGGGTCAGATGGTAGGAAACCCTCTTATTCACAGTTGACGCAACCTCTCTGGAAGGCAATTTGGCAAGATCTATCAAAATTACAGATGCACCTAACCCTGGTACCACTATTTTAACTCTGGGATTTTATCCTACAGACAGGATGTATAAAATGACATGTGCAAAAGTTATGTGTATTAAAAAAAAGGGACATCCCTGGCGGTCTAGTGGTTAAGACTCCGTGCTTCCAGTGCTTCCACTGCAGGGGGCACGGGTTCGATCCCTGGTTGGGGAACTAAGAACCTACACGCTGTGTGGCTCGGCCAAAAAATAAATTACAAAAACAAAAAACAAACAAGCAAACAAAAATGTTATTCAGTGCAGCATCATTTGTAACAGAAGAGGACTGAAAACAGGTTAAGTGCCCAATAATAAAGGACTGGTTATAAAAACCTATACACCTGTAAAAAAAGAACGAAGTTCTGTACTGATATAGGAAAATCGTCAAGGTAAACTAAGTTAGGAAAAAACAAGGTAAAAAAAATGGGAAAAACATAAGATTATACAACAGCAGTGGGTTAAGGAGAGTGAATAACTGGGCAAATGGGAGAAAAGAGTAAGACTTCACTTTATGCCTTTTTATATTTTTTTATGTTTTCAACCATGTGAAAGCATTATCTACTCAAAAAGCTTAAAATAGATATGATACACACATATATTATACATAAATACATAAAACACACACATACACACACACACAATTTGTTAATGTGCAAGACCCAAGATAATTTAAAATAAGAAAGTTAAGGTTCAACTATTCGACTATTAAAGAGGAAAAAGGCGTGTGGCGGGGGAGCGCACTGTAGACAAAGGGAAGATAGAAAGAGCAGACGTCTCATAGGATTGAGGCAGCCAGCTATGGTAGACAGAACACAATGTAACAAAGTGAGAACATTTCAGTTCTAGTCCTACCTTTAATCCTTATAATTAAAGGAGTGTTGAAAAGTCACTTTGTGTTTCTAAGCTTCAGCGTCACAATCTGTATAATGGTGAGAATACCTTCCCTGACTACACTCAATGAATTCTTTAAGGATCAAATAAAAAACAGCATGCTTAATCACCCTGTAAACCATAAAGTATGACATAAAGTATATTGATTTTAGAAAAAGGGCAAGTTATCAGTAATATACAGAACCTAAGATTTTTCCATTTTTTTCAGTTTTAGACTCTTTACAAGTTTTCAGCAGTTTCAAAACCTTGTAACAATCAGGCTACAAGTTAAATAAGAGAACCAACATAGTGAGGAAATTGATAACGATCTTTCCAAAAAAGTACAACTTTACTAACATTTATGTTACTAACCTGATTAGAACCAGCATCAAAACTATCAGGAAGAAATTCTAGGTGGCGAATGGCTCGAACTTTGGTGGGCATCTGGATAATTCTAAATAGTTGTTTGGCTTCCAAGCACCACAAATGAAGATGATTCGATTTGCCCCCAGCAGCCAGGATTTGGCCATCTCTATATTTTAAAAAGGTGAGAAAGTAAGACTAGATGAATTATTTATAGCAGCACTGTCCAATCTGATCCAATATGATGATAGAAATGTTCTGTATCTATGCTGTCCAATGTAGTCACTACTAGCCACATGTGATTATTGAGAACTAAAATGTGGCTAGCGTTTCTGAGGAAATTAATTCTTGATTTTATTTAATTTTTATTAATTTAAATAGTCCCAGGTATCCAGTGGCTACCATATAGGAAAACTCAGGTTTACAGTAGATTTTTTCTTTTGCTTTTTTTTTTTACCTATTGTGCTAAGATACCAGCTTAACAAATATCTGTTTGATGACTTGACTGGGAGTTTCTGAGTAACATTTATATTTTATAGCATAATCTCAGTCACTTACTACTAACCAACTTTCTGTATTTCACATACGACTGTACTGAATTGATAACAGCATTGCTATATGAAAAACCAAAAACCCCAAACTTTTTTCCTGCCAAAGAAAGCTACTTTATGATTAAAAGGTACAGAAAGAATAAGCTGTATTGATTTGCAAGGCTGTTGCTCATTCATTCACAAAGGATTAGTCTACTATAAGCTAGGTTTCACTCCAGGTGCCAGGGACACAGTGGTAAACAAGAAGACAGGTAAGATCCCTGCTCTCAGGGGATTTTCAGTCTAGAGGAAGGTAAAGAAACAAATAAATGAACTTGATATCAGCTGTTAAGTTCTTTAAAGAACTCTAAAACGAGGTAATGTTACAGAGCTGGGAAAGGAGGAAGATCTACTACATAAATGATGTGAATGGGCCAGTCACAGGGTAACTTGGAGAAAGAATTCCATGCTGGTCAGTATTCCTGACTGGCCAGAACAAAAATGTTGAGATAGGTGTAAATAACAAAGAGAAGCCACACTCAAGTGTGGCTGGAACACAGTAAGGGGAAATAAGATGAGAAAAGAGAGGGAGGCCTAGACCAGAGGACAAAAGATCTCAGGGACATGGCAGGGAGTTGGATTTTCTAAGAGCAGTGGAAAGCCTTTTACGGGAGTTCAATAGGGAAATGACATGATCTGACTTAATGATTTGAGAAGACCACTCTATCTGCTTTGTAGACACTGACTTTAGGAAATGAGACTGAAAACAGGGAGACCAAATAAGGGAGCTATTACAGTAGCCTGAAAAAGACTACGACAGTTTGGACTGGGGTAACAGCTGTAGCAATGGACAAAGGAAAGTAGACCAATTCAAGATACAGTTTGGTAGAGTTGATGGGATTTACTGATAATTCAGAAGAAGAGGGTGAGAGAAAGAGAGGAAATAACATCCATTAATATCTGGAAACAATGACCAACCCACCCACAGTGAGAACCTAGCATCCAGATTAAGTGTCAATATATCATTTCCCACAAAAATAAACCCACACCCTTTAGAGAAATGGCTGATTCCAGGTTTGGGACAGGAAATATACAAGACAAGACTGGAACATCTTGCTGGACCAGAGAGAATGAGAACTATCACAGACAACCGGGGTTGTATCAAAAGGGTTCGTTCAAAGCCGACCAGGAGAGGATCCCACTGGTCAAAGATGAGAGAACTGGAGCATCACTAAGAATAATAACTTCAATGGGTCAAATCAGGTCAACTGTGTTTAAGTCCATGAGCTTACAAAGATTAAAGACAAAAAACTTCATTGGCCACCTTTGAAGATGCCAAAAAATCAATCCATTATTTTGGTGAAAAAAAATTTTTTTTTAAAATAGGAAGAAATCCAGCATTTATCCTGCCTTTCCTTTACAAACTGTACAGTAAAGTAACCAAAGAGTTGAGAGGCAGTTTCTTCCTTTTTTTTTTTTTTTTTTTTAATTTTTACTGGAGTAGAGTTGATGAGAGGAAGTTTCTTTCTATAGAAGGTTTTGGTTAATAAGGGAGAAGGAAAGACAGAATTAGAATAGCACCATTTGCTAACCTCCAATGCAACACACGATATCTAGGTAATGACCATCAATGGCCACTAATATCATAAGAGAATGAGCTCTGTGTTTCTCTTGATGAAGGTACACAAACCGCCTACAATGTCTTCTTGCCCCCAAATCAAACCAGATCAAGATCAAGCCTCCAATTTATAGGAAATATAGGTGTAACCAGTTTATAGTAAATATAGATGACAGAAGATCATATTAAACAGCATCACAGGGATGCAAAGAGCAAAATCCAGAACGCAGAAAACTACAGGACAAATGACCAGTTATTTAACAAATAAACTGCAAGGAAAATATAGAAAGAGAGATATACCAACCGAGGCAATGTGTGAACCTTATTTTGCTCCTGACGTGAACCAACCAACCATAAAAAATAATTATTAGACAAATCAGGGAAATATGAATAACCAGATATATGATAATATTATATTATGAATTTTTAAGTCTGATGATAGTACCATGGTTATGTTTCAAAAAGGGTCCTATCCTTTAGAGATACACGCTGAAACACTTATGCATGAAACGATACACTTGGGCTTTGCTTTATGACAGTGCAATAGAGAAATGGTAGGTAGAGTAATAGACAAAATAGGAGTGGCTATTAGTTAATGCTTATTATAGCTAATGAGAGTACTAGCCTTGAGATTTCATGTATTTTTATATTTTTGTGTACATTTTCCACAATAAGTAAAAAACTTATTACCATACCTTAGATCATATCTAAGTTTGAAGGAAACTTTTGCTTATAGGACAATAAAATACTGAATGAAAATTTATAAAATTTCCCTGGAAGTTAAATTTCATAAAAATCCTTAGTGTCTTAAAGAGGACATTACCCGGTCACAGCAAACACTTTGTATAATATACTAGAGCTTTCAGGTGGAGCTGGCAATTGATATTTGCAAACAAGAGTATCACATTCCCAGGCGAAGATGGAATTATCTTTAAAACAGCTGAGGATGGTATTACTTAACGGTAGAAAGAAAACCTAAAGAGGAAGGAAAAAAGTTACTGTTCATTAAGGATCATAGAGTCCTCTTGAAATTCAAAATGTACAAGTAGTTAATTTTTCTGTCTTAAAATCATTTTTTCTTAAACTGGAGAAAAATACATTTACAATATATGGCAGGGGAGAAAACTGATATTTTTACATACTATTATAAACTAAAAAGAAAAGGTAAACTCCTTTAAACAAAAAACAGGTGACTATAATGACGGCTATTCATAAAATACTAGGTAACAAGTTAAAATATTTAACCTTATAAAAGATTCAAATGAAAATAAGATACCATTTTATGTGTATCAGATTTATTTTAAAATAATGCACACATATACATATACACAAACTATACATATACTAACATACGTATTATAAGCTATATACTAATATAAATACTATATTGAGTACTAACTACAGATAAGTGTTAAAAAATATTAAATGTTGGTGAAAGTATAGAATAAAGGCACTGTCATACACTGCTGCTGATAGTAAAAACTGGTTAAAGATACTGTCTAGGGGCTTCCCTGGTGGAGCAGTGGTTGAAAGTCCGCCGGCTAATGCAGGGGACACCGGTCCGGAAAGATCCCACATGCCGCGGAGCGGCTGGGCCCATGAGCCATGGCCGCTGAGCCTGAGCGTCCGGAGCCTGTGCTCCGCAACGGGAGAGGCCACAAGAGTGAGAGGCCCGCGTACCGCAAAAAAAAAAAATTAATAAAGATACTGTCTAACAGCTCAACAACCTTAAAAATCTCTCTCTTCTAAACTAGTCAATCTGCTTCTAAGAGTTAATCCTTTGGGGAAAAAAACAGCAAAATGCTTTAAGATAAATGTGTATAAATGTTTGCTAAGCATTATTTGTAAAAGTAAAAAGTTGAAAATACATGATATTTTATTAGATTCAATTTATTTAATGGACAGATGAGACTGAAATTGGTAGTGAAGTTGAAAATACCATTTTATTCTCCTAATTTCTATTTTTCTATTGCATAAGCAGTAAGCAATGCTTACTTTTGATAATATAAAATTTTTATTAAAGTTGACCAATATTTTCTCATAAGAGTTTCAATGGCCTCAAATATAATTTTGTGTGTCATTTGTGTAAAACACACAAAGTGAGGTAGGAAAGGAAGCAAAGAAGGAAAGAAAATGAAAAAAATTCAATGTCCTAAGGACAAATATTCCTACCTATCCTCTCAAAATACTGGGTTGGCCAAAAAGTTCTTTCGATTTTAAGTAAAAATAAAAGACACATTTTTCATTTTCACCAAGAACTTTATTGAACAACATATTCATTAACCAAACGAACTTTCTGGCCAACCCAATCACACCCCAGAAAGAGCTTGAGACATTTCACACAGTTTGATCATTAGTTACAGCTCTAGCTATTTATTCTTTTTTTCCCTTACCTTTTCCTCAATATAGCTTTGGTCTCATATTTCACTCCTTTTTAAAAAAAATATATTTATTTATTTATGGCTGTGTTGGGTCTTTGTTTCTGTGTGAGGGCTTTCTCCAGTTGTGGCAAGCGGGGGGCCACTCTTCATCGCGGTGCGCGGGCCTCTCACTATCGCGGCCTCTCTTGTTGCTGAGCACAGGCTCCAGACGCACAGGCTCAGTAGTTGTGGCTCACGGGCCTAGTTGCTCCGCGGCATGTGGGATCTTCCGACCAGGGCTCTAACCTGTGTCCCCTGCATTGGCAGGCAGATTCTCAACCACTGTGCCACCAGAGAAGCCCATCACTCCTCTTTTGAATTACAGAATTATAATTTCTTTATACATATGTCTGCCCACAGGAAATCGACCCAGGGACTCTATGCATGGGACCCCAAACACTGTGGACAAAATTGAGTGAGAGGTGTCACCCTTCACAGCTGCCTTGGGATGAAGACCCTTGATTGGTTTCTGAGAGGGCAGACGTCTTGTCTATCTTGTTTATTTTTGTGTAGTCAGTGCTGAGCACAATGACAGGAATGTAGTAAAGGTGCTCAACAGTATTTGTTGAATAAATGAATGAATGAACCCTTTTCTGAGTTGTACAGTATATGTATGTCCATCTTTAACAGTTAGTGCTGAGTTCCAGGTATTTATTCTTTCCCATCCAGACCAGCCTTCTTAACTGCATTATAGCTTATTGTAACACTTTACATTTGAACGTATCTTGTTGCTTCTACTGGTGTGTCTTTACAAGCTTTATTATTATTATTATTATTATTTTTGCGGTACACGGGCCTCTCACTGTTGTGGCCTCTCCCGTTGCGGAGCAAAGGCTCCGGACGTGCAGGCTCAGTGGCCACGGCTCACGGGCCCAGCCGCTCCGCGGCATGTGGGATCCTCCCGGACCGGAGCACGAACCCGCGTCTCCTGCATCGGCAGGCAGACTCTCAACAACTGCACCACCAGGGAAGCCCCAGCTTTATTATTTTTAAAATATGTGACCTTCTGTGTTGGCAAGAGAGAGGGGCAGGGACTCACAGAGGAGGCAGGGCACCTTTAAGGATTTGTTACCTCTTATTCCGACCCCTGATCTATCACACACCTTCACAATTTTACTGGTGTCAGAGGGAGTGCTACATTCCTTGGGGATGAAGTATTCAGTGTCTACAGCACTGGATTGGAGCGTCTCTGAGTATTCAGAATCTGGATATAACCGTCATCACAGTAATGAGAGAGAGCTGTCCTGGGGAAAAGCAGCATGAACACTGCATCTACCATGGCTTTCCCCAGTGTTACAAAAATAACGGGTCAATAAGGCATCTACGTGAAATACCGTAGCCTTGCAACGAATTTGTGTTATTGTCACCCAGCCTATTTCATACATATAATTAGGAAATGATTCTAATAGTTAACGACATTACTATAAGAATTTTAGGGAATTGTAAATATATATATATTTGTATATATATATTACACATATATACTAGTATCTGTTTTTTGATAATAGTGCTAAAAATACATACATACACACATATAAAATATACTATGGAACATACTGGTTAATTAGAACACTCTACTAAGGACTAAAGCTAATAAGACAATAAAAAATGGTAACTCAGCTACATCAGGTGCTAATGCCCTTGCCTGACCCAACTCCTCCTCACTTCTGTCCTGAGCTCACTCTGTCAAAGACAATCTGGTAGGTCTTTTGCCAGTTTCATTATGTTAAGAAGATTTGTAATATGAAGGTCTTACAGAAAGAATTTGCAGTGAATACATTATAATCTATAATGAATGCCCTAAAACAGTTTCAAATCTGATGTCAAAAAAAAAGTGACTTGAGTGGGCTTCCCTGGTGGCGCAGTGGTTGAGAGTCCGCCTGCCGATGCAGGGGACACGGGTTCGTGTCCCGGTCCGGGAGGATCCCATGTGCCGTGGAGTGGCTGGGCCCGTGAGCCATGGCCGCTGAGCCTGCGCATCCGGAGCCTGTGCTCC
>NW_006783414.1:229304-232908 GCF_000442215.2 Lipotes vexillifer | reverse complement strand
AAAAAAAAAAAAAAAAAAAAAAAAAAAAAAAAAAGTGACTTGAAATTTTTATTATAATTAGCAATATTTTTCTAGAAAAGTAATAAAGTTTATTCCTACTGGGAGAAGCAAAAGCTTAAAAGTTAATGAACATCAGCTGCTATTTTGAGGCACAGCTGTGACAGATTGTTGCCAACATGATTATTCATTACTAGATTTGTGATTTTAATTGCCAGATTTAATGATTATAAAATTGTTCCTAACGAATCATGTCATTATTTATATAGTGCCATCTCCTGACAAACATAAAATGCTTAGAAAAAATTTCAAAAGCAGTAACAAAATATACTCTTTGGAGGGTTGGCTGCAGTTTTTCCTGACAAAATATGAAAATCCTGGCCTTCCCAATTCACTTTTGAGAGGTATGTGAGTTCTTTCCAAAGTTTAAAGAGTTCAGGATAGTAATAACAGAAAGTTAAGGTCAAATGTACAATTCAGCAAAAATTTAGTGAGCGCCCATTGTATACAGAGACTGAGTAAGTTCGGTAACACACTACTTAATGTTTTCTGATACCCATCACAAAACCTTTTCTGATACATACTGAACGACAGTAATTAGAAATCTCAGGATTTGTTCCAAAATCTTTAACTAAAGAGCTAAATATCTTACCTCCAAGTATCAAAAAAAGAATCAAAATTTCCTAATTTGAAGAAATGTAATTGGTCTACCTGAGAGGCAGTATGGCGTAATGGAATGACTTCAGAGCGAAACAAGCTTCGGTTCAAAACTGCAACTCTTTCATAAACGATGTGACACTTTCTGAAGTGCAGTTTCCCCAATTGTAAAATGAGAATAATAGTATCTACCTTTTAGGATTATTTAAAACAAAGTGTTAAGTACATAGTAAGGACTCAACAATTGGTATCTATTACTATTAGTGTTAATTACCGCTATTGCTAGGTACAAAAATCAGTGGAAAGAGGATGGAGTGGTAAGTTCTCTAAAAACATTTTGAAATCAAAGGTCTGTAGTTCCTTATCTGAAACCTTTAGGGACAGATGTGTTCCAGAATTCAGAATTACTTCCAATTTGAGAATGGTAATACAATGCCTATTCTGTAATATTATGTAGAACCCCCAGTGACCTGGAGCAACACTCCATACTCAAACATATTAATATTTCAGCCTCATGTCAATTTAGTTCAGATTTTGCTGCTAGATGAATTCCAATCAGATTTTGCCACAAAATGAGTTATTAAAAAACATCTGGGTTTTTGAGTTGCTAATAAGGGATTGTGTATCTATTTAATACAGTTCAAAAGAAAAAGAATACAGTTCCCTTATAGCTTTTTAAGAAGATATGTAATTGCACTGAGATAATCCCATAATAAAGCTAGTTAATAGATAACAATAATAACATTAACGACAATATACAAATAGCAGCTGCAGCTAACTTGTACTAAGCACTTACTATAAACAAGCATCATGCTAAGTGCTTTGCATAGATTATCACATTCAGTCCTGAAACTAACCCTGAGGTAAGCACTATTACTATTTTCATCTTACACACAAGGTAAGCAGCTTGTCAAAAATGTTTAACGTGAATCTACTCAAGACTTTAGACCTAAATTCAAGTTTACAACAAATACAGGTGAGAGAACAAGTTAAATGACATAATGAGGAAACAGTAAGACAAATCCAGAATGTGGGGCATTTTCCAACACAACTAACTGGCCTGGTCTCTCAAAAAAAAGAAAAGAAAAATTCATGTTATGGGAAAAAAAGAGAAAGGTAGGAGACCGTTTCAGGTTAAAAGAGCCATCATAAAATGAAACCCATAGAATCATGTGTCACCACGTGTCATCAAGGGAAAAAAAATCACAAAACTTTTATTTAAAATATAAAATCAGGGACTTCCCTGGTGGCACAGTGGTTTAGAATCCACCTGCCAATGCAGGGGACATGGGTTCGATCCCTAGTCCAGGAAGATCTCACATGCCACAGAGCAACTAAGCCCATGTGCCACAACTACTGAGCCCACGTGCCACAACTATTGAAGCCTGCTTGCCTAGAGCCCGTGCTCCACAACAAGAGAAGCCATCACAATGAGAAGCCTGTGCACAATGAAAGAGCAGCCCTCACTCGCAGCAACAAAGACCCAGCACAGCCAAAAATAAAATAAATAAATTTATATTAAAAAATAAAGTATAAAAGCAGAAACTGCAATAAAAATACAGGTGTAATAAAAACTTGATAAGAATAAAACTTTTACTTTAAGATTAGTTTATAACTATTTCCTATTTTCAACAGAATAAGCCAGGAGTGACAACTGCCTGACTCATCTCCAGTCCTTGTATGGTGCAGGAAAGAATGGCTTTTACATTTTAAAATTATTTCATTTCAGACGGTTATGTAAGTAGACACATAATATCCTCAATTTTGCTCTTGGCCAGCAAAACCAAAAATGTTTACTATCTGGTGTTTCGAGGAAAAGTTTGCTGGTCACTTATAGACTATGATGTTCTATTATTTTAGAATATACTTAAATGTATACTGCATACTGTATTCACATTTACTACATTTAATTTTATTCTCTTATCACAAACATTTGGAATCCTATTCTTTAAACTAAAATGTCTGAATGACCAAGGCAAGGCTAAAATTGGCAACTATTCCATGTATACTAATTCTAATTTCATGGTGAAAAGAACAGATGGTTTTTATGTCATTGTTTCATGACTGTTTCCACTGTGGGTTCAACTTTCAATGTTCTCTACCTTAGAATTTAAAATTCAATTTAAGTATTAAAGCAGTTAAAGAATAAAAGACCTACCAAGGCATTTGGCCTAAATACCTGATGAGTAATCTGGCTATAGCTTTTATCTTTTTTAAATAATTAAGATCTCTGAGATTTCCGTGGAGACTACAAAATAAATTTTTGGTTGACATGCACTGCTAGCTGTTCATGTTAATAACCAAGAAATTAAAAGCAATACTGCATGTATAATATAACCTGAAGCAAAATAATTAAATGCGAGACGCAGACAATCCTGAAAATAGCATTTAGCTAATCAAATAGAAGAAAAAAAAAACCTTAAAAGCAAAAGAAATGGATTTTTTAAAAAGTGATATATGTGTACAATGGAATACTGATCAGCAATAAAAAGGAACAAACTACTGATACATACAACAGCATGGATGAATCTCAAAAACATGATGCTGAATGAGAAAAGCTTTTACACATACCATTACTGACCAGCTCTACTTATGTGAAATTTTAGAACAGATAAAACTAACCTATGGTGGAAAAACATCAGAGGAGTGCTTACCTGGGAAGGGATATAATGTAACTTCCTGGGATGATGGTAATAATAGGTCTGCACATGTTACAAAAGTGTATGTATTTGCCCAAACTTAATAAATGAATACTTAAAGCTGTGTGCATTATACACAAATTTTACATCAACAAATGCTGAACCCAATTAAATGTAGTTAATTAAATGCAGGCTTAAAGCATGGATGGGCAAGCACTGATGTCTGCAATTTACTTTAAAATGCAAAAAATAAAGGGCTTCCCTGGTGGTGCAGCGGTTGAGAGTCCGCCTGCCGATGCAGGGGACACGGG
>NW_006783414.1:221117-229054 GCF_000442215.2 Lipotes vexillifer | reverse complement strand
GGCGGGCTGGGCCGGTGAGCCATGGCAACTGAGCCTGCGCGTCCGGAGCCTGTGCTCCGCAAATGGGAGAGACCGCAACAGTGAGAGGCCAAAAAAAAAAAAAAAAAAAAAAAAAAAAAAAAAATGCAAAAAAAAAAAAAGATGAGTTAATAAACAGAGGAACAGAAAGATGGATAGATCCATCATATAGTTTACTAACATGTAAGTACAGTATAGTGTAGTAGGATCTAGACCATGGGTGTACATGTGTTCACTGTGAAATTCTTCTATATATATAAAATCTGCTATATATTTGAAATTTTTCGTAATTGGGTTAAGAAATAAAACGAAATCAACCAGCTAAGTAAAAACTAACACCTAACTAAAGTTGAAGTTACACACTATAATAATAATTAAAAATAATAAAAAAGGTTTGCTTGTTGCTGAGTTATGAAGGCATAGCTAAGTGGGACAAAGTGAACCATTACTTATAATACCTATATTCTGCTGATCAAGAAACTAGCCTGAAAAGCACAATAGACCAAGATGTGTCCCCCTTCACTGACCTTTTGTATACCCACAGACTGGAGAATATTCAGCTTTCTTTTTCTTCGAAAGGTATCCAAGTCCCATAGCTGTGCTGTATCAGAAGAAGTAGTGATGGCGTATCTCCCGGATGCGTGCACAGAGATCGAGAACACCGACGATTCATGTCCTCTCATCCAGCTAACTAGCTGCTTGGTGACTGTGGGAAAAAGGAAAACAGATATACAGGTCAAACCCTATATTTCATCCGAGAACTGATTCAGCTGATGGCCAGGGATTATATGAGGTCCCTCCATCTCCGTTAACATCTAAAAAGAATGGAAGCCGGTGGCTGGTTGATGAAGTGCACCGTAGGGCATATGTTAGTAACGTGTAACACCGAGGTTGGAGGAGAGGAGGCCGAAAGAGGGTTTAAGAACAGCCTTGAATGTGACGTGATGGAGCCTGGGCTTTCTCTTGAAATAGTTTTACGCAGAAGAATACCGTATCTGGTCTGTTTCAGAAAGCACTTTGAAGATATGATGGATATACTAGAAAGGAGGAAGAGATTACAAAATGACTAGTTTATCTGTTGCTGTAATAACCCAGGCAGGAGATAAGGAGGGTCTATACTAAGAATGTGGCAATGGAGAAAGGAACAAACTCAAGAGCTACAAAAGAAATATCAAAGGACTCAGTGATTAAGTGGATGTGTTGAGACAAAAGAGGAGTTGAGACTCCAGTGGCTCTGGTTTAGTTACATAAGCAGGTGGTGATTCTACTACCTGACATAAATACACAAGGAGGGACAGACTTAGCAGTGTGAGAAGAGGTAAGAAATTTGATCTTTTACATTGATTTGGTGTGTGTACGTGTGTGTGTGTGACACACAAGCAGAGAAAACAGTCTGGTAGAGAAAACACCAAAAACTCTTCATAATAATTATCAATGGGTAATAAAATTACAGTGATTTTTACTTTCTCTTTATGCTTTTCTGTGTCTCTAAGTTTTCTATAATAGGCATGGTATACTTTTAGGGTCATATTTTTTTCCTCCAGAAAGATGGAAGTGGGGAGAACAGTCAGAAAGCAAGATGTAAATCTGGGAAACACTAAGACACAAAGTAGGTCAAAACTGAAGATAGAGGAACATATAAACCCTTGGGAAGGGAGGAGTGGTTTCCAAACACCAGTCTGAAGTCTGGCATTACTTAATGCTCAATTTTTCATTGGCCTTCAGTGAAATGAGAAAAGGATAACGTAATGCGTTTTTCATAAAGCTAAATTTAAAGTACTACCTTTAAAAAAAATAAGTACTACCTTTTAATCTATTGTATCCTTCTAAGTTTTTATGTTTTAAAAAAAAATCCCTTGTTGGGCTTCCCCGGTGGCACAGTGGTTGAGAGTCCGCCTGCCAATGCAGGGGACACGGGTTCATGCCCCGGTCCGGGAGGATCCCACATGCCGCGGAACGGCTGGGCCCGTGAGCCATGGCCGCTGAGCCTGCGCGTCCGGAGCCTGTGCTCCGCAACGGGAGAGGCCACGACAGTGAGAGGCCCGCATACCGCAAAAAAAACACAAAAAACAAAAAAACCCCACAAAATCAAGTGGTCAATAATCCAGTCATGCCTATCTTATGGAGCCTCAATAAAAACTCTGGAAGTCAGAGCCTGGGTGAATTTTCCGGTGTGGTAATACTCGGTGCGGATGGCCACACATGGATGCCGGAGGGTAATGTGTCCCTGGGGACAATGGAAGCTTCACTTTTGTGAGCCTCCCAGATCCCACCCTATGCGTCTCTTCCTTTGGCTAGTTTTAATTTGTATCCTTTTGCTACATCAAAACTATAACCATAAGCATAGTGCTTCCCTGAATTCTGTGAGTCATTCTAGTGAACTCCCAAACCTAGGGGAAGTTGTGGGGAACCCCAAGTTTGTAGTCTGTTGATCTGATGTGAGGATGGCCTTGGGACCCCCAAACCTGTGGCTAGTGTCTGAAGTGAGGGTCATTGGGTGGGGTCTGATCCCTCAGACTATACAGATCAGCCAACTCCCTGCAGTATTTCTGTCTGCATTTCACTCTGCTTCAAAAGAGAAATAGGACTTCTTACCTGTATCGAAACATTTAACAGAATAATCGGCTAACGCCACAAGGAATTCAGACTTCCTATGAAGATTAAAGGCCAGAGCTGTGCAAGCTTGTGATGTTCGCTGAACAAGATTAAACCTATGAAGAGATTACTGCGTTAGTATCAGAAATTCTGCCAATAATTGTAAAATTTCACATTGGAAGAGTCCTTAGAGATGAAGAAAATGAAACCCAGAAAAATGAGCTCCCATTTTGGCAGAACAAAAACAGATTACGAAGAGTGCTACCTGCTATGTAAAGGAGTTTGGATTTTACTTACACAGAATGGGAAGCCATCAAGAATTTTTGAGCACAGCAGAATCATGGTCAGGCATGTCTTTCAGGAAGAGGATTCTGGCAGAGATGGCAAATGGACAGGGGGACAAGAAGAGATGATTAAGAAAGCTACTACGGAGACTCTCAACCAGAGTTACGGGTATAAAATGGAAATGACGAATAGGAGAGGTGTCAGAAGTCAAGTGGAGAAAGGCCTGGTGATGCATGGAACATGGGGTGAAAACGGAGGAATCAGGAATTCCTCATACGTGAAATGAAGATAAGAAAAGATGTCTCATAAGGTTGTTGTGACAGTTAAATGAAATAATATCTGATGATTAAATGAAATAACGTATGTTAAGTACTTAGCAGAGTACTTGGCACCTAGCCAGAGTTTCATTTACTAGAAAATGAAAGTTTCAAACTTAGGCAAAAAAGGAACCCACGTGGAGGTAGGAAACAATCATTCTGGTTTTAAACATGTAGAGTTTAAGGCCCTTGAAAAGCATTTGGAGCCGTGCTGTCCAAAAGAAATGGAATGCAGGCCACGTGCATAATTTAAAATTTTCTAGGAGCCAAAAAAAAAAAGTAAAAAGAAACATATGAAATTAATCTTAACATATTTAACTTAATTCATTGTGTACCTAAAATATTACCATTTTAACATTTCACTGATAAAAAACTGTTAGAGATATTTTACATTTTTTTTCATAGTAAGTCTTCAAAACCCATCTCAACTTGGACTAGCCGCCTCTCAAGGGCTAAAGAGCTCCATGCAAGTTAGTACCCACCGCATCAGACAGTCCAACCTAGAAGCTCCTCAGTGGGTGGCAGAAGCAGGTCTGAGTTAACAATGTTACGTGGCAGCTGAAGTCTGAGGCTTGATGGTGATAAGATTATTAAAGAGAATACCTAGAATATGGAAGGAAGCAGGCCAGGGACAGATGCCCAAATAGAAATGAGAAGAGACCACTGGATTAGGCGATTAGAAAGAGGGAGCCCACTGCAGTGGGCTTTAGAATCAGACAGGCCTGATTTCAAGTCACAGCTACGCCACTTACACCTCTGCCCAGATGTGAATATTTACAGAGAGAAAAGGGACAGTGGGCTGAATAAAAGAGAGGAATACTCATGGTGCAAAGTCCCAAGGGCGGCCATAGAAGATAGAGATTAGTGCTGGAAGAAATTAGGATCACCTATTTCTACAAATGAAGTGGCAAAGAGTTATGGATGGCTGAACTTACAGATATATTTGAGGTTCCCTTGAGAAGAAAGGGGAGCTTGAGGACGTCTATTTGCTCATGAATTAGGAGGCTAGGCAGTCAGAATAAGAGTAGAGTCTGAACATACGGAATCACGGAAACTGGTAAAAGTTTGGAATATTCAGAGAATGGGAAAAGTAAATGACAATAGATACAAGCAAATGACGTACTAGCGTCACTGATGCTGAAGCGCATTTACTCTGTAATGGAGTCAATCAACAATTATTTTTATTTTCTTTAGTCTGCTATTTTCTTTAGTGGGAGCAAAGAAGAGACAGGTGTATTGATTTAAGATTGGGAACTGGGCTTCTCTGGTGGCGCAGTGGTTGAGGGTCCGCCTGCCGATGCAGGGGACACGGGTTCATGCCCCGGTCCGGGAAGATCCCACATGCCGCGGAGCGGCTGGGCCCGTGAGCCATGGCCGCTGAGCCTGCGCGTCCAGAGCCTGTGCTCCGCAGCGGGAAAGGCCACAGCAGTGAGAGGCCCGCGTGCCAGGGAAAAAAAAAAAGATTGGGAACTGGCTGGGTAGGTTAGCAAGAATAAAGGGTGGGAAAACTGTGACTATTATTTTTTTGGTAAGGAGTAGAAACAATGATTAACAGATTTCTATCTAGTAAATCACACATAGATAAATCATATATGACCTCTTCTTTCCCTGAACTATTTGAGAATAAGTTACCGAGATCACGTTTCCCACAGACAAGGAAATTCTCCTATATAATCATAATATAACCATCAAAATTAGAAAATTACATTTATATATTACTACCATCTAATCCCCAGACCCCAGTTTTGCCCACTGTCCTAATAATGTCCTTTGCAGCAAAGGGACCAGTCCAGGTCCAAGCCTTGACTTGCCATGTGTCTAGGCTCCCTCCGTCTGGAACAGTCTTCAGTCTTTCTACAACTTTCATGACCTTGACCCTTGTGAAGATCACAGGCCAGCCTTGTTCTACAATGCCCTTAATTCAGCTTTGCCTGCTGATTCTACTGAATAGACTCAGGTTACCTGTCTTTGGTAGACAGGACTATCAGAGAAGCAACACTGGTCTTATCACTGCACCCTATAAGGTGGCACACAAACTTTGATTTGTCCCACTACTGGTTAATTTAATTTTAATCATTTGATAAGGTGGTGGCTGGCCAGGTTTCTTCACTGTAAAATTACTCTTTTTTTCCTCTTTAATTAATAAATACTTTGTGGGGAGGTACTTTGCGACTCTGCAAATATCCATTCTCATTAAACTATCTGTTTGTTGATTACAGCATGAATTCACGAATTTGTTTCATTCAGTGGATTATGACCCATCACTATCAATTATTTTGAAACGCAAATTGTCTCCAATCTGCCCAGAGAGAGCTCCTTCAAGCTGACGTTTATGTCTTTTTGACACATCCCCGTCAGTCTCTGAACAAGTCCTTCTTTCTGGCTACAAAGTGTTCCAGGCTCATCTTGTACTCTCCCTGCCTCCATCCTGAAACTGGCTCTTTCTGCAAGGATCCCTGATTTCTTGTAATAGAGAGTGATATTTAGAAAAGAACTGGGCACTAGGTATATTCATTACTACTGCGGTGTTACTGCTCCCAGGTCCTATGCGTGGACAAAGCTAGGAAATATATGTACATATAATTCATTCACTTTCTCATATACACACATCTGTTCATTTCTATGTCTGTCTATATATGCTCAAAACCAGGAGTTCACACAGATATACCCAACTACAATCCAGTTCCACAGGGTTCAGTCGAGTTTTCTCTCTTTTCATGTTTGTAACTCCCCTTTCCAATAGTGAGGAATCTGGCCCCCATCATCCTCAGTCTATTTACTCATTTGACCAAACCTCCCCTCTTTCCCATGATTGCCCTGCCCCCAGGCAGACATGTTCTGACTCTCTGGCTGGGCTAACACAGTTTTCCCTCCCATCCACCCACCCTCACTGCACAGATGCCTGCCTTAATCAATCCCACCTAATTGCTTTTTCACTAATTGTCCGGCAAAGGAAGAGAAGACGAGGAAGAGTAAGGATCAATTCTTTAAAACTCCTAGATCTGGTACACTGACAATAATGTACAAAGGAAACTGTGTTCTTTCTAAACAATTAACAGACATTAACTGATAAATTAGCAATAATAAAATTTTAAATTTAAGGGAAGAAAAAGCTACTAGAGATGCTGTTAAAACCAGAACTTTAATTCTCTGAAAAAAAAATCCAACCATTTTATCTTTCTATTCTCTCTCATGTTATTCTACCAACACTTATGACAGAGTTTTACAAAGTGCCCGAAATACAGTAAGAACTTAATAAATCTTTCTGAATGAATAATTAATAGCAGGTACTAAAACAGTCAAGGAGTTAATTACTTGGTAAATATCCAAAGTATCTGCTCACCTGTTTCCACACAAGTCAAAAACATAGATATTTCCTTGATGGTCCCCAGCAATTAAAGAATCACCTGAGCTATCAAAAGCCACATTCAAAAATCGTAAAACTTTGGGCAGGTAGTCAGAAGTGTTGTGAATGATGTTCACTATAATTCTGTCAAAACAAAAACAAAAACAAAAACCATTAAATTCTATGTCAAGCATTACTTGTCGTGAAAACCATGGATTTTGTAGTATGCCTCACTAACGTTGAAGTTTTCTGCCTACCCCGTCTTCCCTCTCCTACTGCTGCGGCTCCTCTGCCTCTCCTAGAAGCAACCCTACGAGGATTTCTGAAAACTGTCCCGGAAGTTATTGTCAAAGTAGCTACCATTCATTTATTTATCAAATACCTGAAAACCCAGGGTGTCAGACACTGAACAAGCCAGGAGCTAAGAGTAGTTGATAGACAGGAGCCCTGCCCTCAGGAAGCTTTCAGTTTAGTAGTAAAGACAGACACTAAAAAATATAAACACACACATGAAGAGATTTATAAACTGTGATTAAGTCATAGACAACAGGATATGATAAGAAAATGTATTTCTGATTGAGTAGTTGAATTGCTACATCAAGCAACAGACCCATGATAAAAACAATGAATTAGTGAAAAGTAGAGAGTTTTATGTAAATCACAAGTTACCACATGTAAGAAAAAATTCAATTCAATATCCTAACTTTAAGATATCCTAATGAGATTTTGTTTTTGTGATTACAGAACATTCCAAGTGTACATGAGTTTTATTTTCAGGTATATTTGTCTAAAGCTATGTTTTGAGAGGAAGATCACGTACCATGTATCTGCTGAAAAGAAAACTGTTATAAAACTTGTAGCACAAATTAACTAACTCTTTAAAATAATATATGTGTTTATATTTGGGTCATGAAGACCAGAAAAGTCCCATTCTCTCCTGCAACAAGTTTTCAAATCATGAAATCTTTTATCTTAATTGACTTTCTACGAATTTGAATTTTAATATTTGAAACATCTGCCTCATTATCACTTCATTTAAAAAACACTACCTTGAACTAAGTATATCAAACATTTTCTACAGTGTATCTAAAAATAAGGTTTTCAGACTCATTGGGTAAAACAGTAAAATTACTTTTATCTAGTCCCTGACAAAGATTCTTGGCCTGACCAAACTTTAGTCAGGCTCCCAAACCTTCTCCTAGGCCCTTCTGTGCACTCCCTTATAAAATCTACTTTTAGCAAGAATGCTGCTTAGTCA
Organism: Lipotes vexillifer; assembly: GCF_000442215.2. Taxonomy (NCBI): domain Eukaryota; kingdom Metazoa; phylum Chordata; class Mammalia; order Artiodactyla; family Lipotidae; genus Lipotes; species Lipotes vexillifer. The sequence continues at coordinate 221,235 of NW_006783414.1, read as the reverse complement.
GTTTAATCAGAACCGCCCTACCCTCAATACTACTTTCCTTGACATCTGATGGGTTCCTCATTCTCCACCATCTCCCAAGTGATGTCTGATCACCTTGGCCTGTCTTCAGCAGGAATCC
>NW_006783414.1:215287-221068 GCF_000442215.2 Lipotes vexillifer | reverse complement strand
AGCAGGAATCCTGTGAGGTAGATTTAGCCAGAACTCCCTTAACCCCAGATGTTTTCTCTTAGTAATTTTCCATCCAGCGACCCCCACCCTCCTCCTTGGCTATAGCTTCCCACTTGCCCAGGCTGTATTCAGAACTGAGCCCAGTTCTACCCTGTGGTCTTGTTTCCTCTATTGCAACAGTCCTGAATACAGTCTGTTTTTACTTTAACTACTGTCCAGCTCTGGTTTATGTCTGACATTCCCAAAGGGGGATGGGGGGGATAAATGTATTGAAATAATAAGTAACAACAACAAAATGTTCCCTGGCAATTAAGCTCAGACCGAGCAAATGACTTTTCCCTCCAGTCTTTTTTCTGTAACATTTATTATGTGTCTGGATTACCTGATCACTGTTCAAAATACGGAAAATACAGAAAAACACTAATAATTTGATTATAACCCTACCATCATGATATAATCACATTTAATAGCAAAATTCTGTCCTTCTGATTTTTCATATAAATCACACATGCAAATATTTTAAAACGGCTTTTCAATTGCTCACAATGTGCCTGAGTCCCTCAGTCCTTAAACATAGTAAAAACATCAAATATTTACTGAACACCAAGATGCATGAGACACTAATTCCCTAAGACAATCTTGCTGTTAAGTATGATTATCTTCACTTACAGCCTAAGAGATTAACTTGCCCAAGGTCACAGAGCTAGTGAGTGGACATTTACTTCAACTAAAGCCCATCTGACTCCACAGTCAGTGCTCCTTGCTTCTCTCAACACCGTAACAACGGGTTTTATTGAACAGAAAGAAAGCTATGTTTTAGTGGTAGAAACAAATGAGGATATTTGCACAAACTCGTTTCTTTCATTTTTTGAATCTTGCATGTGTATCTAGATATTTTATAACAGCAAGAAAGAGAATTATTGTGGGTTGGCATAACTTTTACAACATTTAGAGAACATGAGAAGTAAGGGTGCTATTTACATAAACTCCAAATTTGGAAATGAAAATCTCTACTGAAGTACCTATTCTAGATAAAATGTTTATTCAATGGAGTTGACGGGACAGCAGTATTGTTAGGGGACCGACAGCAACCAGAAACCAAAGAAACTAATGGTACAATGTGCAGCAGTGTGCTTTGGGCATGTGTAGCTGGCACTCGAAGTCTACTGATTTGTTGAGGAGCAAGCAAAGGATCAACAGAAAAATTACGAGAACAAGAAACACACTGCAATATGAGTGCATGTGAGGCAGCAAAGTCCACGGAATCCGAATTAGAAGCAATAAGATTAATCTGTGTACAGCAACTGGAACCAAGATGGCACCACTTTGGGACAAAGGCTTCCATTATAGTCACCCAGGAGCCTCAAACAGGACAGATACCTGGGAACTGAATGAAAAGAAGAGTGGGGAGGGAGGGATGAATGGGCAGGGCAACGGCAATTTTTAGGGCAGTGAAAATACTTTGTATGAGACCGTAATGGTGGATGAGTCATTATACATTTGTCCAAACCTACAGAATGTAGAACACCAAGACTGATTCCTAATGTTAACTGTGGAATTTGGGTAATAATGATGTCTTCATGCAGGTTCATCAATTGCAACAAATATCTAGTGGAGAATATTAATAAGGGGCAGGCTAGGCATGTGTGGGAGCAGGGGGTATAAGGGAAACCTCTGTACCTTCCTCTCAATTTTGCTGTGAACCTAAAACTGTCCTAAAAAAATAAAGTTTATCAAAAAAAAAAAAAATTTTAAAAAAAAAAAAAAAAAAAAAAAAGCGCAGCAGCAACTATAGCCTTACTAGAAAGAGTGCCCTACCTTGTAAACCATAACCCCTTCCTCCACCACTATCACCACCATACACGTTAATACGTAAACTCCAAGAGACCCAGACGTCTGTTTTGGCCCACAGCTGTCCCTCAGAGCTTAGAAGCTTGGCACATAGTAAGTGCTCATCAAACAGTGGATGAGCGAATGCTTGCCTGAATACAAACAATGATTCCAGGATGGATAAACTGCGGCATTTGGAAGGGGGAGCAGTGCATGGTTCTCCTCCTCCCGCATCAGTTCCTCCTCCTGAGTTCTTTCCCAGCTGGAATAACTAACGAGTATTTACTGCGTGCCAGGAATACTACAGGGATTCTGTGTTAATTAAGGCAGGCAGTCCTGGTACTCACCAGAAACTCAAATTCCCCGGCATAAACCAGGACCTCCCCGCTCCACGTTGATCCTAATAAGACCCCCGTTGATCCTAATAAGACCCCGTTGATCCTAATAAGACTGGGAGGGGGGTCTCTAAGGATCATGAAACTCAGGGCACCTGGGTTGCTCGAGGTCACCCAGCTCAGGTATCCGGGGCAGGATCAGAGCAAGTGCCATCCGGCACCCCGCACCCCTTCCCGAGATCCTCCCCAACAGCCCCTCCAACGCCTCGCTAAAGCCGCGGACCCGTCCCTTGCCGGCGGCCATCCCCCTCCACGGCGCGCGCCTCCCGCCGCGGCCTATACCCGTCCCGAGTGGCCGGGGATGGTTTGCGGTGCCATATCTTGCCGCTCTCCTTTTTGCCCAGGTTTATGCTCTGCATGTCGCAGTCCACGCGCGACCGCCGCCAGTCCAGCTGACAACGGCCCCAGCGCCTTCCCGGAAGGCCCCGCGCTTCCCGCCCGGGAAACTTGAGCGCCTGCCGCGGCTGCCCGGATCCCCGCCGACCGTACCAAGCGCGCGCAGGCCGCCGATCGGACGGCGCTTAAACTCCGCCCAGGCGACCCCTCCCGCTCAGGACAATGGAATCAGCCTACGACCTTCTCCCTTAGACTCCGCCCCTTTCGCGGTCCGTTCTCCCCACTCCACCCCCCCCCCAAAACCTTCTGGGAATCGTAGTTTTCTGCAGGTGTAACTTGGCGCGCTGAATCGGCTTGGGATTTCTGCTTTCTGGGGGCCTCGCTGGGTTTTAGGCTTTCAACGGAAGCAATAAAAGTGATTTTTCCCTAGGGCCCCCAGATCCCGTTTCACGTTGCGTTTAGGGATTGAGGAGTTGTACAGACAACTAATAGAGAAGCAAGGACGCAAATGCATTGAGAATTGAAGGGTTCCTTTTATAGAACATTCGGGTTCAAAAAAGAACCTTGATGGAGTCCACTCTTCTTGACCTTTTCATCATCGTCATGAATGTTGTTTTAATTCCGTAGTCTAACAAGAGGCTCCGGTATTATAGCGTCGGATCCACCAGTCATGCACCGGTGAAGCAATGTCATCAACAACCAGTTGCGCTGACGCCAGAGAAATTCTTTTTGGTAAATATTTACTTAGAACTTGCATAGTGCTTACTAGGTATCAAACACTCTTCTAAGTGCTTTAGGACTATTAACTCATTTAAGTTTTTTAATCCTCATAACAAACCTACAACGTTGTAATACTGTCATCTTCATCTTTAGTGCTTTCTGAGGTAGTGTATTGGTTTGCTGAGGATTTGTGCCACAAACTTGGTGGCTAAAACAACAGAAATTTATTCTCTCACAGTTCTGGAGGCCAGAGTCTGAATCAAAGTGTTGGCAGGTCACTCCCTCCAGAGGCCCTAGGGAAGATTACTTTGCCTCTTCCACCTTCTGGTGGTTGCTGGCTTCCTTGGCGTGGGACCACATCACTCCATTCTCTGCCTGCAACTTCACCAAGCCTTGTCTTTTCCTCTAATCTCTGTCTCAAATCTCCCTTTGCTTTTCTCTTATAAGAACACCTGTCCTTGGATTTAGGGCCCACCTGGATAATCTAGGATAATCTCCTCATTTCAAGATCCTTAACTTATTTACACCTGCAAAGACCCATTTTCCAAATAAGGTAACATTCACACGTTCTGGGCATTACTCCCTGGGTATATATTTCCGGGGTCCGCCATTCAACCCACTACAGGTAGAAAAATGACTTTTTACAAAATTATATGACCATGATATTTAAAAAGCGCAAACTCTAGCAGAAATACAAAACGCTCACAAAAGTTTAGCAGTGTGGATTTTTAAACTTTTTTTTTTTTTTTTTTGCCGTATGTGGGTCTCTCACTGTTGTGGCCTCTCCCGTTGCGGAACACAGGCTCCGGACGCGCAGGCTCATCAGCCATGGCTCACGGGCCCAGCCGCTCTGCGGCATCTTGGATCTTCTCCGACCGGGGCACAAACCCATGTTCCCTGCATCGGCAGGCGGGCTCTCAACCGCTGCGCCACCAGGGAAGCCCTGAATTTTTAAACTTTTTATATTGTTATCAAGGGGTAGCCCTGAGAGACAACTCTTAGTAACCCTTTGCAGAGGAGATTTTTATTTTATTTTTATATTTTTATATTTTTATTTTTATTTATTGGACTTGAGATGGTAATACACTGTATGTATGAATGTTTACATTATTATTCAGGAAATTTAAGGTGTTAAGCTTAAGGGCACCTAACTTGAAACAGGTTATTTCCCACATTTGTGTCTCACACAGGTAACCATACAACTTTTTATCGGTAGCAGAGACAAATCTGATGAATGATTTCCTTAACTACTCCGGTTTAACCTGCCTGCAGCTCAGCTTGTATGGGTTGTCACAGCCTATGTGACCATCCTATTCAATTTCAGATACATTGGTAAAGAGGTTTCCATATCACAGATCTTCTGGACACCCACTTTTCACTTATCTTTGGATTTAGTTGGACCAGATCTGAAGGTCAGGCTGGCAACTGAAGAGATGTTCACCCATGGCTGCCAACCTTCCAATTTTTTCTCTTTTCTTTTTTTTTTCGGCCACACCATGTGGCATGTGGGATCTTAGTTCCCCGACCAGGGATCGAATCTGCACTCCCTGCATTTGAAGTGCAGAGTCTTAACCACTGGACCACCAGGGAAGTCCCTAATCTCCCAATTTAGTAACCCAAATTGGTCGACCATTTTCTAGTTCCTTCTTGAATCATTCATTACGTAGTCAATAACTGATGCATACTATACATAGATATTTTTCAGCTTTATTGAGGTATAATTTGCATTTAATAAACTGTACATATTTAAAGTGTATAATTTTATAAGTTTTAACATAAATATATTCCTGTGAAACCATGACCATAATCAAGATAATGAATATATCCATCACCTCCAAAATTTTCCTTCTGCCTCTTTGCAATCTCTTTTTATCCCTACCCCACCTTGTCCATGGGCAACCACTGATCTGCTTTGTGTCTCTTAGATTAGTTTATATTTTCTAGAAATTTATACAGATGGGTGTTAAACTAGGTACTCTTTTTTTTTTTTTGAACCAGTTTCTTTCATTCAGCATAATTATTTTGAGAGTCAACTATGTTGTTGGGTATATCAGTGGTGCATATGTTTTTATTGCTGAGTAGTATTCCATGGTATTGATATACCACAATTAGTGGTATATTCAGCTGTTGGTGAACGTTGGGATTGTTTCCAGTGTTTGGCTCTTACAAAGAAAGCTGTTATGGACATTTCTGTTCAAGTCTTTGTATAAATATATGTTTTCATTTCTGATGAGTAAATTCCTAGATGTGGAATGGCTGGGCCATATGGTAAGTGTAGGTTTAACTTTTTAAGAAAGTATCAGGGGATTCCCTGGTGGCGCAGTGGTTGAGAGTCCGCCTGTCGTTGCAGGGGACACGGGTTCGTGCCCCGGTCCGGGAAGATCCCACATGCCCTGGTGCGGCTGGGCCTGTGAGGCATGGCCGCTGAGCCTGCACGTCCGAAGCCTGTGCTCTGCAACGGGAGAGGCCACAACAGTGAGAGGCCTGCGTACCGCACAAA
>NW_006783414.1:190990-215265 GCF_000442215.2 Lipotes vexillifer | reverse complement strand
CTGCGCGTGCGGAGCCTGTGCTCCGCAGCGGGAGAGGCCACAACAGTGAGAGGCCCGCATACCAAAAAAAAAAAAAAAAAAAAAAAAGAAAGTATCAGTCATTTTCAAAGTAGTTGTCATTTTACATACCCACCGATACTGGATAGTGTAGGATAGTTTCAGATACTCCGTATCTGTGATGAGTCTTTGTCATTATAGCCATTCTAGGAGTGTGGTGGTACTTCATGGTGAGTTTATTTTGTGTGGGATCCTAGTTCCCCGACCAGGGATCGAACCCACACCCCCTGCAGTGGAAGCTCGGAGTCTTAACCACTGGACCACCAGGGAAGTCCCTTTCATGGTGATTTTAATTTCCATTTCTGGAATGACAAATGATGTTCAGTATCTTTTCATGGGATTTTTTGCCTTCTTCATATATCTGCTCAAATCTTTTGCCTGATTTATAATTGGGTTGTTTTCTTATTATTGAGTTTTGAGGATTCTGCATATGTTCTGGATATAGGCCTTTTATCAGGTTTATGTTCTGCAAATATTTTCTCCTAGTCTTTGTCTTGTTTTTGCATCCTCTTGGCCATGTTTTTGAATGCACAGAAACTATTAATATGGATGAAGGGTTGACCAAGTCAGTCACCGTGGAAGGAAACCAAACAGGCAACAGTTGGATGACAAAAGTCCGTTGACATATTGTGTAGGAAAGCTGACATTGCACAGGAAAGAGTTCTGTTTCATCAGTAAAACAGAAATGTGTGTCATGCTGCTAACTGACACAAACCCAGGAAATGTTTTCCATTTCCTAGACGACTATTTGGCCCTGTAAGGAAAGGGGTGAGGAGGCCAAAGCCATTACAGTTGAACTATGACATAGTGCATGTCCCCCACCCTTTAAACTTGAATCAGAACACAAAAGGAAAATCAAAGGGTTGTGTTCCAAGTTGCTTAAATAAATATTCATGCCTAGGGGTTCTCATAAAACATACATGAAAGCAACCAAGTGTAGTATTTCATGTGGAATCAAAAGGATTTGACACCTACAGTTGAAATGGTACAGTATCAAAGCAGAGGGGAAAATGTGATGTTGATCTTGACATACAGCAAGGTCAGTCCCACATACAGTGTGAAACAACTCACATAAACTAGGGTTTCTAAAAGGCCTCCTCCAGACTAAAGGAAGGAGGAGACCAGAGGGTGAAGCTCCCTCTTCCATGGCAGAGTGGGCAGTGGTTGCAAGTTTCTCATCTTTACAGCCCTTACGTGTGGCCAGGAGAGGAGTAGTACTTAGAATTCTTGATCTCTGGCTCGTCCAAAGCTGTCCTAAGAAGCAAGGACAGCCTAGAGCCGCCTCTGCCTTAGCTGCAACTGCATAATATCCCAACTTATGGATGCAGCATAATTTAATAATTCCCCTATTTTGGGCAGTTGGGTTTAAAAAAATTATATGCAAACATTATGCCAGAGAAATTAATATCTAAGTGTGTAATTGTAGGCACTGGTATAAGCCAGCTCAGGAAGCTTCGATAGGGAAGCTTAAACCTTCCAAATTATGCTTTGCATGTAGTGGCCTATTCCAAAGGCCTCCCTGGGCAGAGGGCTGTGGAGTCAGAGAATGCTGGGAATATCTCCCATAGGAATGGATAACTATTCTTGATTCACAGGCTCCTAATAACTTTTTTGGGCTCAGAGGACAGACGATCCATCACGTATGACAGGATGCCAGTAAACCATGAGTAAAATGCCTCTAAGTGCTGTAAGGGAGGAAGGCAGACTGATTGGGTTAAGCATTTATTGTCCACTGAAGTATTCTAGGGCAGCGTGGCATCCTTCCTGCCCGCTCTGGGCAGTGTGTGGAGAGAGCCGAGTGAGGATGAACACTTTCATGGCAGAGCAAAATCTTTGGAGATGGTCTTTGGGGGACACCAAGTCCACCGTCTCCCCAGATTGCCAGCATTCTGATTAAAGGCAACTTTCCTTTCTACCAAATTCTGCGAGTATTGATTTTTTCAAGCAACGAGCAGCCCGACCTGATTTGGTAACATTTTCATTGCCCTAAAAATACTATGTGCTCCACCTATATTCATCCCTCCCCTCTCCCTAAGTACTTTTGTTACTTTCATGTTATAGATGGCTTTGAAAACTACCTCAAGCAGCTATATCCAAGGGAGGAAAGAGAAAGATAAGATAGATATGCACAGTGAGGCGGGCTCTTTCACCTATCGACCTTAGAAGGGTGTTGTCTTTGTTAGTGAACTAGCGGCCTGGACGCTGGTTCCATCTGCTTGACCCTTCAGAGAATTCTATGCGAGGAAGCAGATGTGGACAGGTGCGGGTTGGCCTAGGTAACCACTTTTCACTTCGTTTTTACAGTTTCTTCTTTGGTCTTGCTTGCTTTTATTTTTTAATCCTATTTGAATTTTGCATAAAATTAAAATTTTGCATAAAATTAAAACCTCTAAGTCATAAGTACTGTGAACATAGAGTCCTAATTTCAAATATTCTGCCCTGTACTCCCCCCAAGTACATTGCACTTATTAGCTCTTGTACCCTGATTAGTGGTTTGGAAAATGTGGGCAGCCTATGTGTAAAGGCATGGTACCCAGAATGCCTAAGTACATTGGCTCTGAAGCTTACTAGTACTATAACCTTGGGCAAAGTGTTTAACTTCTCTGTGCCTTGATTTCTGCATCTGTAAAATCACGACAATAATAGTGCCAACCCCATAGAGTTGTGAAGAATTTAGAACAGCAGCTGACACATAGAAGTCGTCTCTTAGTTATTATTATTGCTATTATTTAAGCCCTTCTAGGGAGAGTACCAGTGATATGCAGATACATTTAACAACTGGCTGTCTGGACAAAAAACTCTGGTTTGTAGAATTTGACAATTTCTGTGGTATAAATACTCCTACTATGGCCAATTTCAAGCTGTGAATGTGATGTCATTGAATGCAGAGTTGGAGAGAGATGAGCCATAGCACACAATTATGTAGTATGGTCACCATACAGATACAATAGACATAACCCCAAAAGCATGGATAATAGTAAAATGGATTAAAATAATTTAAAAAATGATATGTTTTGAATATTACCTTTTAAAAAATATAATTTATTTCTACCTAAGTTAATATAATTTAATATTTAATAATTGGCTTAGAAAATTCCTGAAAATTTAACAGTTTGCTCTTGTGAGCTAACATGAGCCTGCTCCAGCTCTGCACTGTTTCTTACTTTCATCAGCTTAGACCTTTGCTAATGTTTCAGTTGACTTGCTATGTAACACAGTACCTCAAAACTTATTGGCTTAAAACAAAACTGATTTCCTGTTTTCCAGTCCTGTGAGTTGACTGGGCTCAGCTGAACAGTTCTGTTCCACATGGTGTAGCCAATATCACTCATGGTTGCATTCAGCCCAAGTTCATCTTGAACTGGAACATCCAGAATGGCTTATCATCTACAGTGCGTCTCTCCATGTGGCCTCTGGGCCTTCAGGAGTCTAGCCTGATCTTCTTTACATGGTACTGGCTCCCAAGATAGGAATGTTCCAATAGGACAAGCCTGAATGTGTCAGTGTTTAACAAGCCTGTTTGTATCACCATGCTTGCTAATGTCCCATTGGCTAAAGGAGGTCACATGGTCAAGTCTAGACTCAATGTAGATGGGAATTACATATGTGCAGGAATTCCGAAGGATGTATTTTGTCAGAGGCTACTAATATAATGGTTGACCACGGATGACATCAGGAAATCCCAGGGCACATTCGGAGGGAGTACACATAGGAATAAAGCTTCCTTTGAGGGGAGTTGAGAGTGTTGTCCTACCGTACATGTGTGGGGTGTGCGCACGTGCACGTGTGTGTGCGTGTGTGTGGGATGTATGAGGAGTTGCAAATGGAGGAGGGGGAGTAGACAAGCACCATATATAACTCAGTGGTTCTCAAGCAGGGGTGAGTTTGCCCCCAGAACCCCAGAGGACATTTGGCCACATCTGCAGACGTTCTTGGTTGTCATAACTGGTGAGGTTGTCATTTGCTGCCAATCACCCTTTGCACAGGGAAACCCCTCACCAACAAATAACTGTCTAACCTGAAGTGTCAATAGTGCCGAGGCTAGGAAACCCTGTGTGTAACCTCACAGCACCAATTTGGCTGTTTAGTATGTGCTCTCTCTTCCCAACACGTTTTCACTACTGCCTCTGACAGCACGTGCAAGATATAAAATTATTTCCCAGCTCTCCAAATGCATGTTTAGCCTACTTAGATTGGCTTCAAACAAATGTGACAGATGTAGCCTTTCTGGATCCAGTGCCTTGCCAGGCAAGCATATGCATGTTTGCACATCACGTCTGCAAAATTCCGTGACTGAAAGAGGTCACACCTCCAACTTCCAGGAAAATATCTCAAATGACTTTTCCCCCAAGTCTTCCGGCTCTCAGAAGCTCTTGATACCTCTCTTTGCTCACTTCTCCAGGGAAGCTATTCTGTCCTATTCCTCATTATGCCAAGGTTACATTTGCCCTATCTGAGCAAAGGAATCCTCACTCATTAGTTCAGTAAATGTCAATGGATCGCGTATTGCTGGCCAGGGCTGTCCTGGGTGCTGGGGTGCAGCAGGGAATGAGACACAGTTGCCTTTGCATGGAGCTTGCCGTTCTAGTTGGGGAGACAGACAACAACTAAGGGAATAAATAAATGATATCGTGTTAGGTAATGAAAAGTGAAGACAATTTTAAGCAGGGTAAAGGGGCGAGAACAATGGGGGTGGGGTGATACTTTGATTAAGGGGTTTAGGGAAGGCACTGTTGAGGGGTGTTGTCTGAGCAGGGCACTGGACGCTGAGCGGGAGGGAGACACAATGACAGCTTCCCCACAGTGTACTCATTGCACTGTGTGGGAGCTTAGTATTTGGTTCCCAGGGCTGCTGTCACCAAGTATCACAAAATGGGTGGCTTAAAACAGCCCAGATGTATCCTCTTACGTCTCCAGAGGCCAGAGGTCTGCAATCAAGGTACTGGCAGGGTTGGTTCCTTCTGGAGGCTCTACGGAGCATCTGTTCCCTGCCTCTCTCCTAGCTCCTGGGGGTGGCTGGCAATCCTTGGTGTCCCTTGCCTTGTAGACGCGTTACTCCAATCTCTGCTCTTGTCTTCACATGGCCTTCTCCCCTGTGTGTGTCTGTGTCTGTTTTCTCTTTTTATAAGGAAACCAAGTCATTGCTAATCCAGTAGTTTAGCTCACCCTAATCTAGTCTAACCTCATTTTAACTTAATTACATCTGCAAAGACTCTATTGTCAAATAAGGTCATGGCCACAGGTACTGGCGGTTAGGACATTAATATATCTTTTGGGGGAATACAATTCAACCCATACCATGATTGTTTTGGGTTATCACAATGACTAGGGGCACAACTGGCCTTTAGAACAGGGGGCAGGGATGCTAGGTAGGCATCCTGTAGTGTATAAACTGGTCCCACACCCTTTTGAATGTTACCAAGATATTCCTGTAAATGAAAACCCTGTTTGTAATAGCTAAACTAGAACTGAATTCTGTTTTACATATATATAAACATAAAGGATATTTACAGGGATTTTACATTCACTAAATTTTCCTAGAATGCAACTACCATACTCATTGAGGCAAAATTGTACTTATTTTCTTTCTTCTTTTTTTAAAATTGAAATATATTTGACATATACAGTTGTGTAAATTTAAGGTGTATGTTCTTGTTCTTTCTAATGTACGTGTGCATGTATTCTTATTTCCTCTTCTTTATTACATGAAAAATGGCATTATGTATACTATTTTGCACTTTCTCTTTTTCACTTATCAAGGTATCCTGGATTATCACTCCATATGGTTTCGTAGAGATCTTTCTTATTGTTTACAGCTGCATATTATTCTAATGTGTGAACGTATTATAGTTTCTTCAATCTATCTTCTGTGTGTGGGCACTTAGGTTCTTTCCAATAGGTTGCAGTTACAAATAGCACAGTAAATAACCTTGTATCTAAGTGTTTGTACAATTGTTTTTTGTACTGTTAGAGGTTTATCTTCAGGTTGAATTACTAAAATTGACATTGTCAGATTAAAGGGTAAATGCATACGTTGTTTCTATTGTAATAAACTCCCTCCCTAGGGATACTAATTCTTGCCAGTCTAACAGGTGAGAAATAGTATCTGAGTATGGTTTTAAGTTGCATTTCTCTTATTATGAGAAAAGTTGAATATCTTTTAATATGTTTTAGGGTAATTTAATATATTTTTTGGTGAATTATCTGTGTATTTCGTCCACTTTCTGTTGGATTTTTGGTCTTTTTTCCCCTCAGATTTGACAAGTTCTTTATTTACATGGGGATATTAGTCTTTTATCTGTGATATATCTTGAAACTATTTTCTCCCACTTTGCCTTTTGACTTTGTAACTTTTTTGTTAAGCAAACATTTTATTTTTACAAAGTTCAATTTCTCTTTTTATTAAGTATCTATGAACTTTGATGCCCTTTGTTACATTCAGAACTTTCCTGAGTTGTCCACCATTTTAGATAATCCTGTAACCAATGCCAATCCTGTAACCTATGTGGCTGGTGATGTTTGAGTTACAAATATAGCATGTGGGTATCTGTCTGCACTTGTAGCTCTTCACTCATCATGACTTTATGTGTAACTGCAAGCAGCAGACTATTTCATTCCACCTGCTGATGTAGTTGTGCCTGAACATTTATATGTTAAAATACATATTATAGTATAAATCAATTTTCTTTTATTTCTCATTTATATGATAATTAGGCACTATATTGATTTTATTGGAACTATAATTTATAACTTATGATTTTCATTTTGGAATAGCAAATATTTGTTTTTTTAAAAAATAAATGTATTTATTTAATTTATTTATTTTTGGCTGCACTGGGTCTTCATTTCGGTGCGCGGGCTTTCTCTAGTTGCAGTGAGCAGGGGCTGCTCTTCGTTGCGGTGTGTGGTCTTCTCATTGCGGTGGCTTCTCTTGTGGAGCACGGGCTCTAGGCGCGCAGGCTTCCGTAGTTGTGGCTCGCGGGCTGGCTTGCGGGCTCAGTAGCTGTGGCTCGCGGGCTCTAGAGCACAGGCTTAGTAGCTGTGGCACACGGGCTTAGTTGCTCCGCAGCATGTGGGATCTTCCCGGACCAGGGGTCAAACCCGTGTCCCCTGCATTGGCAGGCGGATTCTTAACCACTGCGCCACCAGGGAAGCCCCAAATATTTGTTTTAAAAAGTGTGCATTTTGGACTTCCATGATGGTGCAGTGGTGAAGCAGGGAGCAGGGAGACCACTTAGAAGTCTACTGCAGAAGTTCAGTCACTAAGGAATAGTTGGGATGGGGGGGTAGCATAGTGGAGATGTTGCAAAGTGGTTGGATTGGGGATATATTTTGAAGTTGGAGAGGCCAGGATTTGCTCATGAAATTTCTTCCGTCTTGTGTGAAGAGTTATACAACCCAGCCTTCCCCTGAAGGAGCTTATACTCTAGAGGAGACAGCTACACACACACACACACACACACACACACACACACACACACACACACGTAATTATAAAACAGAGAGCTAAGTGCAATGATGGTGATTTGTGTAAGGTGTTCTAGGAGTATAGAGGAAGCGTGTGGAGCATTGACCTAGGATGGGGAGTCAAGGAAAATTTCTAGGATGAATCATAATTCATCCATTCCACAAGTATTTCTTGAGCACCCATTATGTATCAGGCACAGATGTAAGCACTGGGGATACAAACGTGAATAAAACAAAGTCTCCATCCTTGTGGAGTTCACATGCTAGAGGTCACAAGTCTGAGACCCTCTTCTTTTTTGGTGGAAGCAGTCAGTACTTGTTGCTGTACACGTAACATGACTCATTGGTGTTATTCAACTGTAGTCACAGGATTCTGGAAGGCCATTCCCTTGAGGCACCTGAATGTTTTCAGAGGGAAAGAAAAGGAAGAGAAGGGGAGAGTTTTGGCTGGAGTGGGAGGGAGGGAGGGCAGGATTGACACCTTTAGAGTCAGACCCTAAATCTGAAAAGATGAAGGTACCTACTCCCATTTGTAATTCAAAATCAGGAACAACAGATTGTCTGATTGGGAGGTTCTATCAATAGATAAATTCACTGAGGCCCTGCTTTGCTGGTGTCCTAAACCTGTTCATCATTTACCAGTGGCTGGTGAAGAGGACTGGCCATCTGGGTTGTGGATAGGCTGAGAGCCAGAGCCTGTCCCTACGTGGAAACCGGAATTTGATTGGGAGCTCAGCTGGAGGCGCTGGGGATCTGATTCTTCTCCAATGCTATGCAGAGCTCAAGGGAAATGACCCTGTAGCCTAACTAAGCTTTCTATGGGTGAAAAGCAGTATGACAATATGAAGTAAGTGGGCAGATCCAGGTTTTGTTGGGCCTGAAGTTTATACAATTTGAGGGGCCCTCTTGAAGAAAAAAAAGTAAAATTATGAATACAAAATTAAGCGAAAGCCTTGGAAGAGCCGTGTAAGTGAGGGGTCTGGTAGCCTAATGTTGATTAGCTTTACAATCAGGTGATCTCCGGGAATAATAGTCATAAGGATGTTTGTATCCTTTCATCTCAGAATCCCACTCCTAGAAATCTGTTCCATAGAATTATTGAGAGGCAGTGTGGTACAGTAGTTAAGAGCAAGATAAAATGCAAGGTCCTTTCAGTAAACTACAAAGTCTCGTCTGATGGTTCCTTTCTGTCTCTGAACTTCTGCCCAGCTCCCTCTCCACTCGGCCACACTGGTCTTCGTGCTGTACCGCCTCCGTTCCAGGCACCATCCCACTTCTGGGCCTTTGCTGATCCTTCTACCTGAACTGCTGTTCCCCCAGATATCCACATTGTTTGTTCTTTCACCTCCTTAAGGCCTTTACTCAAATATCTCCTGAGGTCACAGTGAGGCCTTTTCTGACCAACCCAAATCTCCTTCTCTTTATTTTTTTTTTCCTAGCATTTATCAACAGTTTTCTACTAAACTTCTTACTTTTACCCTTTCAACTGTCCTTCTACATCCTGTAGGATGTAACCTCTAAGAGGACAGAATTATTTGTCAATTTGGTTTACAGCCGGATCCTCAATGCCTACAAGAGTACCCGGTACAATAACAAGCTCCTGTGGTCTGATTGTTGGTGTTTTTCCCAAATTCTCCCCAAAGTGCTGAAATCCTACTGCCCAATGTGATGGTATTTGGAGGTGGGGCCTTTTGTAGGCTCCACCCTCATGATGAGGTTAACACCCTTATGATAGAGACCTGGGAGAGCTCCCTTGCCCCTTCCACCAATGTGAGGGTGTGATGGAGAAGTCTGCAACATGAAGAGGGCCTTCACCAGAACCTGGCCCTGCTGACACCCTGGTCTTGGACATCCAGCCTCCAGAATTGTGAGAAATAAATTTCTGTTGCTTATAAGCCACCCAATCTATGGAACTTTGTTATAGCAGCTGGTTCAGAGTAAGACACAAGTATTTGTCAAAAACCTTGTTGAAGGGCCGAATTAAAGAGCACCACCGGGCTTCCCTGGTGGTGCAGTGGTTGAGAGTCCACCTGCCGATGCAGGGGACACGGGTTCGTGCCCCGGTCTGGGAAGATCCCACATGCCGCGGAGCGGCTGGGCCCGTGAGCCATGGCCGCTGAGCCTGCGCGTCCGGAGCCTGTGCTCCGCAACGGGAGAGGCCACAGCGGTGAGAGGCCCACGTACCACAAAACAAAAACAACAAAAAAAAGAGCACCACCTTTGAGTTCAGATAGACCTGGGTTTAAATCTTACCTATGCATCTGCTGGCAAGTGACATCACTTTTGTGAGGCTGTTTCTTCATTTATTTATTTATTTTTAAAATATGTTTTCCCTTCTATTCTTTATTTTTTTAAAGGTTTATTTTTATTATTATTGTTTTTGGCTGCGTTGGGTCTTTGTTGCTGTGCGGGCTCTCTGTAGTTGTGGCAAGCAGGGGCTACTCTTCGTTGCGGTGTGTGGCCTTCTCATTGTGGTGGCTTCTCTTGTTGCGGAGCACAGGCTCTAGGTGTGCAAGCTTCAGTAGTTGTGGCACATGGGCTCAGTAGTTGTGGCACACAGGCTTAGTTGTTCCACGGCATGTGGGATCTTCCTGGACCAGGGATCAAACCTGTGTCCCCTGCATGGGCAGGCGGATTCTTAACCACTGCACCACCAGGGAAGTCTCCTGTTTCTTCATTTATAAATGGAAGTAAAAGTACCTCATAGGGTGATGTGTTCTTGCAAAGACTAGTGGATAAAGTGCCAAACTGTTAACACTCAGTAAATGTTAGCTATTAGTGAAAAAAACAGTTAGCTATTTTATACAAAGACGTATATGCATAAAGATTTTCAAATTGTCAACACACAAAATTAATCAATGCATAGGACAACCAGTAGCTATGAGATGCTTTTGAGTTTATAAAAAGCCTTCATTATTTTCACAGAGGTACAGCAGAGTGGTTAAAAGATTGACTCAAGTCAGATAGACCTAGATTTGAGTCACCACTTACAGTTATGTGACTTTGGATAAATTAATCTCTGTTTCTGTAATAATAGTACCTGCCTATGGGGGTTAGTGTAACCGAGCAGGACTCTATGAAGCCTTCCCAGAATAGACCTCCACCCATGTCCTCCGCCTACATTTTGTCTGTAGAAATAATTTAGTCAAAGAATAAATTTAATCAGAGAAGTGAGAAAATGCAGAAAGGAAAACAGTCAAGCAAGATAAAATAATAATACTTTAGCCATTAAACAAAGTCAAGGACCTTTAGTTCTTCCTCAAGGACTATAGATAATATTCTGAGCCGTGGCCTTTGAGCTGTTTTGCAGATACTGAAACCCCCATCAGGTGGAAGGTTAACTGTATGCTGCCCACAGACACGGAGACCCCAGACCTGCTGGAACCAGAAAGTTGATGATGCTGACTCCTGATTACCTCACCACCAACCAATCAGAAAAATGTCCACGAGCTGACCACTCCCTGCTCCTTGAACACTATAAAACTCACTACCCGCTCCAGGGTGGGACACACAGTTCTGAGGGCAATAGCCTGCTGTGGCCCCCTTTGCCTGAAAGCAATAAAGCTCTTCTTTTCTATTTCACCCAAAACTCTTATCTCCGCGTTTCTAGTGGCACCGGTGAACAGAGGCCGAGTTTCGGCAACATTAGTGCGAACATTAAGCGGGATGATGCCCAGGGACTTCCCTGGTGGCGGAGAGGTTAAGAATCTGCCTGCCCAGTGCAGGGAATACAGGTTCGAGCCCTGGTCCGGGAAGATCCCACATACCGCGGAGCGTCTAAGCCCGTGCGCCACAACTACTGAGCCTGCGCTCTAGAGCCCTTGAGCCACAACTACTGAGCCCGCGTGCTGCAACTACTGAAGCCCGCGTGCCTAGAGCCCGTGCTTCGCAACAAGAGAAGCCACCACACTGAGAAGCCCACGCACCGCACCGAAGAATAGCCCCCACTCACTGCAGCTAGAAAAAGCCCATGTGCAGCAACGAAGACCCAATGCAGCAAAAAATAAATAAATAAATTTATTTATTTAAAAAGAGAGAGAGAGAGAGAGAGAGAGAGATGATGCCCAGAAAGCACAAGCACAGAGCTTGGTAAACAGCAGGCTCTCAATTAAAACAAACAAACAACAACCTTGATGTAGGTGGCAGGTAATACTATTTTCCCATTTGGATAAGTCAGCTAAGAGGCTAGTTACTTGCCCGTGGTCACACAATCAGCAGAGGACAGAGGCAGGACTGGAATCCAGGTTGATTCCTTTACAGTGTGTAGAAGGCTCTTTATTTAGTACACACACACACACACACACACACACACACACACACACGTGCACTAATCAGAATAACAAATGGGAGATGCTTTATATGCTATTTACTAATCCTCTTGTTTTGCAGCCCGGTGCGCAGGCTTAGGACTACAAATATGGACTGCTTCTGCCAGGCGTTACAGAGATAAATTATTATTCTTGCCATAGCTTCTTCATCTGCAACATGAGGCTAACAAAACCACCTACTAGTTAACATAAAGATTAATTACATCTTTGCAATGGGCTTTGGATTTCTTGAAGCTGGACGGCACTAACGTGGCAGCATCCCACTAGCATGGTGTTCCTATGTAACTGTTGTGACAGAAAGGTATTTAAATCATCAGTTCCCTGTCTGTCAGCATCACTCAGCAGCATAGTGCTGAGCTTTATCACCAGGCAATAATGTGTTCTCCGTTGTTGGTCTCCCTCCAGTTTTTTTAAGTTCTTTTTTTTTAGGGAAACAATAGGAAATATATTTCAATTACAGCAGGAGAGACATTGTTGAGGTTATCTTTTCTATTTCTCAATCTTTCTGAAGATGTTGACATTGAACCTGTTCCTTTCTGAACAAACCTCCTTTCTACATATTTTTAAAGTTAACTTAAAAACACAAGTACATATAATTGGGATAAAATTTAAAAGGCACAAGAGGATATGCAATGAAACGCCTCCTTCCTACTCCTGTCTCCCAGCCTCTGAGTTTTCCTTCCCAAAGGTAACCACTGTTTCAAGCAAATGCTGTGTGTATATTTTTGTGTGAGCCTTCTGTACAATTCATCTGTGTAATGGCTTAGCATGTGTGTTGTACTATTACTCTTGTGTTAATGCTGTATGTTAGTAGAGATTATTCCATGTGGGGGGCATACAAAATTATTTTTTTCTAATAAAGTTTGTATAGCATTCAATTATATGGATAAAGTGTAGTTTATTTAATCAGTTTCTTATTGACAGATATTCAGCTATTTCCAGTCTTTTGCTATTTCAGGAAATGCAGCAATGATTATCCCTGCACATTAAAAAAAATGTTTGAGTGTACCTAAAATTTAAATTCCTAGAAATGAATTTAAATATTGTCAAATTGCTTGCTGGAGGGGTACCAATATATATTCTCATCAGTAATTCACGAGAGCGCCTGTTTCCCTCACACCTCCACATTTTTTCCTAGAACGTAGCCTGGTATCATTACCTGCATGTTTTTAAATGATGACTTGTGTTGATGATAGTAACACAGGAACTTTCTTACAAGCTAAGCGATTGAATTCTAGAGCACGCTATCTGGAGCACTGAAGTCCTCTATTTAAGATAGCTAAGAATTAAACACCTTTGTGTTTTATGCCCAGAATAGTTTATTACAATGTAGAGTGATTTTCTTTTTTCTTCGGTACGCGGGCCTCTCACTGTTGTGGTCTCTCCTGTTGCGGAGCACAGGCTCTGGACTCGCAGGCCCAGTGGCCATGGCTCACTGGCCCAGCCGCTCCGTGGCATGTGGGATCTTCCCGGACCGGGGCACGAACCCATGTTCCCTGCATCGGCGGGCGGACTCTCAACCACTGCGCCACCAGGGAAGCCCTAGAGTGATTTTATAATAAAGAAAAATGGGAAAATCCTGAATGTCCATCTAGTCTGATGGTTCTCAAAGAATGGTCTGCAGATAACTTGCAGCAGAATCACATGGTGGGTGGGGGAAGGGCTTTTGAAAATGCCGATTTCTAGGACCACCTCAAGCTTATGAAACTTGAAATCTCTGGGGGATGGGCCAAGTTCTCACTGGTGACCCTTATACTCACTCTCATTTGGAAACACTGCTCTGTCATTAAGGTAGGACAATTTGAAGGCAGACAAGCACTCTTACCGATTAACTTGTTTAAATTACAAAAGTGATAGATACATTTTCATTTTAAACATTTCAAAAGGAGAAATAAGCACAAAGAGAATTGTAATAAGTATACTGCTTCAAGCACTAGACATGAATTTGTCTCTTGTACATCTTCACAATCCTATGAGTTACCTTCTCCCCACCCATTTTACAGATGAAGAGACTGAGACACAGAGAGATTATTTTATTTTATTTTTGGCTGCGTCATGCAGCGTGCGGGATCTTAGTTCCCCATCCAGGGATCGAACCCGTACACCCTGCAGTGGGGGGCGTGGAGTCTTAACCACTGGACTGCCAGGGAAGTCCTGAGGTTTCATTTTAAAAACATGATATTGCTAATAAGTGGCATAGTCACAATTTAAACTTGTGTTTCTAAACCCTGAAGTTGAATTCCAGAGCACAACCCAGAAATAAATACGGACAAACACTGGATGTATGTTGTTTTATCCTTGTTTTTTTTCTCACGCACCTTACTTATGATTTCATCAGAGAAACCTTATTTATCCCTCCACCTAAGGTAGATAACCCATTTTTTTTCTCACTGTACCTTGGATACAATGGGTAGTAGGTAAAAGAAAATGGGTGGAGATGTAGAGAAGGAAACTTAAGCGAGATTTCTAAATATCTATTTATACAACATACTAGCTTTTCTTTTATATCAAAATTATCTTATAAGGTTGTACCAATTTACATTCCCACCAGCTTTGTACAGGTGAGACGTTTCTTCATATATTTACTATGCTTGATATTTCTTAGGTCCCCGAATATTGTATAGTCTCATTAGACTATGGAATATTTAGTGACTTTTTGTTTTGTAAAAAATGCTTTTGTTAATTAACATCAAGGACATGGTGCTAAGAAATGTTCTCTAAAATAACAGATTGGCAGAAACTTTGCTGTTTGAAATCAGTGTGGATGGAACACCCCATTCTTGCTGAAGGACCTGAGGCATACGGGTCATTTTGACACAGGATTTTAAATCCAGGTGCAAAGCTTTAGATAAGGAGTTTTCAGACCCAACATTCCACACTTATCTTTTTTTTTTTTTTAAATCATAGGAGTACTGTATTTTTTTAAATTTTATTTTTATTTATTTTTTATTTTTGGCTGCTTTTGCGTCTTCGTTGCTGCACGCGGGCTTTTCTCTGGTTGCAATGAGCAGGGGCTACTCTTTGTTGTAGTGTGCAGGCTTCTCATTGCGGTGGCTTCTCTTGTTGTGGAGCACGGGCTCTAGGCACGTGGGCTTCAGTAGTTGTGGCTCGTGGGCCCTAGAGCGCAGGCTCAGTAGTTGTGGCACACAGGCTTAGTTGTTCTGCGGCATGTGGGACCTTCCGGGACCAGGGCTCGAACCTGTGTCTCCTGCATTGGCAGGTGGATTCTTAACCACTGCGCCACCAGGGAAGCCCCACACTTATCTTAATTTTGAGATTTCTAAGGAAAGAGGACCCTGGGTCTACTTTTCAGCTCAGGCTTAGGCCTGATGTTAACACTTTTACAGACAGCTCTGCTCTGTTTCGAGCCTATCAAAACACTGCTTCATTTAAATTATACCACAACTCAACCCTTCCTTATAATCCAATAATGACCCTATTCTCTTTCGTTTGGTGAGATGTTTCAGTTTCCTCTGGAGTGCAGTCTCCCTCCCAGCAAGTTAAGAAATCTAACCTTCTGGACTATAGGTGTGTTCCTAGTGGTCTCTACTGGATGGCCTCATCAGTCTTAAACTGTAGGTCCTTATATGATCAGGCCAATCAAGATGACTGTTCTCTTGTCTCTGTATATACCCTGCTGGACCAGTACGTACATACTTCACCTACACCCTACTCACATGACTGACCTTCCTACCCCATGACCCAGCTAGTGATTGTTCTAATCTTTAGATCAGAACATTTCCCCCAGGATAGTTTATCAAAGGGGCGGTGAGGGGCATGCTCCTCCAATAGTTTCCCTGGTAACTGATAACCCAACCTGAAGTCAATTCCCCCTATAACTGGTAATCTCTCTCTCCCCCAGGTAGCAAAGACTGCTGCCATATCCTGCCCACTGTCTGCCACACATGGTGAGGTGTCGCTCCAGGACCTTGCTTCAGATGTGTAAGCTCCCCCTATCCATTAAACCTTTGATGTCTCTGTGGCTGACTCTGGGCTCTTTCTTTGGTCTTGAAGCTGGGCAAGTGCAGGGCTTGCAGGCCTACAGGGTGCAGCCCAACAGTCCTATATCTAAAGACAACAGGAAAAGTTCTACTCTGTATCCTTTGATAGATTCTTTTAAAAACAAGAGGGATTTTCGTCTACTTGTAATTTAGGTCCTACCCAACAAACTAGATTAAGAGTCATGATCATTTCTGCTTTCAGTTCCTCCAAATTGCAAGCCAGTTGGAGTTGACTGAAGAAAAACCACATAACCTAAAAGTTGTGAGCTAAATTTTATTCGAGGAGTTTACTGAGGACTATAGCCCAGGACATAGCCTCTCAGATAGCTCTGAGGAACTGCTCCAAAGAGGTAAGGGAGAAGCCAAGATATATAGGAGTTTTTGCTGAAACAAACAAAAAAACCATGTAGTCAAATGTAAAAAGATTACTGCTAA
This sequence comes from Lipotes vexillifer, assembly GCF_000442215.2. NCBI lineage: Eukaryota > Metazoa > Chordata > Mammalia > Artiodactyla > Lipotidae > Lipotes > Lipotes vexillifer. Next base: position 198,977 of record NW_006783414.1, on the reverse strand, counting down.
TTGCAAAAAAACAGACATCTCAAGGTAATGATTTTAGTGCTTTTCTATGTATGGGAAGGTGCAATAATCTGGCTTATTGAAATTATTCCTTAGATATGTACCTTAACTACTTAGGGCCAGTATCCTGTTTTTCTCCACCCTGAATTCTCCTCAGGGCACACCATCTGGGTGGCTGCAGTGGTAAGGGCCTGATGGCAGGCAACATCCCCTGTTTACTGGAATAGAAGTCAACATTCTTTGTTTACTGAAATGGCAGGCAACATTTTGTGTGTGCAGAGTGGCTGTTTTCTCTGTGTGGAAAACTCTCCAGATGTGTGTGTGTGTATGTGTGTGTGTGTGTGTGTGTGTGTGTTTGCTCAGCTCAAAGATCACCTCCTCCAGCTTCTCCCTGACCTTTCTCATCGAAAGCGGCCATCTCTCCCCACACTTCTGCACTCCCACTCCATCACTCTATCCCCACTATCCTAACTTATCTTCCTTATTTTTCTTACCACTCTCTTGAAATTATCTTACTCAATTATTTGTTCATTACCTCCGTACCTTTGTATGGAAGCTCCAGGAGAGAAGGTACCACAACAGCTCTGATAGCTGCAGCACCTCCAGAGTCTAAAGCCCTATCTCGCACTTACTAAGTAAGCCCTCAATAAACATTTGTGGAAAGGATGGACAATTGAGGGGCTACATTGTACTTTATTTTCCTCCTTCCCCTTTAAACACCTTCCAAGTGGAACCACCTGGACTATAAATCCGGCAGGAACTGGGTAGAGGGCGTTCAGCCTCGCTATTGGCTGGATTATCTGTCGTTGCTCCTGGCAACCACTGTTCCCCACCAGTCGTGAGGTCGGCCCCTCCTGGACCCGTCCCTCTCCCTCCCGCCTTCGAACCACCGAGCTTCTGCCCAGTGGTAAAAACGGTGCTCGCCCTTTAAGCGGCGGGACTTCTGGTTAACGACGTCGGCGGCCGCCGGAAGGGGAAGTTTCGCTGCCGAATTCTCCCTCGCTCGTCCGAATTCGGTGGCGCCACGTCCGCCGGTCTCCGCGTTCTGCAACGGGGCTGGAGCGGCTTCCGCCTCGACACTTTCCACTCGCCCAGCGGACCGCGTCGTGAGGGGGCCGGGACGGGAGTCGGGCGGCTTTGCACATCCCGGCCACCGAAGAGGCGAAGATGTCGGACATCGGGGACTGGTTCAGGAGCATCCCGGCCATCACGCGCTATTGGTTCGCCGCCACCGTCGCTGTGCCCTTAGTCGGCAAACTCGGTCTCATCAGCCCGGCCTATTTCTTCCTCTGGCCCGAAGCCTTCCTCTATCGCTTCCAGGTATTGACCGGCGACTGGGGAAGTGGAGACTACAGGCCCCAGATGGCCCCGCAGCGGCGGAGCGTAGACAGGCTGGTTGCGGACGCGCGGTGCCTGGTGGGACTTGAAGTGCGGTGGCTCCAGCGGTTTAGGGCGGGGTCCTGTGGCCAGGGGGTAGGGTGGAGGCCAAGGGGTTTGAGCGTGGGCCTGGGTAGCTGGAGACGTGGAGGGAGACAACACGGTTTGGCCCGGTGGGAAGGGATTGATTTCGTCCTTCCATTAAAATTGTGCTCCCCGCCCACTGTACTCAGAGAAGGCGGCAGTGGGAAGGTAAGTCTGATAGTTGTCAATCTACTGGACGCCAGTGAGTAGCAGCCTGGGGCCACCTGGAGCAGCTGCCCTCTGACCTCCCTCTGCCACCCAAGTGGATGGCATGTGGACGTCGCCTTGCTCAACTACCAGCTGAGTTCTTTTTATGTTAATGGAGTTTCTCCCCAGTAGGAGTGATTTGAAGCCCGAGGTGCAAAGAGTGAGTTTGTGTGCATCCCAGATCCTGATCTAGTATCTGGCAGGTAGTAGTTGTATTTATGAAGGAGTGAATAAAGAGTAAATTGCTTCTGAAATGGAAGTCCTTATTTTTTGAAGCATGAAGGAAACAGCCCAGAGTAACATTCCTGGCAAGAGAATATTAGTTTTCTGGAGGTTATCTTTATTCACCGGATCCTGTGATTTAAATCTTTAATCAGTGGCAGGTCGGATACTAAGATCTGACATTAATTTCGACACGTTGTTTGGACTGTCGGTAACACACTCTTGTCTTCCCTCTCCTCACTGGCTGTTTCTTAGTTTTCTTTGCTGGTTCCCCATCTTCCTGATCCTTAAATATTGTGATGTACCCCAGGACCTCTTTTCCATATTCTCCCTAGCTGTGGGTGATCTCATGTAGCTTCATGTCTTTATATAATTTCTACAAACTGAAGATTCTCAAATACACATATACATATTTTCAGTCCAGATCTATCTCACTTCCAGACTTGTACATCCAACCGTATACTTGAAATTACCACTTAGATGACTGATAGACATCTCAGACATAATGTGTCCAAAACAATACCCTTTTCCCTAGAAGTAAATAGCAATTCCATTATTACAGGAGCTCAACCTAAAAGTCATGGACTCATCCTTGACTTCTTCTCTCACATCCCACAGTCTGTTAGCAAATTCTGTTTACTTTAGACAGATATCCAGAATGCAGTCCCTTTTCATTCTCTACTTCAGGCCATTATCATAGCAGCCTTGTTCCTTTCAGTCTTTTCTCCAGACAGCTAGAGTGACCCTTTTAAAACATAAATCACATCCTGGCAGCCTTCTGCCCAGAACCTTTTAATGTCTTCTCAACTGGATGAGTAAGGCTCAAGTCCTTTCAGTGGCCTTCAAGGCCCCTACTGCCTCTCTGACCTCATCTCCTACTACTTTCTATCTTGTATATTAGGCTCCACAGTGGAATCCTTTGTTTCTTCAGCACCTAACTCCATCCCTGCTCAGGCCCTTTGCACATGTTATTTCTCTGCTTGAGGACGATAACCGTGGTTTATCTCATTACTTCCTTTAAGTCTGCCCAAATGCCACCTTATTGGCAAGGATTTATTTGATTGCCCTATGTAAAATAGTACCTCTCCTTCACTCTGTCTCCCTTATCCTTAATTTTTCTTGGTTACATATCACCCCTTGATGTTTGTTAGCCTGCTTCCCTTCAGAGAATAAAGCTCCATGAGAGCCACTTGTCTGTTTACCACTGTCTTTGCTACCTAGATTAGTGTTTGGCATATAGCAGGTGCTTATATATGGGTTGAATGCATGGAAATAATTGGGTACTTGCCAGTGCTGGGCACTGGGGGTACAATAGTGAATAGTACAGAAAACGTCCCAGCTCACATAAAGAAAATAAGAGAGGGGTGTGTGACGGAGAGTGACTTTGATGAAGTGTTCCAGGAAGGCCTCAGAGAAGGTATTTGAACTGAAATCTGAATGACGAGGAGCCAGCTTTGGGAAGATCTGGCTCTGGGGACAATCTTCCAAGAAGAAGGAGTAATAAGGGAAAGGCTTAGAGGCAGGAATTAGAAACAGAAAGAAGACTGGATAGTTAGTACAGAGTCAGCTGTAGGGACGAGGATTGGTAGTTGAGGACAGAGAGATAGCCAGGGGTGAGTGCAATAAAGTGAAAGAGGAAAGGTAGGCTGGGGCTAGACTGTGTAGGGCTTTGTGGTTTGAACTTTAATTTGAAGGCACTAGAAAGGCTTCAGAGCCTTTTGAACAAAGAACTGAAAAATTGCCTTGGCTACTCTGTGGGATGGACTTGGTATGTGAATGGGGGAAAGGGTGGGCTAGGTAACAGGATCAGAGAGGTGAGTCAACTTAGAGGGCAAGAGAGATGGTGGTTTGGACCAGAGTGGCTGTGAAGATAGAAGTGGATAGATTTGGGAGTTGGAGTGGACTACACTGCAGCTTAATGGATGTGAAGGGGCAGGACTTGAAGATGTCACTGTTTTCACAGGAGCAGTGGAGTGCCTGGTGCAGCTTTTTTCTGAGATTGGGAATGTTTAGGGAGGCTTAGGTTTGGGGGTGGAGAAAGGTATCAATAAAGAGTTATATTTTGACCGTATTAAGTCTAGAGAGGCTTTTTAGGCATTCAGGTGGAGAAGTTAAGTAGGCAGTTGAGTATTAGAATATGATCTGGGTGTGCAGCCAGAACTGCAGACTCTTTTCTATTTGCTTTGGTAAAATATTTGTTGCAGTGAATGTTGTGCACTTTGTGCCCTGTGGCATGTTAGGTAATGCGGTGCCTCAGGAGCAGTGGTCATAAATGATTGTAAATCGTCAATGGTCGTCAATGAGAAGGTCCTGGTCAAAACTGGCTCTTTGGCCCTCCTTGCAAAATCTTGCTTGTTTCTGTAGTCAGCTTAGTAAAAGTAAGTCTTTCTAATAGCCTACATGTGTATAATATTAAAAGTGGTGAACTGATTAGAAAGGTCATCATTCATGTCACACCTTCCATAATGTTCCCATCTTCCTTGCATTGTTTCTTGTGGGCTTGTTATCCTGAAACGGGGGAGAAGCTGCTGGTAGAAGGCAGGACAGTGTGCTCACTGCCCGGGTGTGGAGAGACCAGTATCTATGCTTTCTTTCTGCTACTCTGACTCCTACTCTTTCTGAACAGGTTTAGCTTTCAGACCCACCTGGAAGAACTCATTTGCAAATGAAGCAGTTAAAGGAAAAACTGCATCTGAGAGGCTGATGGGTGAGGACACACAGCCTGTGGTGTGCTTTCTGCTAGAGGCTCCTCTTTTCCTTAAAAGCTGCATCTTTGGACAGCTTGGAAATGATCAATTTAGAATTGTGTATTCATGCTGGAAGTGACAAAAGTTACTTTTCCTCCTTATCTGTGGGTTTCCTCTGATTAGCTTGTTGGTTTGGAACTCTAAAGTTTAAAATGTTATTTCCTTAGTTTGGGTAAGTGGAAAGGCGTAGGTGTATGTTAAGACTCACTCCACTGTTGCCTAAAGTTCCTCATCCCTCACATTTAAGACTCATTGATCAGATAGTACACAGTGATGAAATGCCTCCATATTGGTCCCTGATTAACGAGAAGAGAGGCTGCACTTTGCTGCTGCCCTCGTGGTTTCTGAGATTATGTCTCCCAGGGCTGCCCGCACGGGAGATTTCGTTTCTTTGGACAAACTAACATCACTGCCTTACATCTGTGTTGGGCTTCTCCATATGATACCTCACTTAACCCCCATAAACATCCCGAGGTCAGCGTTACCCCAGTTGATAGACAGCTGCAGTTTCAGCTTCTATTTTGGTGAGTTCAAGATAGTTGTAAGCGTTCTTGTTTCACTCTTGCGTCCTATCTACCAAAACACATAGTTAAGCGTTTAACGAAACATTCTTGAGGGTGATTTCTTTCAAACCAGTCGTAGCAAATTATTGTTCATTTTCTATTAGAGTAGAAAGACTGTGGGATTTCAAGTAGTTGAGTCGTGGTCTCCAGGCCTGGCTTAGCCCCCTTGCAAGCTGTATGCCCTCAGGCAAGCTGTTTATCCTTTCTGAGCCTCATTTTCTCCACCTAAAAGTGGGGATAATTTAATACTATATTAACTCTTTTCTAAGAGTTAACTGTGTTGTAACTCCATTGCTTATAAGATGCTCCTTTAATTTAATACAATTTTTTGGAAGGGGAGGAAAGTACAAATTACGTTAAATGAATATATTGATGGTAAGGCACGTCCGAATTTCAGGAACACGAAAATGAGTATCTTCAAATTGAGAAATGTTACCTACTTCATGCCTCTGTTATATAAAAACATAAAAAATGTAAGGGGCCCAGTAAATAATCTGGTAGATAATCTATTAAAAACACAGTGCCTATTTTTCCTTATTAGTCAATAATAATTCCTGCCATTGCTGCCTTCTCTCCTTGGGCAGTAATATTCTAATTTTAATTTTTAATTGAAATTAAAACGTAACTGCTGGATTATTATCCTTCTTTTTGTCCCACTAAAGGCATCCTGACTAGAAATGGGAAGATATGTACTCTCAATTTCTCTAATTTGTTTCCGGGAACAAAAAGAAATGGCACCAACCAAGTCTGTGACCAGGCCTGGTGCTTATATTTGCCAAGCTTTTGCTCATGTTGTCACATTTAGCCTGATGACAGCAGCCCTAGCAGACTCATCTGAGTGTGTTGGGAAAGAGAGTCATATAGACCCGTAACTGGAAGGGGAATGAACTTGGTCTGTGGGCTGAGCATAGAAGTAGCCTCAGGGTTTGGATTTAGAACTTTATGGCAAGTGTTCTGGTATGTACAACTTTAAAATCTTTCCTTTGCAATCCTGTCCACATAAGACAGTTCTGCTGTGGTCTGTAGCTAAGGGTGAGCTCATAGCTTCATTTTTAAACTTTTTGTTGAGTTGCAGTATACAAGCAGGAAAGTGTATGTATTATATATTTATAGGTTGTTGAATTTTCAAAAACTGAATGTCAGTATATAACCAGCCACCAGATCAAGACACAGCCAGCATCCCCAAAACCTGCCTACTGCTCCCTTCTGGTCACTACCCACTGCAAGGGTAACTACTGTCTTGACTTTTAATACCATAGATGGTTTTTGCCAGTTTTCTTACTGTTCTATAAATGAAATTATACAATATGTATTTTTTTGTGTCTAGCCTCTTTTCAACAGTTTGAGAGTCACCCACATTGTTGCATGTGGTTATAGATGGCTCATCCTTATATTGTTCCCTTGTGTGAACAGACCACCATTTATTTACCCTTTCTGCTGGTAATGGGCTTTTGGGGTAGTTCTAGCTTTGGCTAGAATGCGTAGTGCTGCTGTGAACATTCTGGAACACGTCTTGGTGAACGTAGGTATGCATACGTACCTAGGAGTAGAATTGATGGCTCCTAATAGCTGGTTTAACGTCCTCAGTTGAGACTGAGTGCCTTTCATTTGATCTTCTTGCCTGTCTAGTGTCCCCCCAGCCCCACCCCCCGGCTCCTCTCCCCCACACCGCCACCTCCTGCCAAAAAAAAAAAAAGAGAGAGAAAAGCCAGAGTTTGCTAACATCAGCGTTTGGCACATGGGTGCTCTTCTCTCTTACTTGCTTGATGACCCAGGCAGACTTTCTTTAACTCCAAATCAGCCCGTCTGTATTGCAGAAAAATCTTTGTTTTTGATAGTTAAAAAAACCTGCCCTAGACTCTGGGTGGCGTTTGTAATGATTTCAGTAGCACATTGTTTGGGAGATTTTCGTTGAAGGATGGTTGAACTAAACACTCAACAGAAGTTGTCGGACTAGCAGCTGACGACGAGCAGTGTCTGATGTTTCTTTGAAGGCCTCTACGCCAGGGAGCACGTGGGCTTCTTGCTCTTGTTAAGTGAGGAACTCTGGGAGGGTTACCTCAACTCTAATGAGGGCCCAGCTTTCCTCGTGAAAAGGTGGGTGATTATGCTTCTGGCCTTGGGATTGCTGTGGGGTTAAAGTGAGATGCTTGCCTGCAAGTCCCAGGTTCTTTGCACTGCCCCTGGCTGCTTCTTACGGATCAGTGCAGGCTTTCTAGGCTCGAAAAGGTGCCTTCACCACTCCCAGCCCTGAAAATAAAGCCATTTCCTTATCGTAACTATCTACATATCAGAGGAGAGGAGGGGATTTAGTTGGTTACCTTCAAGGGGGATTTCAGAAATATATCGCACTGTGTCCCTCTGAAGAGATGAGCTATCTCCTGGTGTTTTCAGATTATAATTTTCAAGTGATGTAAAAATAATGCTAAGTCCCTTAGATCAGTGAGAGCAAGTATACCTCAAGGGTAAGCGTAATGAACTGGGAAAAGAAGTGTGCGGTATTTTGACAGACACTGATTTCCAAAGCACAGGTGCACACAGTGGCTAAAAATAGCATCGTGGCATCAAGTGTTAGTGAAAAATGTAGCCAGAAAACCCCCGAGATTTCTTTTCCAAAATCAGGCCTGGAGTAACTTAGAGGAATCTGGGGGGAGTTTAAAATGTGAATTTGTAAAAACCAGGTCAGCGCGTGTCTCCTAAAAGATTGTAATAATTGTATGCCCACACAAATTTTTTTTACAAAGCACCTTTTTAATCTGCTTCTTTTTTTTTTTTTTTTTTTTTTTTTTT
>NW_006783414.1:174404-190852 GCF_000442215.2 Lipotes vexillifer | reverse complement strand
CCCGCGTCTCCTGCATCGGCAGGCGGACTCTCAAGCACTGCGCCACCAGGGAAGCCCTTAATCTGCTTTCTTAATTCCAACCTTTTACAAAATCTGTGAGATGAGGAAGGCGGGAGTCAAAGGACAGATGTTACTGGGTAGATGAAGATGCAAACTCAAAGGTCCAGACTCTTCCAAGGCCCCGAGCCAAGGCCACAGCTTGCTTGCTTCTGGTCTTTTACTCCCAATGCTTTTTTTTTAAGCGGGGAGAGTGAATTTGTGAGCTTATGCTCAGTTCATTTCAGGATTATACAAGTAGTATAGTAGTACTAAAAATTTTTACTGATTTTAATTGTATCTCATAGTAATGATGTCACTTGTGAGAGGCATTGTAAAAATAGGGGCTTATTAGTATTATAAACTCTGGAGTCAGGCTGTCTGGGACAAAATTCTAGCTCAGCCACTTACTGGCTATTATTTGTCCTTTTCTCATTCTGCTTCCTCATCTATACAATCTACCCCCTGAGTTAGGACATGTAAGTGAGCATAACAGTACACTTTTTTGGTTTTAAACTATTAACCAAAATGGAGCAAGTATTAGTATGCCACTCCTCTTTTACAAATGGAAATTGAGACTCAGGACTGCTGACTTGCAAGCCCCTACTGAAATCTTTTGTCTTCTCAAGTCCTTTCCGCTGCTCTTTCCATCAGACTCAACTGTTTCTGAGATAAAATTGTGAATAAACCAAAATGAATTTTAACCTATTTTGTTTTACTGGTTTAGTTCAAGGTTGTTGGAAGTGACTTTTGGGGTATGTGAAGTGCTTTCTCCTCCACAGGGAATTAAGCTCTGAGGGTTACAGTTCTATACTTGGAGAACCTGACTTGCCAGCTGTGCCTGGCCAGCCCCACAACTAATGCCCTCCATTCTAGCCACACCCAAATCGTTAGCAATACCCATTCATTATTGTGCTCTTGCAGTTCTTTGGGACTTTGTACTCATTTTTCCAAGACCAAAAGTTCCCCTTCCTGTGCCTACTCTTGCTTCTTTGGACAGACTCCCCATTATCGAGACCTCCTTGATGTAGGGACCATATCTTTCACACTCATGCGATAAGACACACAGCTCTCAAGACAAAAGCCAGCATCATGTTGGCATTTCCAAGTCTGGGAAGGCCATCTTCTTCAACCTCTATAACTTAACATTATTCTGGAGGTTTTAGCCAGTAAATTAGGCAAGAAAAAGATACAAAATTTTATTTACAGCCAGAGTTGTATACTTGGAAAGTGCAAGAGGCTGAGTTTTCAAATATCACAAACAATTAGATAATTCAGCTTTGGTGGTTAGGTGTAAAAAAGATAGAAATCGAAAGCTCAATAGAAAGGTATGAAAGACTTCTTTCTGGCTGGAAACTGTCTTTATCACATTGAAATAAGAAAGGTGTTGGTTCTCGTTCATTTAGAAAAGTAATATGGAGACTAGCCAAGAAGATTGTGACATATGTGGAAGAAAAACAGGAGGGGGATTATTTAATTATATAACTTTGCCAGATAAGAAAATACATTATAAAACTAGAAATTAAACTAGCTTGGTATTGGTATTGGCATTCGATTCCAAACAGAATAGTCTAAAAGTAGACTTTCCTATAAAAGGGAATCTATATATGATGAAAGTAGTTTTTCAAATCAATGGAGAGAAGATGGGTCACTCTGTAAATAGTATTGGGAAAACTAGTGACCGTCTAGAAAAATAAGTTGACTCTGTTTCTCACTTCTTACATAAACCGCAGTACAACTGGGAGCACTGTTGTATTCTTGGAGGGGAGAAGTGCTTGTAAACGTGATACATGATGGGTACATTCGCCTATATGAAAATTAAACTTTTACATTTCATTTTATATGGCAAAAATACCACAAAAGCATAAGACGAATGACAGACCAGAAAATAATTGCAGCAATGGGAAAGGGCAATTTCCATAATGTGTAAAGAAATGCAAATTGAGTAGAAAAATGAAGAAAGAAAATGCTAAAGTTTTAGAAACGTGATTGGTGACTGTGAAATACACTAAATGGTGAAGCTGTGGAGAGAAGACAGACATTAATCTCCATTTTAGGAGGAAGTATAAATTGGTTCAATGTTTTTGTGGGCATTTGGCAATATCTGCTGAAATTAAATGCAAATGTTTGATCTAGCAGGTTGACTCACAGGAATTTATCCTATATGTACATGTATAAAGAGGATATTCAAGAATATTCGTTGTAGCATTGTAATAGTTTCAGTGACGTTTGGACATCCACACAGAAGGAATATTATGAAGCCTATAAAAATATTTTTTCAAGGGAGTGAAACAAGGTATAGAACAGTGCAAGGTAAGTTAGGATGAAAAGGGAGCGATAATAGTAATAGAAATGATTGTTTCTCGAAAGAAGTACAATAAATGGATCCGTTCTTGCTGGAAAAGGAGCTGGGAGACTGAGGGTCAGGAGGGGGGCTTACTTCTCACTGTAGACCTTTCTGTAGTTTTTTGGGGGGAAGGTAATATTTTTAAGTTATGTATCCATATTGCCTAAATAGCACATTGATTTGAATGGAAAGTTCCTATTTTACTTCTACCTTTTGAATATGACATTATTTTGACAAGGTTTGTCATCCCAGTGTATTCTTTTCCTAAATAGAGATAATTACTATACTGTTGGAAATTATCTTTATAAATCCTTTTTCTTTTTCTCTTTTTTTTTTTCCACTGTAGTTGATTTACAATGTTTCAGGTGCACAGCAAAGTGATTCAGTTATACCGTAATTTGTTTTTGATAGGCATAACTATAAGCCTGATCCCAGTCATGATTAACCATATATGTCTTTAGTATTGATTTTTTTCAACTTGTTTAGAAATATTTATTGTTTATTTTATGATGCCATCTCATTCCATTGACTTGCACATTGAAGTCATTGTAGCTAATATGAACTTTTCTTCAGTTTTCTTGAATTATATTGGTGATGTCCATTTGGTAGCTCTCATCACTGAGGAGAATGTTTTTCAAGGGTTAATTTTGTTTAGTTAAAAGAAAAAAAAACAAAACACCCAGCTTAGAGAAACTAACAGCCGTGTTTATTTTGATCTGGACAGATTTGGAGGCCGGTTACTGCCACCTTTTATTTCCCTGTGGGTCCGGGAACTGGATTTCTTTATTTGGTCAATTTATATTTCTTATATCAGTACTCTACACGACTCGAAACAGGTATGTTATCTGTGGTTGTTTTAAATATTGTTTCTGTCTAATTTACTAAACCATGTATTTACTTATTGGAGGAATTTTGAGGGCAGATGGCATATATAAAGAAATTACATAATGGTGTAAATGCGTAGTAAGTAGTGACTGTGCCAGGAGTCTACTAGGCGCTTAGATTATTCGTTTTGCAATCCTCACAGCATCATGATGAGATGTAAGCAGCAGTGTCACCATTTTATAGGTGAAAAAAGTACAAGAGCAGAGGTTTACACATCTTGTCCATCTCCTGTGTGTGCCTCTCACTTCATGTGACGTCTCCCTCATTTGTCACACAGCAGTCCCTGTTTTTTAAAGCACAATTGGGCTGAAGTGTATATCTCCTAAATTGGGGTTGAAAAACACTACTTTATGCAAGTAAAAGCCTAGACTTAGTCTCTGTAATTGAAACATGTAACTTTAAAAAAATTTTTTAAATAAATAAATTTATTTATTTATTTAGTTTTGTTTGCGTTGGGTCTTCGTTGCTGCGCGTGGGCTTTCTCTAGTCGCGGTGAGAGGGGGCTACTCTTTGTTGAGGTGTGCGGGCTTCTCATTGTGGCGGCTTCTCTTGTTGCGGAGCACGGGCTCTAGGTGCATGGACCTCAGTAGTTGTGGCACACAGGATCAGTAGTTGTGTCTCCTGGGCTCTAGAGCACAGGCTCAGTGGTTGTGGTGCACAGGCTTAGTTGCTCTGTGGCATGTGGGATCTTCCTGGACGAGGGATCGAACCTGTGTCCCTTGCATTAGCAGGCGGATTCTTAACCACTGTGCCACCAGGGGAGTCCCTCTTTTTTTTTTTTTTAATTATTATTCACTGTGTTAGAGCATTTATACTCAATATGAAGCACTCAACTTTTAAAAAATACATAGCCAGGATTTTAGTAGCATGGTAGTTTTTCAGATATGACTACCTATATGGATAAGCTATAAAATTCTTTTCTTAAAACTTTCTTACTGAATTGTTATTTATTTTCTACAGTACCTTATATGCTTTTCTGAGTTACTTATACTGAGAAGCAATAACTCGATAGACTGCTGTGTCAAAATATAATTTGGCAAAGCCTAAATGATTTTGAAAATGTTGTCTGACTTCAGAGACTAGAAACCTGATGGCTGTTAGCTCAGGATAGAAAACTCTGAGCTACCCTTAAATCTAAGTCAGTGCTCATATGCTTGAGAATTGTGAATCAGTCTCACAACTGCAGGGATACAGAAGGTTGGACATTTGGTGTCAAATATCATTTTTCCTTAAATTGGCATTTGCTGTTAGTTGCTTTTTAAGAAGAGGGAAATCACCGTGTTAATACAAAGTTTTGGGTAATAGACTATTACTTCTGGAAGGGACCTAGCCCATTCCCTTAGTTTTATAAAGGAAGAACAGGAGATTCAAGCAAGTAAAGTGACTTGGCTGAGGTGAAACTGACAACCAGGACTCTGACCACCATATCAGGGATTGGATCCTTAAATCTACCAGAATATATGATATTCATTCTCCCTTGCCAATCTTGCTTAGCATTCTACCCCTCTGATATGATTTAATTGAGGGTTAAGCTGTGGGAGGAATTTTTTTTTTATATCAGTAGTAAACTCTAGATTAAATGTGGATGATCCGTGAGCACTCGTTAAAAATTATATTATGGGGCATTTTCAAACATATACAAAAGTAGAGAGAAAGGTTAATGAACCTCTTTATTTTTTTTCCTTTTCATTTTAGAGAAAACTCACCTAACATAAAGTTCCTCATTTTAACCATTTTAAAGTGTACAACCCAGTGGTCTTTAGTATCTTCACAAAGTTGTGCAGCCATCACCACTGATTCCAGACATTTTCATCACCCCCCAAAAAACCCAAGCCAGCAGTCTCCATTCTCCCTCCCCCTCCTCCCAGCCTCTGGCAACCACTCATCTACTTTGTGTATGGATTTGCCCATTTGGGACATCTTATGTGTCCTTCTGTGACTGGCTTCTTTCACTTAGCATAATATTTTTGAGGTTCATCATGTTGTAGCATGTGTCAGTATGAGCCCCTTTTAATCATCACTCATCTTTAACAGTTATCCCATAGCCAGTCTCCCCCCCACCCCCCCATGCGGGCCTGTCACTGTTGTGGCCTCTCCCGTTGCGGAGCACAGGCTCCGGACGTGCAGGCTCAGCGGCCACGGTTCACGGGCCCAGCCGCTCCGCGGCATGTGGGGTCTTCCCGGACCAGGCACGAACCCACGTCCCCTGCATCGGCAGGCGGACTCTCAACCACTGCGCCACCAGGGAAGCCCAGGATTATTTTTTTTAAATGGACTATATATATCATGTAATTGTGATGGGGTGTGGAGCGGGGGAAGTAACCGCTTGAGATAGAGGGAACTTACAGTCATTTGTCCTTTTCTCCGCCCCTCTCCTAGTCTTGCTGCTGGAGGCATGAGGATCATCCTTAGAAGGGAGAGCTGGGCCAATGTTGATTGTTCTGCCCAGTAATAAGACAAAGCCCAGTATGTGGCGTTGCAGAAAGAACACTAAACTAGTAATTAGACTTCACTCTGCGTCTAAAAGCCATGTGACTTTGGTCATGTAACTGTACATCCTCATCTGCAAAAAGAGGGTGTAGGTCTTTCCATTGTCCCTCACAGACATGGTAGGAAGAGTCAGGGCCATGGAAAGGTGTGGCTGCCCCCTACTCCCCCACCATTGTTTTCCTTTGCTAGAATGTGAGGTCCTGGAAGACGGAGACTGAATCCTCTTGGTAAGCCCAGTGCCGGACTGTGTGGTAGTGCGCGTGCGTGTGTGTGTGCACGTGCGTGTGTGTGTGCGCGTGTCTCCAGTCATAACAACAGTAAGTGCTTCCCAGCCTAGTTGTGTGGAGGAGCCACAGTGGTAGGCAGAACGGACATGGTTCCTCCCCTGACGGAGCTTATGGTCTAGTGGAGGGAGAAGGGATTAACCAGGTAATCACGAATAGGTCTCCATCTCATGATGAGAGCCATGAAGGAAAGGCCAGCAGGCTGTGAGGGGCTTCAGCAGATGGGGTCTCAGTAGCTGTGGACCTGACTGTCCTCCCTTTGGGTTTCTTTTGGTTCGTGCTAGTTGAACAGAACATTTTACAGACTGGAATTCAGTTAGGGGAACACAGATTATTAGCCTTGATACCCAGGCAACTTTACTTTAGGGCTTAATTATGGACACGGTTTTATATATTAAAAAAATTTTCTTTTACTTTCGAAGAGTGGTTTTAAAATATTCTCATTTTATGTTTTCTCTACAATTTTTTGAAGTATTTCTCAACGTAGAAGTTTCTTTGTTCCGAAATTCTGAACCATGACATTTGGCTTATTTTTGTTTCCAGGAGCTTTTGATGGGAGGCCAGCAGACTATTTATTCATGCTCCTCTTTAACTGGATTTGCATCGTGGTATCCTTCCGTCTGGAAATAACCAGTTTTTTTTTCAGGTTTGGGGAAATGGGCAGTAATCTGCATAACATTTTAAATGATAGTATTTGCATCTTTGTTTACTATAGTTAATAGTTAAGAATCATGAAAGTTCTTGTCAAAAGCGGTAGTAAATCACATAGCCGTGGAGTGATGCATTCCCCTACCATTGCCTTTGTGGGGTTTTTCCACATTTGGTTGAGTTTTATTACTGTTCCCTCTTCTTGTTCCCAGTTCTCTGTGTTCTGGTGTGTGGCAGCTTGTTGACTGCAGCTCAGAGAGATTCCATGCCGTGAGATAGCTTTTGAAAGCTGTGGTCCTTATCAGAAAATTAATTTACAAGCAGCATCCTTTCTGACTTTAGTGCTGTCTTTGTCTCGAGGTCCTAAATGGTAATTCAGTCCCTCTAAGTGCCTGGCTCTGGGAAAGGACACAGCATGCCTCTCTGTTTGCTCTGTGTCAACCACAGCTGTCAGCAGCCTTCCGGCTGCAGACCTTTACAGATAGTGAGAGCAGCAGAAGGGGCTTGGTGGCTCAAGTCCTGTGCACAGTTGGTGAGCTCAGAATGGCTTTGGGGTTTACTGTCCATTGAAACTTGGCCAAGAGCCAGAAAATTGTGGCACTCTGGATGCCCTTTCCCTCCTTTAAGGGAAGATAAAAAGATTGTTTTGGACTTCACCTGTGCTGTGGAGCCCTGAATGTGAGCAGACGCATTATTTGTTTCAGAGGCATGTTTCACATGCCCCTCCATCTCCTAATTGAAGGAGAGATGCTAAAATACAGCGGCAGGGCATGGAGGACACAGGCAACCAAACTGAGTCATGTGCCAAAGCAGTTAATTTCTACTATTTCCTCGTCATTGGATAGTTTAATAGCGTGTTCACGGTGAAGATTATTAGATACCTTTGTGTTCCGGGGTGTTTTAAGCAACCTGAACTATAGAAAAGTGTTTTCCTTCAGAAAACTGGAATGAAATGAACTTTTATTAGGTGTAGAATGCTTTATTTGTGTCTGATCTTTAACTTTACCAACCAAGATTACTGGCTTAGCAATGGATATGCAGGTAAGTGTCCCTTGAAACTATTTGGCCTTTCATGTGTTTCAGATTTACTGTTAATGACCTTTGACAGAAGTTTAAATTGCATTAACTGCGTGGTTAATTATATGGTATTTTGAAGCTCTTATGTGAGTTACCTAAATCATTACTGTCCTTGCTCATTTCTGGCTTCTGTATTATGTGTGAACGTTGAGAACGATGGTTTATCCAGTGTTTTCTGTGCATGTGTGTGGATATGTATTTTTAAAAAACTGAGAATACATGGTAAGTAAAGCGTTACTGCATCATATACTTTCTCCAAGTAACAGAGCTTGACCCTGATACTTCTGAATCCATCCCAAATACTATAATTGTGTTGTATTTTATTAGAGGATTTTAAAGCATACATTGCATGATTAAGTAATTCTGATGAGTTGAATTTCTTTCTGCTTTTTGAATAACCATGGGAGAATTTATTTGGAGGGGAGAGGTTAAAAAGCAGAAAAAGGTAGGTTTATGCTAAGCCTCTGTTTTAAGTGCCTCTGGAGCCTTTACATGTTCGTTTCTTTTGCAGTTGCTGATGATTCCTCTGATCATGTCAGTACTTTATGTCTGGGCCCAGTTGAACAGAGACATGATTGTATCATTTTGGTTTGGAACACGATTTAAGGTACTCTAACCTAGCTGGGAAAATTTCCTTTTCATTTGTCTTTGCAGAAATCCCTCTCTTCAGCACAGAGATGTACTTTCTGACACATGCAGAAGAGGTCACTGCAGAGCAGTAAACCGTAGGCAAGCCCCTTCTCCCCTCCTCAGCCCCCCTGGATTTCTTTAGCCAACCCTGAGGCCTTTGCTGACTGTTATTCTCACTCCCTCTGGAGCTCAGGCCCTTTAGGCATGTGTCCTGAGTGATCTCATGTATGTGTGTGTGGTAGGGGGAGGGGAGGAAGGACACTCATGTGGAACCCTCTCTTTTAGTCTGTTCTTATCATTGCCTGTTATGTATTTTACACTTAAGCTGAAACAGATTGGTTTCCCCCCCCAAACGCTTCCCTTTGTGCCTTCTCACAACTTTCCACCTGTTTTATTTTCTTTCTCATGTAAATCCTGCCCATTCTTAATTTGAGTGGGGGCCGAAACACATTTCCTGCCTCTCCTCCCAGGAATTGGTCTTGCCTTTGGGCTTCTGCAATACTTTGTGTTCTTGTAGTACTCACCACATTCTGCCTTCAAGTTATTGATGTGTAACCCTTTCTTTACCAGTTGGCGATGTTTTTTGCAACGCCCTTAGCTCTTAGTATGATGTCTTGAAACTGGTAAGGGTGTTGACCTCAAGTAAATAGGCTGCCAGATACTTCGGCAGCAAAGATGGGTTTACTTGGGATCAGTAGAGAACTGCATTTCGGGGTCTGCAACCATGGTGAGCCACGAGCAAGTCCCTACATGCAAAGGGAAGGAGAGCGCTTTTATATAAAGAGGAAAAGGAAGTCAAGAGGTGTGGTAAACAAAGCTTTTCATTGGCTGAGTCCTTGCAGGGAAAGAAGTCTGTCTTCTTCCTCTTGGTTGAAACAGGGCGTGAGAGCTCCCCCTTCTGGTCTCCCAACCCTACTTAATGGAGGGTTCTGTTGGCTAATTTTTTTTTTTGCAGGGGCTCAGATGTTGAATTCATCTGGAGAGCTGTCTTACTTGGGAGAGTGTTAGTTCAAGAGATCAATGTGTAATGTGATAAAGATTCAAAGTAATTCTGTGAAATATGTAAAAGGAGAACCTAAAAAGATGGGGTGTTTTATAGCTGATTGGTAACAATTTGCTGGCAGGAGTCTTAATGTGACTCTATTATGGACCATGTTTTTATTAGCATCCATAGGACACTCATCTGCTTTCTTTTTTTTTTTTTTTTTAGTATGTATTTATTTATTTGCTTGCACCAGGTCTTAGTTGCAGCAGGTGGGCTCCTTAGTTGTGGCATGTGGGCTTCTTAGTTGTGGCATGCATGTGGGATCTAGTTCCCTGACCAGAGATCAAACCTGGGCCCCCTGCATTGGGAGCACGGAGTCTTAACCACTGTGCCACCAGGGAAGTCCCAGACACTCATCTTCTTTCTAAAGCTATTTGTTATAATTCAGCAGGTTATGTATTGGATCTGAAAACTATGGGCAAAGTACTCTGTCTCCAATTGCTAATATATGAATAAGTATGAATGCTAGGGACCTCTCTGGTGGCGCAGTGGTTGGGAGTCTGCCTGCCAGTGCAGGGGCACGGGTTTGAGCCCTGGTCCGGGAAGATCCCACATGCTGCAGAGCAACTAAGCCCGAGCGCAACAACTACTGAGCCTGTGCTCTAGAGCCTGCGAGCCAGAACTACTGAGCCCGCATGCCACAACTACTGAAGCCCATATGCCTAGAGCCCATGCTCCGCAGCAAAAGAAGCCACGACAATGAGAAGCCCTCACACCGCTGCGAAGAGTGGCCTCCGCTCGCCGCAACTAGAAAAAGTACGAAGACCCAACGCAGCCATAAATAAATAATAAATAAATAAATAAATAAATAAATAAAAGAAGGCTTGAAACAGTGGGAATGATGCTAGATTGATAAAAGGAACTTTTGCAGCGACTTTCCAAAGGATTTATTTATTTATTTTTAAACATCTTTATTGCAGTATAATTGCTTTACAATGGTGTGTTATAAAAGCCCTGCTCAATAGAACCTTCCCCATTTCAGCCCCCTAGCAGCTGTATCCTCTGTAGGTATATTCATGTTTGTGTATATTCTTTCCTAGGCCTGTTATTTACCTTGGGTTATCCTTGGATTCAACTATATCATCGGAGGCTCGTAAGTGATATTAGATTTATTTAATTGCAAACTAACCCTTGGAAGACTTCCATTATTCTTTATCTTCCTTCTCTAAACACTTCAAAGAATCTCAACGTTGATACCTTGGTACCTTATGCTTTTGAAATAGTTTCGTTTGGATGTAATTGATTAAAATTGCAGGGCTTTAAGCACATTTAGCACTGAATGTTTTTTTTATTATTGTTGTTGTTTGTTGTTATAGTATGCTTCCATATATGTGTTTTTGAATAGATATTTATTTCTGGATTCACTGTCCAGATTGAGCAAATATAGACCTAATTTTATCCAAGCCGACTCTGTGTGTAAAATTCCTGTTTTTTTAATTCTTAAGGCATTTCCAGAATGCCTTGGAAACTGCCCACCAGTCACAGAAATGTACAGATTCTCAGATGGGAAGTTTTGTCAGTGGTTCAAAAGTATAGAAGTTTGGGCCAAACAGGGTCAAATTTCTAGTCTGGAATTAGACCTGAGACTTAGGAAAATCTTGAATGCATCCAGTCAGAATTTTGGAAGGAGGATTTCAAGATGCAGTTATTCTAAGAACTCCTGTTTCTTACACCGCGAAATGTTTTTAACGTTTTTAAACAGATTTTGATAGTGCTGGTTCTTAATGCGATGACGTCTTTGCTCTATATGGTCCTAACTTCTGCTGCATATCCACAGGGAGCAGGGAATGAATCGAGTACACAGATTCTGTTTAGAGTAGAGCAAGTCTGGGGCTTGGTAAAACTGCCCTGCCGCCCAGAAGGGCAGAATCTGGGAGCACTTGTAGATGGTGATTTGTCCTTAAGAGGAATCATGTTGCAGGTGGAGGCAGAGAAGGATATGTAACAGTAAGAATCTATCGGTAAAACCTTGAAGTGGCCTCTGTGTCAGCCATGGGAAAAGTGAGGAAGGGCAGTGTTTGTGTCAGGATTACAGGCTGAGGGTCAGCTTTCCAGAGTGATCTCTGTGATGTCTTACAGTCAGGGACCCAAGAGGTGAGGGAGACGTGATCCATGGTTCCAGGAACGGGGCAGTGGACGTTTTTCATCCCTCCTTTCCTCACTCCCATGTTTCTCTCTTGCCAGCCTTCAGTTTTACCCACGTTTTGCAAATATGGTATTCGTGACTGAAAGCGTTCAGAAGCTTGCTTTGCAGCTTGCCTCAACTCCTGAGGCAGGAAGTAGCAAAAACAATATGTTGAGGACGGGCAGGGGCTTGAAAGAGATGTCAGAGGGGCAGCTGGCCTTGAAGAGCACAGGCCCCATTGGTCCAGCAGGACGGATTTTGCTTCTCATTCAGAATGCGTGTGCCTCTCAGACTTTATAAAAGGGCTCACTGTCGAGCTGTCACAGACTCCCAGCGAGCAGAAATAGGCTGCCACGAGGGATCTCTTCCCTCTGCTATTAGTTAAAACTTGCTGTGTCTCACTTTACTGCTTGAATGTCTTTAAACTCATTTGGCTTTCTGTTTGCAGGGTCATCAATGAGCTAATTGGAAATCTTGTTGGACATCTTTATTTCTTCCTCATGTTCAGATACCCAATGGACTTGGGAGGAAGGAATTTTCTATCCACGCCTCAGTTTTTGTAAGTGTTTCTTCCCCCTCTCGTTTGATAATCATCTTATTGTCTGTGTTTGTCAGCATCCTGATAAAAACTCCGTGAGGGGTAAGGTTTCCCTCTCAGTCTGATGGAGAGATGTGAGCCAACGAGGGACTTTCCCAGGTCACTTCAAGCCGAGGCTTGGTCTTCTCCTGGAGCCCTCGTAGCCAGGGGCCGCTGAGCCTAGATTCAGGCATCCCGGGGAGCCGTGGGCGCTGCAGAGTGGGCGGCATGCCTGTGTGGATCCAGTGTGTGCAGCAGGGGGCCAGGGTGACAGGGTTATCAGTTGTACCCAAGATTTTGGCTGAGGAAGGGGTAAGAGGGTAAGTAGTCTCATTGGTTAGCAGTTTAAAACATTTTTATATTCAATATTATAGACCAGAATGTTTAAAGGACTTTTCAACGTTAAAATGAGAGACCGGAGGCTTGTATAGTCCCGCCCCCTGGGAGGATGTGCGTGTTCTTTCTCTGTTTGCAGGGTTTACTAAAGTGAGGAGGCCAAGGGCACAGCTTTGGTTTCGAGACAGACTTGGGTTGGAATCCCATGCCCGTCGTCTACCAGTTCATATATTGGGAAAGTGACTTAGTAAATCCCCCGAGCTTTAGTTTGCGAGTCTGTGTGCTGGGGGGGGAGGCCCTGTCTCACGGGTCTGCAGGAAGTGGGGTTTACCGTTAGCAGCACAGTAGTGGATGCTCAGTAAATACAAGCTCTCAGCCTTGCTCCTGAAGTTGGGGCGGGGGGCGGGATTCTGATGAGCCCCAGAGATGCTGACACACTTAAGCGTTCAAGTAGTGTGACCATTCTGTCAGTAAAGCAAAAGGCTGTCGAAGACGGGACAAGTGAAATCACCATCTGGGTGTCACAGCCGGCCTGACAGTCACGCTTAATCTCCAGTCGGGCATATGCAATAATAGCCTGCACTTAGAAGCTTTCAAAAAAAAAAAAAAAAAAGCAAAAAACCCTTTTCACATCTTGCTCGTTTTAATGTTTTCCAGTTTGTCTTTCTTCCAGGGGGGTCAGTGAGGGCAGTAAACTTGAGTAGGCACCCCTTCCCCCCACTTTTATAGGTTAGAGGAAGGTTTTTTATGGTGAAATACAGTATACGTACAGAGAAGTACACTATTGTTTTATTATTTTTTTTTTTGCGGTATGCGGGCCTCAGCGGCCATGGCTCGTGGGCCCAGCCGCTCCGCGGCATGTGGGACCTTCCCAGACCAAGGCACAAACCCGTGTCCCCTGCATCGGCAGGCGGACTCTCAACCGCTGCGCCACCAGGGAAGCCCTGTTTTGTTTTGTTCTGTTTTTTTCGTTAAGAGCATAAGAAGAAACGTGTTTGTCTTGTGAGCCTTGAGTTGCCTTCAGGCTGGAAAAAAAACCAAATGACCAGTCTGCTTTCTAATTATCAAAGGACACGGTAACAGCAGGTTTGGATTTTTGATCTAGGTTTATCAAGTCGGATGGCAGATGCATCATTAAAAAAAAAACTTGTTGCTTTGGGGGGCAGCCAAGAACTATTTTACTTTAAACGGCCACATTCTGACTTAATGGCTTGGAGAGATTTCTCATTTGTGGGCAACAACGTGTATGGGATTCTAGTGGCAAAATCGACAGCCCACTGGAGCCTGCCTTCCACTTGAGCTTTCCCTGTTGGTGGAAGCCCTTCTGTTAAATTTTGCATAAAGATCAGATGACAAAATGTAGCTCCTTGCAAAAGCAGTAACTGCTTTGAAATTACCATAAATCTTTGTTGATTATGTATAATTGGGTATCTTTTTATACTAATTACTTGCATTTAATTTCACTATCTGTTTAAGCAGTGGCGATGGCTTCCATATTGTCTCAGAGTAAGAAGCAAAGCAAGACAGCCTTGGTGTTGCCTTTTTTAAGTCTTCCAGTTTATTACATACTTTGGAGGAATGTTATTGTGCCAGAACGTCATGAATGTTGGGAAACCAGCGCTTGGAAAATACATGCTGATGTAATGATAAAACTGTATTTGTTTAAAAGGGAGGATGCGAGTTATAGAATTCTAAGTCGTATCACTATTTTGCATTCTACTTAGAAAAGTAGACAGATCTTCTTCTGTGCACAGTTATTTTTCTGTTTACAAGGGGTTTAATTGTCTTCTTGGGGAGGGAGCGTGCAGCTAACTGGGTTGATGTAAACACATGAGGACTCCGGTCACTAACTGTTGTCACCTGAATCTCATGCTGTGTGTCCTGTGGAAGTGTGAGGTATAGGAAGTGGTGTGGGGCACGAGCTCCAGAGTCAGGCTGCCTTGGGTTTGAATCCTGCCTGTCACTTTAGAAGAGCTTTGCTCAATTCTGCCTCAGTTTTCCCATCTATAAAATGGGGTAATAGTAGTGCCAACCTCATAGGGCAGTCGTGAAGTTCAGAGGCATTTATAAACATGCAGCACCCAGTGTAAGGGAGATGCTTTATGATAAGGTTGAACTCTGCAGGCTTCCTGCTGTGGACAAGTCACCCCTCGTGGCTTGCTCTTGGTGCCATGAGGAGTTTAAAAAGAGGTATCAGATCATGGTCTCTGCCTTCAAGACAAAAATTGAACCATCAGGATCTGATTAGTGGAATAGGTTAAAATACATTCTCGGTTTACTAATAGTCAAGGAAGGGGAGTAGTTAGAAAAACTATTGTGGACATAGAGTCCTGGGTTTACATTTTCTTAGCTGTTCTGGGACTTAATTTATTAATTTGTAAGGTGAGAAATCAGCTAACCTTTTTGGGCCTCAGCTTTCCCACCATCTATGAGAGAAAGATTGCAGTTGGAGGGCAAACTATGAATCAACTTTAAAACACACCCAAATTCCAAGACAGAAAGCTGTCTTCTCTGCTGTCCCTTGATGGACGCCGAAGAACCCAGCAGCATCGTGGTGATGCCGGGCAGTGCTCAAACACACCCGCTGCAGATTTGTCCTTTGGAACTGAATTTATTTTGTATCCTTTGAGCCATTTAGAGCCATAGTTACATAAACTAAAATGCTATATAGATGGTTCTTTCTGGTTGTTGGGCTCGTGGGTGTAATATTTTTGTTTCCATACTGTTCCTGCACGAATTGCTTTTATAATCAGGGAAAAAAAAAGTTAGAGTGTGAAGTTAGTGCGAAAGCTTAGTAAATTAAAAAGAAAACATAAAAAGTGAGTGACTTCTGTGGTCAGGGCATTGAGCTAAGTGCTGAAAAGGCAAAGTGCAATAAGACATTGTCCTCAGCCTCTCCGTGGCCACAGACGAACGTAATTCAATGTGACAGATGCCGTGGGAACCCCAGGAAGGGAGATGGGATGGACAACTGCGTGGAGAAGTGACTGTGCTTTTCTCTCCTTTTGTTTCTCCCCCACTCTGCTCCAGGTACCGCTGGCTGCCTAGCAGGAGAGGAGGGGTGTCAGGGTTTGGTGTGCCCCCCGCTAGCATGAGGCGAGCGGCTGACCAGAACGGCGGAGGCGGGAGACACAACTGGGGACAGGGCTTTAGGCTCGGGGACCAGTGACGGAGTGGCCTCTGGCCTGCCCACCAGCCCCCCACTCAGATGACGTTTCCTCCCAGTGCCAGGTGACCTTTACCACCGAGTTCTAGCTAACGCTGTTGGACATGACCCACACTGAATGTAGTCTTTCAGTACAAGACAAGTTTTTTAAATCCTGAAGAAAAAATATATGTTCCTTGAGTTTTGTGATTCTCATTCAAGTCCTTACTGCTAAGAAGAACAAATATCAACTGGGCAGATTTCGGAACTGACCTTAGTTTTTGGTGTCTTCCTTTTCCATCTGAATCATGGGTTTCGGCAGGTCCCGCTCTGCTGGCACCAAGCTGGGTATCCGGCGTTGGGTCACCAGACCCCTGTCCCGGGGGCTCTTAGCTCTTTCTCGCACCCACGCCTGCCTCCTCCTTCCCCAGCCTCACACTCCCAGCTAGAGGAGATTGCCCATGAAATGGTTCTGCCTCTGACAAGCTCGCTTTTATTTGTTGGCTTTTGCCAAGGCTTGGCCACAGAGGCCTTGTTCCCAGCGTTTTATGGTGGCAGAACCGTAACCGTAGGGCAGAAGGTGGACAGCGGATGAAGAGCTTCCTCAGCTTTTGGGATTGCCGTGGCCTGATATCAGTTGCCACCGTTTGCCACCTCTTCAGCTGTTCTGATAAAAAAAAAGCACCGCTGAGTCAGTGAGGACCACAGATCGGTATTAATGAGGCCTGAAGGTCCTTGCTAGGCATTTTATATCCTAAGTGATCAAAACTCTAGTGGAGTTGCATCTTACACAGGGGCTGTGTTTAACTGTGGGCATAATTCC
>NW_006783414.1:155727-174394 GCF_000442215.2 Lipotes vexillifer | reverse complement strand
GTAGGGCATACTGGCTCTGTGTGTACCCAGAGTAGTGGATTTGTATTGTGCTAGAAAGTTCCAAAGCACATTGGCCACAGGGAGAAGCTCTCTTTGAGAGGTGCCTGGGCATTGATTTGACTTCATTCTCCTTCTGGGTGTATGTTTATTGAGTAGAGTGGAGGGAGAACCTTAAACCCTCTTTAAGTTGTCTTTTTTTTTTTAAAACCAAGCCCCTATTCCCCACCCCCATGGCCATATGCTTCAGTTAATTGTGAGGAGGGTGCAGCTCCTCTGTATGTAGATCTTATTTAGAAGCTGTTGTAAGCACATCTAAGTGAATCACGTAATTTGGGGCGTAATGGCTTTAGAATCATCTGTGTTTGAGGAGCTTTTTTTATTTCGAGTCATGAAGGTACATCAGACCATCTTCACCCACAGCTCTTTTGTTTACAGGTGGGCTTTTTCCATCAGAGCTAGGCTTGTCACCGGATAGCTTTTTGAAGGCTGCGACGTTTCACACAGGTTCTTATTTTATATTTTTATTCTGAAAGCAAACTGCTAGGAGCAGTGCTGAGTGGCTGCCATGCTTTGAGTCAACTAGAGAAGGCTTTGAACATTTTGACCAGTGGTTCTGTGCAGGAGACACTGTGTGCTGAGAGTGTGACTCTTCACCCCACTCTGAAGCAGTGACGTGTGTTATTCTAGGAAGTGGGTGTTTGAAATCCGCTCCTCGTTTTTCATGAAGTTTGTTCGAGTGTACGTCTTCATATTTAATTTATATGATAAAATAGGCGGCGGGGAGAATCTGAACCCTAACTGTCATATGTTTGCTGTTGACCTGTGGCCAGAATAAAATTTACTTGTAAAATTTTAGAAACCCTTCTTCCTGTTACGTCATACTGGCCCTCACTGTGCAGGAGTGGAGACTCATTGTATGTGTAAGAAGATTCTCACGGTAAGTGAGCTTGTCTCCTACACGCTGTCACAGCAGCTCAACTGCCTGAGAGCAGTAGTCTTTCTGAAGGTTACAAGTATTCCTTAGAATTCTTCAGTTCAAGGCAAAATGTTCATTAAATTCTTCCTCTTAAACACATTTAAGAAGCTGATAATTTTTATTAATTTTGTCTGGATTACCTATCTTTGGGGAATAATTTTAGCTAAGCAAGCTATTTGAGATTTGATTTGGCAAGGCAAGACATGACAGCAGATTCTCTTTGTGAAAGAAAATAAATCCTAATTTTGTATAGAGAAATTCCCGTTTTGTAACTAATCCTTTTTATTGGTAAGAATTGTAAATTAAAATGTACAGCTTCATGGTTGTATGTCTTAAATTTCCGTATCCCTACTCTGCTGCCCCTTTTAGATGTGACGTAATTTATGTAGCTAGTCATCTCTTGCTGGGCATTGAGGAGTGTCCAGTGTGTGTTGCTATTATAGCCGCACAGCAAACTTTAAAAAAAAAATTTTTTTTGGCTGCGTTGGGTCTTTGTTGCTGCGCGCAGGCTTTCTCTAGTTGCGGTGAGCGGGACTTCTCTTGTTGTGGAGCACAAGCTCTAGGCGCACGGGCTTCAGTAGTTGCAGCATGCGGGCTCAATAGTTGTGGCTCACGGGCTGTAGAGCGCAGGCTCAGTAGTTGTGGCGCATGGGCTTAGACGCTCCGCGGCATATGGGATCTTCCCTGACCAGGGCTCGAACCCGTGTCCCCTGCATTGGCAGGCGGATTCTTAACCACTGCGCCACCAGGGAAGTCCCAGCAAACATTTTTGTACCTCCTTCTGTTCACGTGTTGGAAAATACCTGTAGGATTAATTCTTGGAAGCAGGATTTTTAGGTTTTCATTATAAGGAAGCAGGATGCTTCAGAACATTGGGTTAGGGGTTATATCTGATTGTAGTATGCTGTATATAGCATTTTTGTCACCTCCACCCATGGGTCTGAGTCTTGGAACTGGACAGAATTAGTTTAATCCCCTTTCTGTATTTTCTTTCTAAGTATCCATGGGCCGTGAAAGACAGGTGCAGTGACACTCCTGAACCATCCAAGTCTAGCCCTGGCCTTAGGCAGGCTCTCTTCTTTCATCACAAGTTGGGTGATGGGAAGGAACAGGGCCGTGCACCCTTATTCTGGTGCTGGAGAAACACCGAGAAAACAGGAACAGTCCTGCTTGTTTTGGAGGATAGCACATTGCCAGTATCACTGTGTTCTAAGCTACCTTTTGAAGAACACTCATGTAATAGGTGATGCTGCAGCTGCCAACAGCTGCATCTGTTGCCAACTCTTACTGAGGTCCCGGCCCCTTTGAAATTTTCAACATTAACTTAACAAACCTTAACCTTTGGAAAAATTTACCCATGTCTGCTTGGACTTTTCACCGTTAGTATCTTGGAAGGCTGGGCTGAGAGAATATATGTCTCCTGGCAGTTTGTTTGCTTTCCAGAGTGGCTCTGGTGATTCTAATTGGAATTGAGGGGAATATCATGTCATGTAATTCCTTCCACGTATGGTTTATGCCCAGAATACTTCCCCGTGTTTTCTCCTGTTTCCCCACCACTGTTCCTTAGGGTAGAATCCCATTTTCTACAGCACACCTGGGTATTGTTTTTTTTTTTTTTAATTAATCTCTCCCTTTTCTTTTTTCTTTTTAAATATTTGTTGATTTATTTTGGCTGCACCAGGTCTTAGTTGCAGCACATGTAGGATCTTCGTTGTGGTATGCAGGATTTTTAGTTGCAGCATGCGAACTCTTAGTTGCGGCATGCAAACTCTCTAGTTGTGGCATGCATGCGGGATCTAGTTCCCCTACCAGGGATGGAACGCAGGCCCCCTGCATTGGGAGCACAGAGTCTTACCCACTGGACTGCCAGGGAAGTCCCCTCATGTGGGTATTGAGCGTTAATATGACAGGTACTTGACGAATACTTTAAGCCTCCAGTCTCTGGTGTCCAATCTGGCTATACGTGTGAATCACTTGGGGCTTTTGAAGAATGCAGATCTCTTGTTTCGTTTTCATTCTGCATCTTTTTCCAGTTCCCAGTGATTCTGATATTCAGCTGGGTTTGGGAATCAATGTTTAAACCCGCTTGTGAAGTAAGTAGTATTATCCCCATTTCCCAAGTAAGGAAGCTTGAGAGATTAAGTCATTTAAGAGCAAGTGGCTAGGAGTTACCAAAGATAAGATATGAACTCAACTCTAAGTTAAGACCTCTGCTGCTGCAGTTGAGGAAGCCAGCGTTGAGGATCTGGCATTAAGTGATGAAAAAGATTCGTTTCTTGCCAGGCTGAAGACAGGCCAACATGTTGGGAAACATTAGTTGAAGGTATAAATTGCTATCATCCCTGGGGGGGAATTGCCTTGTAGCCTGGGAAGAAAAAAACATATATTAATATGATATTAATAAATAATATAGTGTAATATAGTGCCTGGGCAGATGCACATAGGACCTGATCTCTGTCTTCACAGCGTGTTCTCTCCACGAAGGCACACAGCTTGGCCGGTAGTAGGTACTCACGTATTTGTTGAATAGGTGAGCACAAATTAGAATACAACTTGATAAGCTGCTAGAGTAGAAATAAGTAGAAAGTTGTATTGGATAGAGGGGTTAGGTCTTGAAAAATCGATGGGAAATTCCAGGCTGAGAAGGAGAACCAATGAGCAGTGGGAACCACTGAAAGATTTTCACATTTGTTCCTTAAAAAGTGACTGGCTGAAGCATTGGGAGGCGGGGAGAGGGCTGAGAGGGGCAGCTGAAGATCAGGTGACTGAGCTTTGAGTTTGTTGCTGTGGCGCAGACCCAAGGTCGTGGGTCGGTATGAGGTTGGCCTGAACCAAGGCCGTGGGATTGGGGGCTGGGGGCTGGATTGGAGAGACCTCTGTGAGGGAACTGCTGGGAGTTAGTGAGGAAAAGGGGGGCTTGTGAGCACGGGACATCAGGACTCAGCCTAAGTTTCCCATAGAAACGAGTTTGGTTAAAAAATGCTATATATGGTGCAGCACATTATAGATAATTGGGTGCCAGTGGACCAGCCTGGAAACCTAGCCACTATTTCTAAGTGTATTTATGTGGAAAAATAAATTTTTATTATTATGAGCTCTAAACCCATGAATGTGAAAATAAACTTTTAGAACATGACCTCTTCCTGAGTTGGGGACAGCTTTCCAGAAGCCCCCAAGTGAAAGAGGAACAATTTTCTTGATTCCTGTTGCCCACCCTGTCACCCTCCTTCAGGTCTCCCCGTCTTTCACATCATTTCATCAAGGAGAGGCCTATCTAGGGTTGTGGGCGAGGTAGAATGTCTCCCCATAGGGTCCACTGGCACCCTGCTCTCTGATGAGACTCATCCATCTATAATCATTTGCTTAATGTCTCTCTCCTGTGGTCTGTTATCAGCATCTTGGGGGCAGTGACTGCACCTGATTCAAGGCTGTGTTCCCAGTCCATAGCACGGTGCCTGCCACAGACAGGTGCTTCTGTGTTCGAGACACTGAACTAAAATTTGGACCGGGTAAGAGGTTGCGTAGGAATTTGGCCTATTTAGGGAGAGAGCGAATGGCCTGGCCTCCTAGGAGCCTTAATGGATTGGGGGGTGTGGGGAGGTTGTCGTACAGGGGAATCAAGCCTCCTGAAAGAGGATATTGAAAGAGGTTGGAGATACAGGGAAGAATGGATTCAAAGTTGAGAAACTTTTTAAAACGGCAGTTAATAGCTTTTGTTTGCAGTTGTGTAATTGTCTGCTAATGGGTGTGTATACTTGGGGTGATTTGGGCAAAAGGAGACTCAGTATAGACTGAAGGCAGGCAGAAGCATTTGGGAAGATTAATTGCAGGTATAAATTTAGCTTTCTCTCCCTTGAGGACTTCTGTGGCCTGTACAAATGTGTATGCATTTAGCGAGAAGGAGAAACCCCTGCCATGGCATCTGGGCCAGAGAGACCCCCAGGGAGTGCGGAATTGAATTCAGGTGCAAGGCTGCAGGATCACTTAGGAAATGTTTACTAAGCGCCATGTGTCATTTGAAGCCTCAGCCTGACCCAGATGAACTTGATCCCTCTCTCTCCTCAGTCAGTGTGCTGGCCTTTTCCTGAGGGCTGGCACTGATAGGGTGAGTATCCTTGTTAATGATGGACAATCACTGTTAAGCTTAAGGGAGACTTTGGATTTTGATGGAAACTGTCCTGATAAAGAAGTTGTAAACCTGGTGCTTAGGATATAAGATGCATCTGTCCCCATAACCAGGCCCTTGTCCCCTGGAGGTTGTCCCCTTGCGGGGGGAGGAGGGACTGGGACTTTTCATGATCCTTTCCATCAGTTAGGGTTCTTTGATTTCAGGTACCCAAAAAGGACTCTGGTTAGCTTAAGCAAAAGGGAACTTATCGGAAGGGTATAGACTTATCTCAGAGATTCCAAGGGTCTGCTGAGAAGCCTGACACGGAGAGTGTATCAGGGATCCAGGGACCAGGAACCGATCTTACCTAAATCACCTCCACCTTTTATTCTGTGCTTGCATCTCTCCCTTTACGATTGAACTCCTGGGTCTTAGTTACCTCGCTTCAGCCTTAAGACTCCCTGTTAAGAGGGGAGAGGTAATTTTCCAAAAGCAAAGCAAAGCGCTGTTGCATCATAAGGGGGAAGAGGGTGCCGGATGCCTGAAAAGCCCTGGCTGGCCCACTGGTGCATGTAAACCACATGTGTGACCTCCTGGAGGAGCCTCTGGCTTTCCCTCAGGAAGAAGGCGGGTGCCCTGGATGAGAACAGTATTAAAAATGCTTTCTATTCATTAGATCATTTAAACCTTACAGTTACTCATTTTGAAAGTTATTATTTAACCCATTGCACAGATGAAGAAATGGGGTCCTAAGAAGTTAAATTATCTGTCCAGGGTATGATGGAGCCAGGATTCAAATCCACCCAATTCTGCTTGAATGTAAGTTCTTGCTTGTTTGTTGATATCATACTGAACTAACAAAGGTAAATATAAAATTCATAAAATTTAAATGGAAAGGAGTTTGTGTTTTTTCACACTAAATGCAATATGAAGCCATTAAAGGACTTCAAATAAAAAAGAACATTACATAAATTACTAATATCAGTCAAAATGGAACCTAGGATGAATTAGGTATTCTATTTTATAGAAAATAACGTTATTTTATTAATACGTGTAATGTAGCTAAGTGACCGGAAAGGAATAGGTAAGAGGCATGATGAAAACAAATAGACGTTTCTAAATTAACTACCCCCGCAAAATTCCCTAATCAGTCTCTAGATAAAGTATCTTTTCCCGGCTTCTTCCTGTCCAATCTTGTGATTCTGTAGTATCTCCTGTAAATTATTGTCCTTAACTCAACAACGATTGCCCAATTCTATATAAAGAGGAAAACACTTGCCGTTCACGTTATTCATATTACTCATATTATTGCTTCAGTGTCTCCTCCCATCTCCTGTCTCCAGCTTGTCTGCAGAGCATAAGCAGTGTAGATTTTGCTGAAGATTTTTTGGGGGATAGGCATGAAACATCTAGGGAAAGTGACTCCCCACATTCTTGAGAGCAGGGACTGTGTCGGTCTGTTCACCACCACATCCCCAGTACCTAGCGCAGAGATTGGCATGCATAGCTTCTTTTTTTTTTTAAATTTATTTATTTACTTATTTATTTTTGGCTGCATTGGGTCTTCGTTGCTGCGTGCGGGTTTTCTCTAGTTGCGGTGAGTGGGGGCTACCCTTCGTTGCGGTGTGCAGGCTTCTCATTGCGGTGGCTTCTCTTGTTGTGGAGCACGGACTCTAGGCACTCGGGCTCAGGAGTTGTGGCTCGGGGGCTCTAGAGCGCAGGCTCAGTAGTTGTGGTGCATGGGCTTAGTTGCTCCGCGGCATGTGGGATCTTCCCGGACCAGGGCTCGAACCCGTGTCCCCTGCTCATTAGTAGTGGCATGTGGGCTCAGTAGCTGTGGTGCACGGGCTTAGTTGCTCCGCGGCACGTGGGATCCTCCCAGACCAGCGATCGACCCCGTGTCCCCTGCATCGGCAGGCGGATTCTTAACCACCGCGCCACCAGGGAAGCCCCAGGCTTCTTGACATAAATTTTCGTTGAAGGAGTGAATCCATTTCATAACCTAAATTCCCTTCTGCTATCAACTGGCTCCCTGCCTTTCTCTTCATCCTCTCCTCATGTGGCTTTTCCAGTCCCTCTAATTCCTTGGTCAGTTTAGCTCTGCCTCCAAAACGCTTTACTCAGCAAAATAAAAGCCTTGCAGTTAATCAGACCTACTCACCTCAGAAAGGCTTATCAAAGTTATTCAGTAGATAAAAAGTAAGACTCTTGGTCAGTGAAGCAGGGGAATTCTGCTGCTAAAAATTTAAGATCATTTCATTGTGTACAAACTCCCCAAGTTCTGATATGTACCTTGTAGTGCATTGAATGGTGGTCCCCAAAAGATATGTCCGTAGACTAATTTCCAGACCCTGTGAATGTGACCTTATTTGGAAAAAGGGTCTTTGCAGATGTAATTAAGGATCTTGATGAGGATTCATCCTGGATTATCTGGATGAACCCTGAATCCCATGACAAGTGTCCAATAAGAGACACACAGGGGATATTTAACAGACAAAGAAGAGAAGACACAGACACACAGAGGAGAAGGTGATGTGAAGACAGAGGCAGAGATGGGCGTGATGTGGCCAAAGGCCAAGGAACGCCTGAAGCTACCAGAAGCTGGAAGAAGCAAGGCACAGAATCCTTACAGATTTTGGAGTAAGTGTGGTCCTGCTGACACCTTGATTTTGGATTTCTGGCCTCCTGAACTGTGAGAAAATAAAGTTCTATTGTTTTACACTATCAAGTTTGTGGTGATTTGTTACAGCAGCCCTCGGAAATGAATACACCTCCTATAAAGTGCTGTAGTAAACTGCCAACTATCTTCTCTTAATTTCTTAAATGCAGTGTGCCTCTTTCTGCCTTTCACACCTGGAACACTCTCAGAATCTCTGACCTAGCAAGGTGTATTGGAAATCATATTTCATCCCTTCAGGTGAACCAATCAAGTACTGTCCAAGACAGAAAGTTTGACCACCAGTGAGTGTCCCACCAGCTAAGGTCACCTGAATGCATCTCTTCGCTTCCTGAGAAAGCTTTAACTAACTTAGAAGCTGACCAGAGGCTTCTCTCGGCATCCCAGTGTCTGTCTACTTTTGTCGTAGGCAAAAATCATTGGCAAAACATTGCAAAAATGCAATTTTGGATTTCTTATATAAGC
The DNA here is from genome assembly GCF_000442215.2 of Lipotes vexillifer. Taxonomy (NCBI): domain Eukaryota; kingdom Metazoa; phylum Chordata; class Mammalia; order Artiodactyla; family Lipotidae; genus Lipotes; species Lipotes vexillifer. Next base: position 166,168 of record NW_006783414.1, on the reverse strand, counting down.
TCAAAGATCCATTAGGCTAGGGGTTCCTTAAAAGATTATCTAAATCACAGATTTTTCCAGTGATTTATAAGCATGGAACTCTGCCTTAATGAAATCCAAATCTTATATGTAAAAGACAAAGGTGAAGCTGATCTAAATTGGGAAGGAAGAGAAGGGTCACAGCTAGTGCTGGCTCAAACCCACCCCCTATCTCAGTCCCTTTTTGCTCCTGCTAAAAAAAAAAGAAATCCCTTGAAATATCCCTGACTTCTGTTGTTAAAAATAATTTTTCTAAATTGGTCTCACTTGTGGACCATGGCTACAGAGAACAGGTCCTTTCCTAGTCTTTGTTGGTTTTTTAGGGACCAGTAAATCTCTCTCCCCTTTTCCTTCTCAGTTTGGAATGACCAAGAGGTAATTACAGTTATTAGATAGAGATAAAAGTGTTAGCTTCATTATTGAGAAAAGCTAGGTTGGAATACATGGTAAGGGGGTGTAGTCATGTGGACATCCTAAAACAGAACCCCAGAATTTGAGAGTCCCTGGTCCCTGGCATAGCATGGCAGGGGCAGGACAGCCTACTGCTGACCATGTGGAAGAACAGAGAAGGTGGTCTCCCGAGGCCTGATTGGCTTCACACAGGCTGAGGTCAGTTCCTACATCTGCTCACCAATCACGTAATTCTTTCCCTTGGGAGAAAAATTAAAGAGTTTCTTGTTTACTTTTCCTTCCTGGGAAATTCCCTCTCCTCTAGGGAAATGCCAGGAGGGAGGAATAAGTATGTCTCCTTGAGCATGTTCACTTGCATTCCCATTGACAAGACAAGAGAAGTTTCCACTTGGAAACCCAGGACCCATATGGCATCTTTTAGGAAGGTGAATTGTGTATTAGAGTCAGGCTAACAGCTGTAACAAACAATCCCCAAGTCTCCATCGCATATCACGACAGAGGTATATTTCTCGTTCATATCACAGCCCACTGTGGGTAGGCAGGCGCGATGGCAGGAATGAGGAGGGGTCTCTGCTCCACGCGGTTGTTCAGGGACTCGGTCTTCTTTTGTTTAGTGCCGTGACTGTCAGTACCCCCGTGCCCTCCTGGGACCTCAGAGCCCTCCACTAAATTCTTTGCAGTGGTGAACAGATTGAGAAACAGAACAAGTGGAGGATCGTGTAGGAGATTTAGGGGCCAGGCTGGAAGTAGGATTCTTCATTTCTGCCCACATTCCGTTGGTCAGCACTCGGTCACGTGGTCCCAACTAACCCCAAGGGAAGCTCAGAAACATCAATCTTCCCGGTGGCATAGAAGGTACATCAAAGAGGTTGAGAGAACACAAAGCATTGCCTCAGCACAGTATCACATTCACATAAACACAGCCCAACCACCAAAGCAATTTCACAGTGATTCCAATCTTTGAGAAGTCCAAAGAACAGACCCGCTACAATGCTACTGCTTTTCAAAAATATTTTATTGTATTTGGTGCATTCAGAAAATCACACACAGCCTAAGCATGGGGCTTGATGAGTTTTTACAAACTGAGCATACCTGTATAACCAGCACCTGGATCAGAATGACACCACCAGCCCCCAAGAAGCCGCCTAGAGCTCCCTGCCAGTCAACAAGACCTCCAGGTGAGCCACTGTCCTGACTTGTAACCACGAAGATTACTTTTTGCCTGGTTTCGAATATTCTATAAATGGAATCATGAATTGTTTTGTGTCTGGCCTCTTTTATTTACCATTACGCTCGTGGGAGCCATTCACATTGTTGTGTCTAATTGTCCCACTTTCCTGCTTTTTGCTGTAGAGTATTCTGTATAAACACACCATGATTGATTTATTCATGCTACTGTTGATGGGCATTTGGGTAATTTTAGGATAAAGCGAGCTGTGCTGCTGTGCACATTCTAGTGCCCATCTTTTGGTGAACGCAGGGACACGTTATCTGCTGCGTAGGCACCTCCTATACCTCATTCCTAGAAGTGAGAATCCTTGGATCACAGAGTATGTGCAAGTTCAGCTCTGGTAGAAACGACCAGTTTCGCAAAGTGATTGTACCCCCTCTCTACCGTGGTGTGAGGTGCGAGGGTGCCAATGTCTTTCTTTCCCCAGAGTTTCTTAAGATCCTCGCTCTGCTTTGTTTCATTTTGACCCTTAGTAGTAGAACCCCTGACTCCCCACCTCCAAGAAAGCTGCTTCCCAAACCGGAATCTTCGAATCTCAACTTTTCTCCACCCACCCCGCTTTCACTTTCTTGTTTCTAGTTTGGTGCCTCTCAGCCATCATTCTCCGATTCTCTACCCCCTAGACGTGGGAATAGGCCTGGCTCAAAGGAAGCAAAGCGGTGGTGGGACAGGCTGGGGGAGGAACTGAAAATCTAAAGATAAAATTTCCTTTAGAGATGGAGGGGGTGTGTGTGTGTGGGAGCTGGCAACACTCACACATTAATAATTTTTGTATCTGTCACACAGAGAAAGAGAATTAAAGAAAACCCTTCGAAATCATTGAGATGAATAATCTGCAGGAGTGTGGGCTCTTATTAACATTCACATCCACATGGTGTGTGATGGGCGGGGAGAGTCAGGTGCTAAAGTGAGGAAGTGAACTCCCCTAGATCCCCACCCCCGCCAGCCCAGCCCCTTAGGGTAGAGCGGTGGCAGGGTGAGGCAGGGGGCTGGGGGGAGTAGGGCCTGCTGAAGAGGGCATTGAGCAAAGAACCTAAGAGCAGCCCTGTGCTGGGAAAGGTCACCGGTTGCGGCTCGAGCTTCTCAGTGGCCCTGATTCATGTCCAAATCGGGCGGGCGGGCATCGAGGCAGCTGAGCATCCCCCGCTCTCTGGAGAAATGCGTAATCATTCATCAGCATCACCGGGCTCCACTCAGACTAAGTGGCCTCTTGTGATTAGGAATGGGCCCTTGAAAAAGAAAAACGCAGCCTTTTAGCATGTTAAGTGTGTGCATTTGACAATGGCTTTCTTGGTAGCGGTGGGGGGTTCGGAGGGGAGTCCAAATTCAGGGCCCTGAGTGTCTGTGTTTGTGTGTGAGTGTGTACCGGGAGTGCAGGCCTGGCTTCAGGGCCTGAGGAACAAAGCCCATTGGAGGAGTTGTAGGCCTGGCCTTCGTGGTAGGAGATGAGACGGTCCACCCGGCAGGTTGAATTCTGATGGGGCGCCTTTCTCTGGGTAAGAGCTGGAACTTCCAGGAATGTTGAGGGCAGCTGGGGACTGGCTTCTCTCTCGACTTCTGAGTCACGCGGTCGGTCCTGACACACCTGGAAGGCCCGAGTTAGAAGGAAATAATCCAGCTCCCACCTTGGAAGGCTGTTAAATCAGGTAGGACGTGTAATCATTTAGCTCTGCCCAGAAATGTTAGTTCTTCCCTTCCCAGCCATGAACTCATGTAATCCTCATGATTACCCTCTGAGGGTAGTACTGTCCTCGTGCTGCATATGAGGACGCTGGGGCTCAGAGGAAGCCAGAGACCACTGCCCCCTTCCCAGTTAGAGGCAGGATCCAACCCCCACCTTGTGTATATTCAGTGTTGACTGGGGAGTCCAGCCGACCTGAGTACCGCTGACACTGCCCTTTACCAGCCCTAGAACCTCGAGCCAGTTATTAAACCTCCTTGAACCTCAGTTTCCTCAGCTTTCTGAAGGCTGAGAATCAGGTTCGTGTGAGAATTCAGTGAGTGAATGTTCGGGGAGCATTTGTTGTGGAGACTGTCCACAGCAAACATTAGTTTCCCTGCCTTCAGATCAATCATCACTTTGACCCTCACAACAGCCCGATGAGGTTGATGCTGTTATAGATGCGGTAACTGAGGCTCAGAGAGGTGCTGACCATCACTCTGCCATGTCCTGCAGTGATGCAGCAGCTGTGGCCCTTAGGACCGGCCTGCCACCAAGGGGGTGTTAATTACAGGGGAGACTATGGGCCCAGGCAGTCACCTTAAATTCCACCTTTGGAAATGATTCTACTTGCTTTAAAGCCAGTTTGGGGAAACGTTTTTTCCAAAAAAAAATTACCCTTTATTCTTCCTATAAAAATCTGAGTTGGACCCAGTTCTGCCTTCCCTCGTATGACTGTCTACACTGCAATGCACATGAAGGACAGGTGTGAAGAATGCTGAGAACAGCATTATTTATAATAAGCGTCAACTAGAAACCACCCAGTGTCCTCTGGCAAGAGAATGGGTCAATTGTGCTCTACGCCTACAGTGGAATACTATATAGCTAGGAACACGAACAAAGCACTGCCATAGGTAGCAACATGGGCCAATCTCAGAAACATAATATTGAGTGAAAGAAGGCAGGTGCAAAAGGATATATAAAATGATTCCACTCATATAAGACTCAAGAATATGCAAAACGAATCCATGGTCTTAGAAATCGGTACATTTAGAGAGGAGGCAAGTTATTGGGAGGGGCCCTTGTGGGTGCACCTGGGGGTACTGGTAATATACTTCTTGATACGGGTGATGGTTCACTTTATAAAAATGTATTGAGCTGTACACTCATGATTGATATACTTTTTGTCAGGACATTATACCTTAGCTTTAATGCTTGTTTAAAAGGATGATTGGGTGACCGGAAGAACCACTGGGAAGGCTGGAGAAACAGGCGTGAGGCTGAGCTCCTGGCAATGACATTCATAACTCTGCTGCAGAATTGATGTGATAAGGAAACTGTCCCCGCTGGGCACCTGCTGTAGCAGTTGCACCACCGCAGCCCCTTCCACACTAGGAACTCGGTCTGACTGTCGTGGGAATGCTGCCCCACTGCCAACGCCCCTCGTCCAGAGCATGGGTGCTGCATGGTGCTTCTCCCTCACTTCCCCCTTGCTTCTGTCCTGTTAGCTCCCGCTGGCTGTACTTGATTTCTGGAGGGGATGCTTGCTTCCAGCTGCAGGGGAGGCTGGCAAAGTGAGATCGTAACTTCCATGTTGAGGTAGAAGTGAGGGACTCTGCAGATGGATGGAGACCGCCAAGAGGCGTGGGACGGCCACAAAGCAAGCCAATGTCCACTGTGCTCAAGGCCGGAGCCAGGGCCTTTTGGGGACAGCACCTTAGTCTTGGATGTCCCTAGTGATGTACAGGTTTTGTCTGTTGGTGTTCAGTGTGATGCTGCCCTTTGATACTTTTTCCTGTACTACTGTGTCTGAGGGACTGTATTTTCCAGACTCCCTCGCTAGCTGGGTTTCAGTTAATTATTACAATGAAAGGCACCTGTGTGAGATCAGAAGTTAGACGTTGTTTTTCCTCTGGCAGCAGCTCTGCAGTGCCTGGGCTCCTGGGCTCTGGGTAACACCACTTTCCTCCATGTGTGTCTTCAGCCCTCCCACACTTGTTATGAATTCTCTGTAGTCACCCCAGCCCTGTGTTCCTGATGGACATGGACCTGTACCCACAGACACCTGAAGAGCCGTGAGGCTGGGGTTTAGATATGTGTGTGAGGCTGGGGGAGGATCAAGCCTTTCCCACCACCCCAAAGGCCCCCCCGTGGAGTCGTGGCGTGGTTAACATGTCACTGGAGGGGCCTGAGCAGTGTCTGCTCGTCTGGATCTTAGGCTGGTGGGCTCCGCCCGGGGATGCCAGAGCCCAGGACGCGTGATGGGAGAACAAAGGTGCTGGGGACCAGTGCTGATCCGGAGTCAGATGGACCTGGGGGCCGGTCCTCTCGTCGCCACCTCCCAGTGTCCCTCTCAGGCAGCTCCTGTAGCTGCTCTGGGCCTCAGGTTCCCCATCTATAAAGTGGGTAGACTAATACCTACCCCGAGGGTGGTGGGGAAGCCATGTAGGAAAGTGCACGTGAAAGCCCTTTGCAAACTGAAAGAAGGGAGTGGCTTTTCATGAGGAGGGAGTACCCTTAGGCCCCAGAGAAGGACACTTCAGCTGAGGAGCGACCTGGACCTTCTCGTCCTCCTGATGGGAGTCAGTGGCTCCCGTGAGAGGGTGAACGTTCACATGTCTGTTTGATCCGGCACGTGCATAGGCCTGGCGCTGTGCTGTACTGGGGTCACTAAGGTGGAAGAGACTTGTCTCCACCCTGAAGGAGCCCTACTGGGAGACGCACGCAACCCGGCGGATCACAAGCCAGCGTGAGAGATGCATTGAAGGGGTGAGTAGAGGACACGATGGGAGCTCGAAGCAGACGTAGCTCCCCTGGACCTGGGGGTGGAATCACAGGAAGATTCTAGAAGGAGGACTTGCTGAGCTGAGACCTGAAGGAGGAGGGGTTAACCAGCTATAGGAGCAGGGCTGGTTGTGGGGTGGGGGGAGTCTCAGATAGAGGGGCAGCATGTGCAAAGGTCTGAAGGCAAGAAAAGTGGAGGGTTGGGGAGCTGGAGGCCAGTGGAGGCAGAGGTTGAGAACTGGGGGATGATGGGGCTAGAGGGTGAGGCCTATCACATCCTGCTAAGTAAGGGGTTTGGATTTACGGAGCACATTCTCTGCCCCAGGAGAGACCCAGCTAGCCGTGGGCCCAGCTCCAGGCTGATTTGTCAGCCCCAAGTGCCAAGAGTGGGCACATCACCTGTTCTGAAATCTTAGGCACGTAAGGCGCCGGGGCAAATGCTCTCTGTACTTTGTCCGGTGTTAACCTGAGCCGCCTCCGGGCCCCGTGGACTCTGGCTGTGGCTCTCAGCAGGAGGAAGGCTGCAGGAGTGGAAGCAAAATCCCGCCCAGGACCCGCTCCACCCTCTTCACCCTGATCTTGATAAAATCTGAGGTCCTCTGTCTTCTCGGTTCGTCAAGCCAGGCAGGAAGGAGCATTGTGATTTCCCACCGGCCCTCCAGACAGGTGATCCTCATGTGGAGGAGACCAGATGGGCTCACACTAGTGTTTTCTAGGTTGTCTTCCCATCGGAGAGTTAAAAACGCCATCAGCTCTGCGAAGGGGAGGCAGATGGAAGCTAAGTAGGAGAGAAAACGAGAAGCAGGAAAAGCTTGTTATCAGCGTGTTTCTGCCTAACCCTGTCTCCTCCCACCTGCTTCTTCCTGTGTCTTATTCTTCTTTGTTTCCGAACTCAGCATAGGTGGCACCTCCTCCAGGAAGCCCACCATGCCCCTGTTTGAATTGATGCCCCTCCTCTGTTTTTCCAGCTCTCTCTGGAGGTGTCCAGCTGTGGTTGCTGTTGACTGGTCTGCCTCACCCATTAGACTGAGCTCCCTCAGTGCAACAGAAGTGAAATGAACACCTCCTTTGTGCTGGGCTCTGCCAGATCCTGGGTGGTCAAGGATGAACTCAAACTCCAGGACTGGACAAGGTCCTGCAGTGGCCTGTGATCTAGTGGCATAGACTAGTGGGGTTCATTTAGGGCAGGGGCCAGCATTTATTCAGCTTTGTTTCCCCAGCAAGTGCAGTGCTTGACACACAGTAAGCACGCAATAACTGAATATTGAATGAATGGTTTTGGTATTGTGGAGGTATTTATGAAAGTTCTAAGAAAAGAAATTACAAGAGCACTCTGGAAAGGAACTCATCAGTGACACTTTCACCTAGAGCACTTCTCCTAGCTGCCCTTCCCCAGCCATCTCCCTGCGTTCTTTCCTAACAGCGGGCTCAGGTCCTTGGGCATTTGCTTGCATATTGCCCGTAGGCACAGGTGCTGTGGGATGTGGCGTGGAACTGCAGCTGGCTAGGAGGAAAATGAGCAAGTGGCTGGCAGTAGCTGGACCATCACGAGTCTAGGGAACCGGGAAGGCTGAGACCAGAGAGTTGGGGTCAAGGACTGCAAAGCTTAATGGAAGAAACGTTATATTCCCACCAATGGACAATGGCCAGATGACAGCTGCTTACATTGTCCGTCATTCTAACCAGCATCGCTGGCTGTGACAAAGCACTATCATTTATATCAGTACAGTATAATCTCGTATAATAACCACTAGATTTGTATGGTGGGTATCACCGTCACTTTAGACTGAACAGAAGGTGGCCCAGAGAAGTTAGGGATTTGTTTAAGTCAATACAGCTTCTAAGTGGCAAAATTGGGAGTAGAACTCGGGCCTGTTGACCCCAAGTTTTTTTTCCTACTACACTATGCAACTATTATTATAACCTCTCTGTTAGTATGGCATTATTTTAGGAGATTATCAGGGTAGGTATTATTATTATTTTAAAAAATTTATTTATTTGGTTGCACCAGGTCGCAGTTGCAGCAGGTGGGCTCCATAGTTGTGGCATGCGAACTCTTAGTTGTGGCATGCATGCGGGATCTAGTTCCTTGACCAGGGATCGAACCCTGGCCTCCTGCTTTGGGAGTGCAGAGTCCCATCCACTGTGCCACCAGGGAAATCCCCAGGGTAGTTATTGTTTTCCTAAAACCACAAGGAATATAAATATCTTTTAAATTATTTATCCACCCATTCATCCACCAACTACTCATCCATCTACCCAGCCACCCAGCCATCATCACCTACCCATCCATTTATCTATTCATCCATCTCTCCACCCAACATCCAACCATCCATCCACCCAAACACCTATCTATCTATCTACTCATTTGCCTACTCATACACTCACCTATAAATTCATATATTCATAATTCATCCATTCATCAATTTATCCATTTACCATTCCATTAATCAATAAATATGTATTAAGCACATACTATGTATTAGGCACTAGAGTACTGAGCTGCAAAGATGCCTGGGTTTTGACTATTGTCTTTGAGGGACTCTGATGGTAGAGATAGGGTGATACATGATATAATAGAGGTATATATAAAGGGCCATGGGAAATCAGAGGAAGGGTCATGTCCCTGCCATGGCAGGACAAAGAAACACAGGCTTATCTCTGCAGGTGACAACTCTAAAAATACTTGGTGTGATGTAAACTCATGCCCGTGATCATGTTCTGGGACTGAGGAATGCTTTTGTCATCAATATCAACAATAGAAAGATGTAAAAGTGTGTGTTGTGTGTGTGTGTGTGTGTGTGTGTGCGTGTGTGTGTGTGCGCGCGTGTGTTGGGAGAGGGAGAATAAAGAAATAGGCAGATAACTGCTTTAAGGACAAGAATATTGTCTAATGTATCTTGGTATCCCCGGCATGTAGTATGGTGCTGAGTATATAGTAGGTGCTCATTAAATATTGAGAAACCTTGCTAGAATCTGCAGTGTGGGAATGAAATGAATGGATCAGTAATGAATCAACAACCAATCACTACCACCTCAGCTGCATTTCTTACCAAGCTTCAGGTTGAATTTGGACTGTTGTGAATTTGAATTTGGAGGAAGATTCGTCCTTCATTATCCTTGAGAACTGAAGAATGTACTTCCTACTTTCTTGAGCCTATAAAAGAGGAGGTTACTCTGATTTCTCATAGTTTACAGGGGACAATGGACCTTTTATAGCTCAGAGGCTTTAGGAACAAGTGCATTGATGGCTCTACCAAAGACAACTTTGGTGCATGGCTGTAATAATAATGCTTACAATAAAGGACAGAAAAAACTGGTTCTGGAGTATAATATTTCGGTTCTGGTCCTGGATGTGTAACTAATTAGAAGATGACCTTAGGCAGATGACTTATGTTGGACTGCTCTCTCCCCATCTCTGAAACAAGGAGGCCTGGGCTAGATGAACTCCACCACCTTGCATCTTGGTGTCTCTGAATCGATGGCTTGTTTACCTGGATTCCTGGCCAGAATCCGCTTGAGTCCATTTGAGCGTTCGCCTTTCTCAGTCTGGACCACCTCTGGGTCTGCGTCACCCAGAGTCCCTTGTCACTGGCTTCTGGCTGGGCTTGACCCTGGGAAGCAGTGGCAGGAGATTGGAGGGCTCGGGGGAGAGAGGGAACCTGGCATTCCTTCTTCATTTTTCTATTCCTCTCTCTTTGGTGTTGTGTCACCAGCAGTAGCTGCAACTAGGACTCCAGCTAGTGTCCCCTTCCCCACGGCACTAACACTCACTGGCTTCTGATAACACGCTTCTGCCGAGGTTTTCTCAGCCCTGCAGGTGGTAATGGCTTCCCACTGTGGCTAGACTCTGGGTGCCTTGCTTGTTCCCTTAGGCCTGCCCACACCCGTCTAAACAGTCCCTGCCATGCAATCTCTTCGGTTGAACCACCTGTGGCGGGTAATGTTTCCTCTTGGGCTTTTGACCATCCAGCACTGCACCAGTGTTTCACGTTTGTTATCTAATCAGTCCTCACAAACCTCCACGATGCAGCCATTATCTTCCCGTTTTACACCCAAGAAAACCAAGGCTCAGAGAAATTCAGTGACTTGCCCCAAAAGACAGGATTTGGAAGGCCCAGCTTCCAGGTCTGTGTCCCCCTCCCGCCTTGTACTCACCATCATCTCCTCCCCTGTTTCCAGGCAGAGTGGCTTCTCAACCTTTCCCTTCATATTTTTCCATTCTGGCATCTTGGGACAGGATATTAGTCTATCTAGGCTCTAACTTTTGTGTCTAAAAAATGTCAGTGTGGGGCTTCCCTGGTGGCGCAGTGGTTGAGAGTCCGCCTGCCGATGCA
>NW_006783414.1:149610-155623 GCF_000442215.2 Lipotes vexillifer | reverse complement strand
TCCGGGAAGATCCCACATGCCGCGGAGCGGCTGGGCCCGTGAGCCATGGCCGCCGAGCCTGCGCGTCCGGAGCCTGTGCTCCGCAACGGGAGAGGCCGTGACAGTGAGAGGCCCGCGTACCGCAAAAAACAAACAAAAAACAAAAAAAGTCAGTGTGCCCACCTGGAGTCTTAACTCATCCGTGTTGGCAATAATTGGTGAGAGCTGTTCGTTGAAGCCCCGTTTTCATGCTCGGTCCACAGTCAGCTCAGGCAGGCAGAGAGGCAGCTTCCTAGGGAGGGGCGTTCTGCTGTGGGGATGACGCATGGATGAGGGAAAACAACGGGCAATCTAGCACCGCTCTTTCCAGCTCTGGCCTTGAACCCTTCAGGTTTGACTTTGGTCTTGGAAGCCCAAAGCCTCTCCCCCATTTATCCTAAGGAAACAATCAGAGACACAGGAGAAGGATGAACAAAGATTTGCAGAAGCAAAAACGTTGGAAACAGCCTGCCTGCCCATCAGCAGGGCGTTGGGTTAAATAAATCATGGTCTGACACTGGAAATGGCTCATTTCAAAATCCACTGAAACTGATCTGCATGTGTTGACGTGGAAACAATGTCCAGAGCAAGTTGTGAAAGGAAAGGAGTTGGGTTACAAAAGAGTGCGCATGGTGGAATGCCATTTTTATAAAAAATCATCTTGATCTGTTTTGCTCTATCTCCCTATCCAACTAGGCAATCCTACAACCTCCAAACTTTAGGCCCATTGACTCCTCAGTGATTCCAAACACACCTGTAAGGCTCATTTCTCCATTTCTACTGGAGAACTATTCTTCCTTCACGATGGTTCCAGTGCATCTCCCCATTCCTTCCTCCCATGCTCTTTCCTGGAGCACTTGGCTCACCTCTGTGACAGCGCCCATTGCATTGCGATGAAGTTACTCACCTGGCCTCCTGTCTTCCGCATTAGTGAGGACATGGATTCAGTTTGGGGGCTCAGAGCTTGGCCCCTAGTATGCGCTGTATGTGTTTTTTTAAATTTTAATTTTATATTGGGGTATAATTTTTTTTTTTTTTTCTTTGCGGTGCGCAGGCCTCTCACTGCTGTGGCCTCTCCCGTTGCGGAACACAGGCTCCGGACCTGCAGGCTCAGCGGCCATGGCTCACGGGCCCAGCCGCTTCACGGCATGTGGGATCTTCCCGGACCGGGACACGAACCCGTGTCCCCTGCATCGGCAGGCGGACTCTCAACCACTGCGCCACCAGGGAAGCCCGGGGTATAGTTTTTTTTGTGTGTGTGTGTGTGTGATCACATTTTTGTGCTGTAATTAAAAAAAATAATTAATTAATTAATTTTTTGGCTGAGTTTGTTTTTCGTTGCTGCTCTCGGGCTTTCTCTAGTTGCAGTGAGTGGGAACTGCTCTTCATTGCGGTGCGCGGGCTTCCCATTGCGGTGGCTTCTCTTTGTTGTGGAGGACTGGCTCTCGGTGCGCGGGCTTCAGTAGCCGTGGCTTGAGAGCTCTAGAGCGCAGGCTCAGCAGCTGTGGCGCACAGGCCTAGTTGCTCTGTGGCACTTGGGATCTTCCCGGACCAGGGTTCGAACCCGTGTCCCCTGCTTTGGCAGGCGGATTCCCAACCACTGAGACACCAGGGAAGCCCAGTAATGTTTATATTAAAAATAAAACATGATTTTGAGTCCATTCTGATACTAGCAAATAAACAAATGCTAGGGGGAGGAGGGAAAGCTCTTCTCAGTAGAATGGCAACTAATAAACATAGAAGGAAAGATAGAGCTACAAAAATCACCATTTTGCAACCATCAAAGTACTCATTGATTCAACCGAGAATCAACAGTGGATGCCAAAACCATTGGGTGAAACATTGGAGAACAGGGTGTTTACACAGTCTCAAAGTATCTGCCACAGATTACAGACTATTTACAAAGGGAAAAATGGTCCCTTTACAGTGGAGACACCTGGCAGACACCACCTTCACCAAATTATCAACATCTATGTCGCCAGTGAGAGGACAAACTGACATCTGGTACCTCCCAATGCATGGCACTGAGAAGGCCACACCATCTTATGTAGTATTCCTGCTAGAATCCTGTAGTATTCAAGAATCAAATCATGAGGACACAATCAGACACATGCAGCAACACAGTGAGCTTTACTCTTTAAGGATGTCAGTGTCTTTTTTTTTTTAAAGGAATTCCTTTATTTATTTATTTATGGCTGTGTTGGGTCCTCGTTTCTGTGCGAGGGCTTTCTCTAGTTGCGGCAAGCGGGGGCCACCCTTCATCGTGGTGCGCGGGCCTCTCACTATAGCGGCCTCTCTTGTTGCGGAGCACGGGCTCTAGATGCGCAGGCTCAGTAGTTGTGGCTCACAGGCCTAGCTGCTCCGTGGCATGTGGGATCTTCCCAGACCAGGACTCGAACCCGTGTCCCCTGCATTGGCAGGCAGATTCTCAACTACTGCGCCACCAGGGAAGCCCCGATACCAGTGTCTTTAAATGTAGAAGACAAAGGCTGAGAAACGGTTCCAAATAGAAAGAGAGCAAAGAAGCCTGAAAAGTAACTGCAAAACGTGAATCAGGATTGGATCCTGGAAACAAAAGTTGGTGTAAAGGGAAGTATTAGGCAATCAGTAAAATTAGAATGTGGATTGTATATAAGATAGTAGGATTGTAGTAATGATACTTTGCTGAATTTGGTAATGGCACTGTGGTTATGTTAGAAAACTGCTTTATTGGAATTTTGTGTGATGAAAACTTTTGAATGTACAGAAAAGTGGAGAGAATAGTATAATACACATCTGTGTATTCATTATTTTAGAGTAAGATATGAGTAAGATAAGATCTTACTATCTATGAGTAAGATAAGATCCTTGCCTCAGGGATCTCAGGGCCTAATGAAGGAGGAACAGTCACTGGAATAGTTATAAAACAGTGTGTGAGCTCTGCCAGAGACAGGCGCTGTGTATTCCACAAGTCTGCAACTTCTGTCAAATGACAGAATAAGAAAAAAAGAAAAATTGGTTCAAGGAGGCAGTTGGAAAAAACAACTAAATAAAGTTTTACAGGTCATGACATGGATGTCAAATTCCCTTAATCTCCTGGTCCTTCATTCTTATGAGTCAACAGGAGTTGATAGTTAAAATCATTTGATACCCCAGTCCTTCAGTCTGTTTTTCTCTTCAGAGCTCCTTCAAAGACAGCACCCAATCCATGCCTCCCGTTCCAGCCAGGCTTCCATGACCACAGACATGAAAGCCAGGCTCCCAGCAAGGAGGATGGTCTGCATCCGTGGCCTGGAATAGGATGGAAGAGTCCTTGGGGACTATGACCCTTGGGGCGTGTATCCCACATACCAGCCCATTTTGAATGTGCGTGTACCCACGGGCTGCTTCCAGTGTTGTAATGGGTCCCAAGCCACGAAGAGCACTTGACGAAGGGCTGGAGGCTTGTGGGTAAAAGCATGGGCTTCCCTCTCAGAGAAACCTGGGTTCAAATCCTAGCTCTGACACGTACTAGTTTCTGTGGCCTTGGGCAGATTTCTGAATCCTACCCGTGACGAAATCCTTCTGAAGTTTAAACTTTACTCTGATGTGGAAAACTAAGCAATTTTTTCGTGCAGGGGATCAACGTTTTCATGTGCTATGGAAGTCCTTCCTCCTTGGAGCCCTAGTCGTTCTTACACAACATGCTGATAATCTGCCACAGCAGGGAGTTGGAAGCAGCACGTAAAACTTCTGGGACATATATATGTGTTAACATATGGTATTTATTTTTCTCTTTCTGACTTACTCTGTATGACAGACTCTAGGTCCATCCACCTCACTACAAATAACTCAATTTCATTTCTTTTTATGGCTGAGTAATATTCCATTGCATATATGTGCCACATCTTCTTTATCCATTCATCTGTCAATTGACACTTAGGTTGCTTCCATGTCCTGCCTATTGTAAATAGAGCTGCAGTGAACATTGTGGTACATGACTTTTTTTTTTTTTTGCGGTACGCAGGCCTCTCACTGCTGTGGCCTCTCCCGTTGCGGAGCACAGGCTCCGGATGCGCAGGCTCAGCAGCATGTGGGATCTTCCCGGACCGGGGCATGAACCTGCGTCCCCTGCATCGGCAGGAGGACTCTCAACCACTGTGCCACCAGGGAAGCCCCATGACTCTTTTTGATAGGAATCTAAAAAAAAAAATGGTTCTGAAGAACCTAGGGGCAGGACAGGAATAAAGACACACGTAGAGAATGGACTTGAGGACACGGGGAGGGGGAAGGGTAAGCTGGGACAAAGTGAGAGAGGGGCATGGACATAAATACACTACCAAATGTAAAATAGATAGCTAGTGGGAAGCAGCCGCCTAGCACAGGGAGATCAGCTCGGTGCTTTGTGACCACCTAGAGGGGTGGGATAGGGAGGGTGGGAGGGAGGCTCAAGAGGGAGGGGATATGGGGATATATGTATACGCATAGCTGATTCACTTTGTTATAAAGCAGAAACTAACACACCATTGTAAAGCAATTATACTCCAATAAAGATGTTAAAAAAAAAACCAAAACAAAAAACCAAAAAAATAAACTTCTGGGACACCCGCGGATTTAAAAATCCCTTATAGAGAACTTCATCCTGCTAAGACCAACCCAATTCCCAGCCTGATTCCCACGTTGGCACCTGGGAGGCTTTTTCACCTCTGCAGGGTAGAGACAGCATCCGGGCAGAGAGCTGGGGCAGCTGTCTTTCCAGGGCAGCTGGTCAAATGACCCCAAACAAAGGTTCTCTGTTTCTCTAACAAAGGCCATTGTGAGTGTGTTATGGTTGAGCAGAGATGCAAAGAAATATTCCTGGACAGCCAGCCTAATTTCAGTTTTCCCCGCTGCTATTTGCTGCTCTTTAATTAAATGCTGTTTATGGGCACACAAGCTCCTTTAAAGTTCCCTCAGGGCGGTGCTGACAAACCTTGCTCAAAAGCTTTAGAGCTATTGCCCTAAAGCTTTCTTTAGCTCACTGCTGGCCAACGGAGCTGGAGTCTGGAGACTTTTGTTTAATTTTTTTTTTTTTTATTTTCGGTACGCGGGCCTCTCACTGTTGTGTCCTCTCTTGTTGCCGAGCACAGGCTCCGGACGCGCAGGCTCAGCGGCCATGGCTCACGGGCCCAGCCGCTCCACGGCATGTGGGATCTTCCCGGACGGGGCACGAACCCGTGTCCCCCGCATCGGCAGGCGGATTCTCAACCACTGCGCCACCAGGGAAGCCCCTGGAGACTTTTAAGAGGAGGTTGGCTTAGATCCCTGTGATCGTAGCATCTCACAGTTGGAATGAATACTTGATGGTTGTTTGGTTTAAAGCCCCTCATTTTTCAAACGAGGAAACAGAGGCTTAAAGAGGGGAAATCACTTGTCCAGGGTCATATAAGCCATTAGTAGTGAAGCAGGGCCCCTGAATTCTGGGGTGGCCTTGCCATGGATACTCCCTGTGATTGTGGAAAGTCACTTGTCCTCTGCTCTTAACTGTGTTTCTATTTCTGGTCTCACGAGAATTCCTACCAGACAGAGAATAGTATGAACAGATGTGAAGATGAGCATGGTCCTTGGACATGGGTAATGAGGCTTATCCTATTAATAGCAGGATATGTTTTCAGTTGGTTTTCCAGTTTCATTTCACATTTACTGAAACGACTTCTCATGTAACCCTATTGAAGCTGTGACCCACATGGTCCAGTCCTAGAATTAGTTACAGAAGAATAATCCAAATAAACCAAAACATGATGAATAGGGAACTTAATATTTTTCTCATCTTTCTCAAAGGACATTCAGCAGACTTCCAGGTGTACCCCATGGCAGCATGTCTTAATGTTCTTTGGACCCTTGCCCAGTTTTTTTATATCCCACACTCTGTTTGAAGCTGTTCCCTCACTAGAACTTTGAAGATTTTTTTCCTTCTCCACCAGCTCCAGTGGCTTCTACTTACTGAACTTCCTCTTTTTTTCTCTTTTCATTCTTTTTTTTTTTTTTTTTTTTTTTT
>NW_006783414.1:140526-149593 GCF_000442215.2 Lipotes vexillifer | reverse complement strand
CCATGGCCTCTCCCGTTGCAGAGCACAGGCTCCGGATGCGCAGGCTCAGCGGCCATGGCTCACGGGCCCAGCCGCTCCACGGCATGTGGGATCTTCCCGGACCGGGGCACGAACCCGTGTCCCCTGCATCGGCAGGAGGACTCTCAACCGCTGCGCCACCAGGGAAGCCCTTTTTATTCTTTATTACATAGATTGATTTGGCCTGTTTCCTTAAGTCCTTCTGCTTCTGCTTCAAGCCCTCTGCTGCTGTCTTTCTCTGCTGACTCCAGACTCTGCACCAAAAACGTCTAGGAATTGGTCTCTCAGGTGATGGGGGAAGGAGAATTCGGCTGTTAGTTCGGGTTCTCTTGGGCAGGTTGGGTAAAGGAAAGAAGTTTGTGAACATTAATCTATTTTATCGCATCCTGGGTATTTTCCCACCAATGATTATTTTTTTCAAATATCTTACTACCATCCCGAGTCTAACTAAACTTCTGACATCGCCAGTGAAGATTTATTCATACGACACACTATATAACGCATGCTTGCTTCGTCTTGAGCCTGTGTTAGCAAAAAAGTTAAAGAAGGCCCGGGTCAAGTCATTGTGCTGTACACCTTAAATGTGTACAGTGCTGTATGTCAGTTATATCTCAATAAAACTGGAAGGAAAGCAAAGTAAAAAAAAAAAAGAAGACGTGGATTTTATCTGCAAGGAGGCCACAGGCTTATGTGGCAGACAAACACAGAGACAATTATAATACTGTGTGTCTAGAATTATAATAGAGACACATACAGAAGGGGTTTTAGCAGCACAGAGGGAGAAGCACCTGACTTGGCTGGAAGGGGGTCAGGAGAGGATTCTTGGAGCACATGATATTATTCATCTGGGCCAGGCAAGATAGAAGCTGGAGGGTGTGGGACACAGTAGTTGAGGATGGGCTTCAATAGTGTGTGTGTGTGTGTGTGTGTGTGTGTGTAACAGGGGTCAGGAGAGATGAGATGGGGGATAAAGTAGATTGGAGGTTGGGAGGTACAGGCAGCATACCAAGAGGATCAAGGGATGGAGTCAAGAGCAGCTTGGGCTTAGTCTGTAGGCAGTGGGAGCCACCGACAGTCAGATGAGAGGCATGATGGGACTTACACTGTAGAAAAGATTACTCTGGCTGCAGCCTGGAACACAGATGGGGCTGGTGGGGAGAGACTGGGGCAGGGAGACAAGTTAGGAGGCTGTGCAGGGAAATGGGGGCGAGGGACTGAATGATGACAGTAGTTCTGGGACTGGTGGAGGGGTGATTCGGAGAGAGATTTGGGAGCTAGAAGTAAGAGAACTTGGTGTTTGGTTAAAACCCAGGGTTGTAAAAAATGCCCCCCCTTGTTTCTGGCTTGGGCAATTGGATTGCTGCTGCCACTCACTCATCACCAAGATAGGAAAGGTAGGAACAGGTTCTGGGGGAAAAGATAACAATTTTGTAGTAATTTAAGTGTTCCTTAAGTCAGCTTTCCCTGTAACTCAAGACTTAACTTTATTCGGTTTCTAGTCTCTATTGTCACATACTCTCTTTCTCTCTCTGTATATATACATATAAAATTATATGTTAAAAATAAAAATATATAATCATATATATTTATGTTATATAAATATATAAAATATAAATATATATATAAATATAAAGAGATACGAAAATGAAAATATAAATATATTCTTATATATATGTAAAACTGAGATACCATACAATTCACCCGTTTGATGCGTACAATTCAATGGCTTTTTGTATATTCACAGGTATAGGTACAATATCAATCCTGTAACATTTTCATTACCCCACAAAGAAATCTCACATCTCTTAGCCCCCAATCCTCTGTCTACCCCATTACCCACTTTCTGTCTCTATAGATCTGCCTATTCTGAACATTTCATATAAATGGAATCATAGCCAGCGTATTTTCAAACTATATTCTAATCTGCTCTTGCATTTTTTTAAACATCTTTAATGGAGTATAATTGCTTTACAATGGTGTGTTAGTTTCTGCTTTATAACAAAGTGAATCAGGTATACATATACATATATCCCCATATCCCCTCCCTCTTATGTCTCCCTCCCACCCTCCCTATCCCACCTCTCTAGGTGGTCACAAAGCACCGAGCTGATCTCCCTGTGCTAGGCGGCTGCTTCCCACTAGCTATCTATTTTACATTTGGTAGTGTATATACGTCCACGCCACTCTCTCACTTCATCCCAGTTTACCCTTCCCCCTCCCCGTGTCCTCAAGTCCATTCTCTATGTCTGTGTCTTTATTCCTGCCGTGCCCCTAGGTTCTTCAGAACCTTTTTTTTTTTTAGATTCCATACATATGTGTTAGCGTATGGTATTTGTTTTTCTCTTTCTGATTTACTTCAGTCTGTATGACAGACTCTAGGTCCATCCACCTCACTACAAATAACTCAATTTCGTTTCTTTTTATGGCTGAGTAATATTCCATTGTATATACGTGTCACATCTTCTTTATCCATTCATCTGTCGATGGACACTTAGGTTGCTTCCATGTCCTGGCTATTGTAAATAGTGCCGCAGTGAACATTGTGGTACATGACTCTTTTTGAATTATGGTTTTCTCGGGGTATATGCCCAGTAGTGGGATTGCTGGGTCATATGGTAGTTCTATTTTTAGTTTTTTAAGGAACCTCCATACTGTTCTCAATAGTGGCTGTATCAATTTACATTCCCACCAGCTGTGCAAGAGGGTTTCCTTTTCTCCACACCCTTTCCGGTATTTCTTGTTTGTAGATTTTTTGATGATGGCCATTCTGACCAGTGTGTGGTGATACCTCATTGTAGTTTTGACTTGCATTTCTCTAATGATTAGTGACGTTGAGCATCCTTTCATGTTTGTTGGCAATCTGTTTATCTTCTTTGGAGAAATGTCTATTTAGGTCTTCTGCCCATTTTTGGATTGGGTTGTTTGTTTTTTTGATATTGAGCTGCATGAGCTGCTTGTAAGTTTTGGAGATTAATCCTTTGTCAGTTGCTTCATTTGCAAATATTTTCTCCCATTTTGAGGGTTGTCTTTTCGTCTTGTTTATGGTTTCCTTTGCTGTGCAAAAGCTTTTAAGTTTCATTAGGTCCCATTTGTTTATTTTTGTTTTTATTTCCATTTCTCTAGGAGGTGGGTCAAAAAGGATCTTGCTGTGATTTATGTCATAGAGTGTTCTGCCTGTTTTCCTCTAAGAGTTTGATAGTGTCTGGCCTTACATTTAGGTCTATAATCCATTTTGAGTTCATTTTTGTGTATGGTGTTAGGGAGTGTTCTAATTTCATTCTTTTACATGTAGCTGTCCAGTTTTCCCAGCACTACTTATTGAAGAGGCTGTCTTTTCTCCATTGTATATTCTTGCCTCCTTTATCAAATATAAGGTGACCATATGTGCGTGGGTTTATCTCTGGGCTTTCTATCCTGTTTCAATGATCTGTATATCTGTTTTTGTGCCAGTACCATACTGTCTTGATTACTGTAGCTTTGTAGTATAGCCTGAAGTCAGGGAGCCTGATTCCTCCAGCTCCGTTTTTCTTTCTCAAGATTGCTTTGGCTATTTGGGTCTTTTGTGTTTCCATACAAATAGTGAAATTTTTTGTTGTAGTTCTGTGAAAAATGCCATTGGTAGTTTCATAGGGATTGCCTTGAATCTGTAGATTGCTTTGGGTAGTAGAGTCATTTTCACAATGTTGATTCTTCCAATTCAAGAACATGGTATATCTTTCCATCTGTTTGTATCATCTTTAATTTCTTTCATTAGTGTCCTATAGTTTTCTGCATGCAGGTCTTTTGTCTCTTTAGGTAGGTTTATTCCTAGGTATTTTATTCTTTTTGTTACAGTGGTAAATGGGAGTGTTTCCTTAATTTCTCTTTCAGATTTTTCATCATTAGTGTATAGGAATGTAAGAGAGTTCTGTGCATTAAGTTTGTATCCTGATACTTTACCAAATTCATTGATTAGCTCTAGTCATTTTGTGATAGCATCTTTAGGATTCTCTATGTATAGTATCATGTCATCTGCAAACAGTGACAGCTTTACTTCTTCTTTTCTAATTTGGATTACTTTTATTTCTTTTTCTTCTCTGATTGCTGTGGCTAAAACTTCCAAAACTATGTTGAATAATAGTGGTGAGAGTGGACAACCTACTCTTGTTCCTGATCTTAGAGGAAATGCTTTCAGTTTTTCACCATTGAGAATGATGTTGGCTGTGGGTTTGTCATATATGGCCTTTATTATGTTGAGCTAAATTCCCTCTATGCCTACTTTCTGGAGAGTTTTTATCATAAATCGGTGTTGAATTTTGTTGAAAGCTTTTTCTGCATCTATTGAGATGATCATATGGTTTTTCTCCTTCAGTTTGTTAATATGGTTTATCACATTGATTGATTTGCGTATATTGAAGAATCCTTGCATTCCTGGGATAAACCCCACTTGATTATGGTGTATGATACTTTTAGTGTGCTGTTGGATTCTGTTTGCTAGTATTTTGTTGAAGATTTTTGCATCTATGTTCATCAGTGATACTGGCCTGTAATTTTCTTTCTTTGTGACACCCTTGTCTGGTTTTGGTATCAGGGTGATGGTGGCCTTGTAGAATGAGTTTGGGAGTGTTCCTCCCTCTGCTATATTTTGGAAGAGTTTGAGAAGGATAGGTGTTAGCTCTTCTCTAAATGTTTGACAGAATTCCCCTGTGAAGCCATCTGGTCCTGGGCTTTTGTTTGTTGGAAGATTTTTAATCACACTTTCAATTTCATTGCTTGTGATTGGTCTGTTCATATTTTCTGTTTCTTCCTGGTTCAGTCTCCGAAGGTTGTGCATTTCTAAGAATTTGTCCATTTCTTCCAGGTTTTCCATTTTATTGGCATATAGTTGCTTGTAGTAATCTCTCATGATCCTTTGTATTTCTGCAGTGTCAGTTGTTACTTCTCCTTTTTCATTTCTAATTGTATTGATTTGAGTCTTCTCCCTGTTTTTCTTGATGAGTCTGGCTAATGGTTTATCAATTTTGTTTATCTTCTCAAAGAACCAGCTTTTAGTTTTATTGATCTTTGCTATTGTTTCCTTCATTTCTTTTTCATTTATTTCTGATCTGATCTTTATGATTTCTTTCCTTCTGTTAACTTTGGGGTTTTATTGTTCTTCTTTGCCTAATTGCTACAGGTGTAAGGTTAGGTTTTTTATTTGAGATGTTTCTTGTTTCTTGAGGTAGGATTGTATTGCTATAAACTTCCCTCTTAGAACTGCTTTTGCTGCATCCCATAGGTTTTGGGTCATTGTGTTTTCATTGTCATTTGTTTCTAGGTATTTTTTGATTTCCTCTTTGATTTCTTCAGTGAGCACTTGGTTATTTAGCAGTGTATTGTTTAGCCTCCATGTGTTTGTATTTTTTACAGCATAGTGTTGTGGTCAGAAAAGATACTTGATATGATTTCAATTTACTTAAATTTACCAAGGCTTGATTTGTGACCCAAGATAAGATCTATCCTGGAGAATGTTCCATGAGCACCTGAGAAGAAAGTGTATTCTGTTGTTTTTGGATGGAATGTCCTATAAATATCAATTAAGTCCACCTTGTTTAATGTGTCATTTAAAGCTTGTGTTTCCTTATTTATTTTCATTTTGGATGATCTGTCCATTGGTGAAAGTGGGGCGTTAAAGTCCCCTACTATGACTGTGTTACTTTCGATTTCCCGTTTTATGGCTCTTATCATTTGCCTTATGTATGTTGGGTGCATAAATATGTACAATTGTTATATCTTCTTCTTGGATTGATCCCTTGATCATTATGTAGTGTCCTTTGTCTCTTGTAATAGTCTTTATTTATTTTATTTTATTTTTTTGTGGTACGTGGGCCTCTCACTGTTGTGGCCTCTCCCGATGTGGAGCACAGGCTCTGCACGTGCAGGCTCAGCGACCATGGCTCACGGGCCCAGCCGCTCCGTGGCATGTGGGATCTTCCCAGACCGGGGCATGAACCCATGTCCCCTGCATTGGCAGGCAGACTCTCAACTGCTGCGCCACCAGGGAGGCCCTATTTTAAAGTCTATATTGTCTGATATGAGAATTGCTAGTCCAGCTTTCTTTTGATTTCCACTTGCATGGAATATCTTCTTCCATCCCCTCACTTTCAATCTGTATGTGTCCCTAGGTCTGAAGTGGGCCTCTTGTAGACAGCATATATACGTGACTTGTTTTTGTATCCATTCAGCCCGTCTATGTCTTTTGGTTGGAGCATTTATTCCATTTACATTTAAGGTAGTTATCGATATGTATGTTCCTATTACCATTTTTAAAATTGTTTTGGGTTTGTTTTTGTAGGTCTTTTCCTTCTCTGGTGTTTTCCGCCTAGAAAAGTTCCTTTAGCATTTGTTGTAAAGCTGGTTTGGTGGTGCTGAATTCTCTTAGCTTTTGCTTCTCTGTAAAGGTTTTAATTTCTCTGTCAAATCTGAATGAGATCCTTGTTGGGTAGAGTAATCTTGGTTGTAGGTTTTCCCCTTTCATCACTTTAACTATGTTGTGCCACTCCCTTCTGGCTTGCAGAGTTTCTGCTGAAAGATCAGCTGTTAACCTTATGGGGATTCCCTTGTATGTTATTTGTTGTTTTTCCCTTGCTGCTTTTAGTATCTTTTCTTTGTATTTAATTTTTGATAGTTTGGTTAATATGTGTCTTGGTATGTTTCTCCTTGGATTTATCCTGGATGGGACTCTCTGCACTTCCTGGACTTGACTATTTCCTTTCCCAAATTAGGGAAGTTTTCAACTATAATCTCTTCAAATATTTTCTCAGTCCCTTTCTTTTTCTCTTCTTCTAGGACCCCTATAATTCGAATGTTGGTGCGTTTAATGTTGTCCCAGAGGTCTCTGAGACTGTCCTCAATTCTTTTCATTCTTTTTTCTTTATTCTACTCTGTGGTAGTTATTTCTACTATTTTATCTTTCATGCCACTTATCCATTCTTCTGCCTAGTTATTCTGGTATTGATTCCTTCTAGAGAATTGTTAATTTCATTTATTGTGTTGTTCATCATTGTTTGTTTGCTCTTTAGTTCTTCTAGGTCCTTGTTAAATGTTTCTTGTATTTTATCCATTCTATTCCCAAGATTTTGGATCATCTTTACTATCATTACTCTGCATTCTTTTTCAGGTAGACTGCCTATTTCCTCTTCATTTGTTTTCTTCTGGTGGGTCTTTTTACCTTGCTCCTTCATCTGCTGTCTGTTTCTCTGTCTTCTCATTTTGCTTAACTTACTGTGTTTGGGGTCTCCTTTTTGCCGGCTGCATGTTCATAGTTCCCATTGTTTTTTGTGTCTGACACCAGTGGCTAAGGTTGGTTCAGTGGGTTGTGTATGCTTCCTGGTGGATGGGACTGGTGCCTGTGTTCTGGTGGATGAGGTTGGATCTTGTCTTTCTTTTGGGCAGGACCATGTCTGGTGGTGTGTTTTGGGGTGTCTGTGACCTTATTATGATTTTAGGCAGCCTCTCTGCTAATGGGTGGGTTTGTGTTCCTTTCTTGCTAGTTGTTTGGCATAGGGTATCCAGCACTGTAGCTTGCTGGTCATTGAGTTGAGCTGGGTCTTAGTGTTGAGATGGAGATCTCTGGGAGAGCTTTCACCATTTGATATTACATGGAGCTCGGAGGTCTCTGGTGGACCAATGTCCTGAACTTGGCTCTCCCACATCAGAGACACAGGCCTGACACCTGGCCAGAGCACCAAGACCCTGTCAGCCACATGGCATTAACTGCAGAGACGTTGACTCTACCTGAAGATATGAAGAGTAAATTCCCTTGAGACAGATGGGCTTTGGAGGGCTCCGGAGGGGGGAGCAGCAGTTCTTCTGTCAAAGTTCCATGACGGTAAGTGCAGAGTCAGGGAACTGTGAGTGAGCTGGTCTTTTCCAGAGGCTGCTGGCTCACCAGAGTGGTGTGAGACACCAGTCGGCCTGCAGCTTCAGTGGCTTCCGTGGCTCCTGCAGGATCCTTATCGGGCCAAGTGCTTAGTTAGCCCTGTGCCAAAGGACACCATGTTCTCCTGGAAGATATTCTCATCATGAAAGGTGAGGCCCCATCAGAGCAGGAGGAGCTACAGACCAGGCTTCAGTAGGAAATTGCTGCGCAGGAACCGAGGGGACCAGCACGCCTTCAGGCCCGTCTGCAACCTCAGGTTGGGGAGCAGTAAACATGAAAGCTGGAGAAGTCCATCTAGCCTGAAATTCCTCCTTGGGTGCAGCCTTTCAGCAGCAGCCTACTCTTCCTTTTCAATCTCTTCTTGCCCTTGCATTTTTAATTGTTATCAGTTCAGCAGACATGTGCTGGGCAGTAGGGTAAGAGTACGGGTTTTAGTCATAACTGTTTCATTTTTAAAAAAAAAATAATTTATTTTATTTTTGGCTGTGTTGGGTCTTCGTTGCTGTGTGTGGGCTTTCTCTAGTTGCGGCGAATGGGGGCTACTCTTTGTTGCGGTGCGTGGGCTTCTCATTGCGGCGGCTTCTCTTGTGGAGTATGGGCTGTAGGCACGCTGGCTTCAGTAGTTGTGGCACATGGGCTCAGTAGTTGTGGTGCACGGGCTTAGCTGCTCCGCGACATGTGGGATCTTCCCGGACCAGGGATTGAACCCTTGTCCCCTGCATTGGCAGATGGATTCTTAACCACTGTGCCACCAGGGAAGTCCCTCATTTCTGAATGAAGTAATGCAACTCAAACTAATTTTTAAGCAAAAGGAGGGTCTGTTGACACATAACTGGAGGAAGATGGGATGTATCTAACTTTAAGGTTGACTGGATCTAAATACGAAAATGATGTCATTTCTCTCTCTCTCTCTCTCTCCTTGCTTCTGTCTTTTTTTCTATTTCTTTCTCTCTCTCTCCCCTCCCCCCGCTTCAATTTCTTTAAACCTCAGGAAAGACTCTGATTGACCCAGCTTGGGTCATGTGTGTACCCCTTGGGCACTCACTGAGGTCAGAGATAGTGCTACGATTGGTTAGGCCTGAATCACATGACTACCCATGGACAGAAGGATCCTGTCCTGTGCTGGTGCCGTACCAACATCTTAGAGTT
>NW_006783414.1:139729-140516 GCF_000442215.2 Lipotes vexillifer | reverse complement strand
CAGGGAAAGAGCAGGTCTGTGGGAAGGGGTGTGAGTGTTGCTGAAAGAGATGGGGAAGGAATACTGGACAGATGTTCAGTACATTTCCTGGCCAAGAGGAGCATAACACAAAGAGGAGACTGAACAACTAACCCATACGTGGTTAGAAGTAGATACATCCCGTTGATGCAGGAGTTCAGTGCAGCAGGGCTTCCAGAGAGCCAGTTGGGATATGTGTGTCTTCCTTAAATCCAGCCTCTCTGTCACCCAAGATGTACCTTTTTTTGGTCTGGTGAAACTTCAACTGGGACTGGAAGAAATGGGGAAGGGGCACATTCTGAGAGGAGAAACTGCATGGACCCAGGGTAGTGCTCACCAATCAGACCAGAGTGGCCAGAGGAAGAGACTGGGTAAGGAGTTGGGAGATCCTTTGGAGAGATGGACCTGATCCCAAGGTTTGTGACCCAAATTCAGCCATAGGAAGCAAGTCTAAGGTAAAAGACTTCGAATGTATTTTGTTTCACTTTACATCAGTTTTATACAACATTTTACTGATCTTGGTAAATCCCAAACCACTTTTTGATTTCCCATCATACAAGCAAATAGCATAATTCTTTGGCAGTTGTTCAGGGTCTTTCCAAGTGGATAATCACTTCTGTTTTTTTATGACTGGGTTTGGATCAGCGTGACTTGGTTGCTTTTCAAAGTTGGTTGTTGAAAACTGATGGTTTCTTCTTCTGTTACACATTATAGCCTCCTCGTTGGATTTCTACTACTTAACACCCTGACATTGTATATATACACTCTT
>NW_006783414.1:125103-139719 GCF_000442215.2 Lipotes vexillifer | reverse complement strand
ACTTCTGCATCTTGTGCCTTCCTCTGATTTATCCATTTGGCTAACTCCTACTCATCCTTCAAAATATAGATCAAGGGGCTTCCCTGGTAGTGCAGTGGTTGGGAGTCTGCCTGCTGATGCAGGGGACACGGGTTCGTGCCCCGGTCCGGGAAGATCCTACATGCTGTGGAGCAGCTGGGCCCTTGAGCCATGGCCGCTGAGCCTGCGCATGTGGAGCCTGTGCTCCGCAACGGGAGAGGCCACAACAGTGAGAGGCCCACATATATATATATATATATATATATATATCAAGTTACCTTGAGGAGGGAGACTATACATAACTTATCTCTCACCTGGCAATTGGCACAGGGATAAATGAGCTCATGCATGAGCAAGAGGATTCATACCTATCCAGCCTAAGGATGGCACAAAGGTTTTGTGTCACTTACGAGCACATTTGAATGCAAGTATCAGACAAATGCAATGAGTGGTGGATTAAACGAATAGATATTTTTCTCACATATCAAGACGTTTGAAAACTTTCAGCCATGGCACTGGTTCAGGGGCTCAAAGAAGCTATTAAGGATGTAGTCTGAAGATCAGCAGTGCACACAAGGTAAGAACAAGGGAGGAAGAAGACAGGCACCAGCTATGCAAGAGCCTTCTGTGTGCATCTCATTAGCCGCTCCTGGCTGCAAGGGAAATTGAGTTTCTGACCTGGGACTGGGGTATGTCAGTGCCTGGGCAATATCTTGGTTCTGTTAGTGAGCAAGAATGAGGGAATGGATACTAGCTAGGCAAGCAGGGGCACCCACCCAATGTGTCATCTCATGTTCCGAGGTTAATAGATTCAAGGTGAGGCTCTGTGTTCAGTATTGTGAAGGCCGTCCAAGCCCAGCAGCCAGAGGCACTTCAGTTGATTATTCATGTTTGCCATGAGTGGGGCATATAGCATCCTTGGTGAGTATTTGTCATCTTTGGTCCAGCCCATAGATTGATCTGTGCGCTGGACCATCTGTTTCCCCCTGACCCCCACCCTTCTGCCACCTGCTCTGTGTGCTGAGCGGCGGACTCTGATGGGCTGGACCAACAGATCCCCTTACCCTCTGTCTTCTGGTTGGGTTTGGCCATTGGGAGGAAGTGGCAGGAGGGCAGAGGACAGGAGGAGAATGATGTCAGGGTATTTGTTCCCCAGATTCTCCCCCTGCCGGGTCACCATGGTTTATTGAAGGCGTGTATCCTTTACAGGTTCCAGTAACTGCCCCATCCCTTACCCCTTCAGGCCAAGATCCCTACATCCTCCCTTGTTGGCTTCCCCAAGCCCTGCCCACACCATGTGGACATCCATGTAATGCACTTCCCTTAAATTTCCCAGTTTAAGTGTTCTGTCTCTTTTTCTCAAGGATCCAGACTGAGGCAGTCTGTAACGCTTTGGGGGCTGGTTCTGGGGGAGGGTGTGAGAGTTACTGATGGAGACCTTTGTCATCTCCCTTCCTCAAAGTCCAGGGCAATGTGCCTCCTACACTCTACAGGATACCCGACTTGCAACATGTCATGGGATGTACTTGGATGTCTTTTTTATTCATTCTTATTGATCAAGGGCCCAGGGGTAATGATGGTGCCTCTACTGTGGTTTGTAAGTACATCCAGCTGTTAGGCGCTCCAGATGGGAGCTTTCAGGAATCAGTAGGAGGGGAATGACGTCTCTCCTGGTTCTCTCCAGATTGTATTGTGGCAGGCCAGTGAGAGCTGTCGTTTCCGCATGCTGTTGGCTAGAAGTGGCTGTGCACCAGGTGGTCTGGAAGGACAAGGGCACCCGCACCTGGGGTACCACATGATCTCTATCCTGTTGCTGCCTCTGCCTTCCTGCTCCCCAAGGCCTTGGAGTCTACACTATGAAAACAGGCTCTGTGGTGTATCAGATCCCGCCCCCAGCCCTCAGTGTGCTGGAAGAGGCTGGCGAGGAGCCCTTCAAAGCCTTCAGAGCAGAGTTTCTTAAACTTGAATGAACAGTTGAGTCACCTGGGGATGGTGTAAAATTGCAGATTATGATTCAACAGGTCTGGGGTAGGGGCTGGAGATTCTGCATTTCTAACAAGCACCCTGGTGATGCTGCCGCTTCTGATCCAGGGAACACACTTGAGTAGCAAGGACTTAGAGATGGAAATCCAGTATAGTAGCCACCAGCTATATGGGACTGTTTACACTTACTGTCTTTCCTTTGTTTTTATCTCATAATCTCATCAAACCATCAGAATGCTGAGTTTCTAGCAACAGAAACCCAATTCAAAAGGTTTTTAGCCTAAGTCAAAAAGAGAAATATGTTGTTTTTATGAAACTGGAAAGATAGGGAGCTGGCCTCAGGAATGGCAGGGTCCAGGGACTCAAATGATGTCACCACTGTCACCACCACCACCATCATCACTGCCACCATCATCTCTTTCTTCTTCCGTTGCTCCTCTGCCTCTCTTCTTGAGTTTTCCGCCTCATTCTTGCTACCTGCAGACTGGCTTCCTCTCTCGGGCAGGAGGTTTGGATGCTGGTGGCTCCAGGCTAATATCACACTCGTCATCTCAATGGAAAAAGGGAGCTCTCTCCCAGCATCTGAGTGCACCTGCATCACACTGCACCCAGCTCGGTGAATAGGGGCCTGGAGTGCCAGGCTTGTCCTGCGGGAGGGGAGCGGGTCACCGTGATGGGCAGCCCCTCAGAATCAGATGAACAGAAGGGGAGACAAGTGAACCCTAAAGGAAGAGATGTAGTGCAAAGAGGTACGGGGCAGACAAAACCAGCAGGTGTTGACGCCACTACACGGCTCTCTTCCACCTCACCTGTCCGTGTATCCCCCTTAAGAACCCCTCTCCTAGTTTCTGCCACCCTTTGATCATTCCCAGTGGGGAAGATGTAGCTTGTCATATTTTGCTGGGTGCTTAAAAGAGCACAGCTGTCTTCCCTGTGTATTTTCATTGCGACCAATTAGCAAAGCTTTCTCTTTGGTGCAGAAATTAAAAATAAAAAGACAAAAGTTCTGGCAAGGTTTTCCCTTTGGTTTCTTCAGGCATTTAATAGCATCTCCTGCTGCCTTGCTGGAAGAATTTACTTAAATTGCTTGAGAGTGGCAAGCGGAACGGCAAGGGTGGTAACTAGCAGGAGGGGAAGGCAGCTGCCTGCCAGGGAGAAGCTGGAGGGGGCTGGGATGGGCTGACATTCATTGATGGTCTGGAAGGACAGGACAGCATGAGGAGATGAGGTCTGCGGATGGTCCACGGCTCGGAGCGCGGACAGGAAAGGCAGCGTAGGCAGGAAGCGGGAGATGAGCCAGCTACAGCCACTTGGCACTTTTGTTTTTGTAATAAGAAAAGCGCAGGTTGGATTTTTGGGGTTTTTTTTGCAGCGGGGGAGGTGGATGGGGAGAGTTTGGAGGCTGAGGGGTGGATAAACTGCCCAAAAGTCTGGAGGTCCCTGTGAAAATGAAACATCTAGACCAGAGATTCCCAATGTTGGGACCCCGAGCTGGCAGTACCAGCCTCACCTGGGAGCAGTGGACGTTCTCTGGTCCACCCAGACCTACTCAGTTAGAAACTCTAACCAGCCTTCCAGGTGATTGTGCTGCCGGCTCAAGCTTGAAAGGCACTGGTCTAAACGAGGGTCACCTTGAACAACGCGGGGCTTTTTAAACCTCACCGGCTCAGAGACACAAAAGCCGGCCTTCTCGGAGAAATGGCAGTGTCCCAGTCACCAGCAACCCGGGACAGAAGTGACTTGCCTGAGGTCCCCTGAGAGCAAGCGGTGGCCTGCAGGCAGGTCTCATTCCCAGGCCTGTGCTCTTCTCTGCAGTATTTTATGAGTCTATGTGTGAAGACCCCAGAGAAGGGTGGGCCTATCACTCACTACTTCTCTATGTCACAGAGATGTGATGAAGATTCCCGCGTCGACACTTACCCCCTGTTTTTACAGTCCCACCGGCGCTGTCAGGCCTCACCAGGACGGAAGATGAGAAGTGTGGTCATAACGGATTTGAAACAGATGGGTGAGTTGGAACCCTCAGGCTGTGCCCTGGGAGCCAGACAGCAGTGAAGAGCCAGGAGCAGAGGAAAAGGTTATAAAAATGTGTAGTCTTTGCTTTATTGAGTTACAACAAATGAGCAACAAGTTAGAAAAATTGTTTTTTTTTTTCAAACTCCCTAACCTTTTATTTGTGCAGTGTACTCAAATGAGGGGCAGTGTGGGCAGGGGAAGGGACTGCAAACACAGCTCATACTGCAACATTTACACCAGATGTGTGTCCTGGTTTTCTTCTTTAGAAGTTAGGACTAACTGAGGGGAAAAAAAAAAGTGCACTCAGGAAACTAAAATTGGCCCAAAACAAACACACAAACAAACAAAAAAAGCAATTCGTGGTGAAGCTTCAAGCTGAAATCTTGTCCAATACCACACTGGGAAAAGGCAGCTAGGAACGGAGATGAAAACCAAAGCTGTTCATCTTTGTACCATCTAGACACGAAGATCTCTTTTTCTTTTAATTTCACAAAAGTAATTATGATGCTAATGCATCCGGGAGAGCCCTTTCTGCTGGTCACTAAAAAGGGGCTCAGAGGGTAGCTGTCTGCCACCCAGTTCTCCGGGTGCTGGCTCGGCCCAAGGTCTGAGGCCAGGCCATCAAAAAAACCAGACCGGCCTGGTGGCAGTTCAGAAAGCCTTGTGTGTGGCTAAACAGGGACCCCCAGAGGAGTCTGGGGAAGAAATCGAAATGGATTTGATTTGGAAGATCTGTCATCTGTAAAACCCTCTCCAAGTTAAGACAGATGCCTGAAGCCCAGCCCTTTCCCCTGAAGAAATCTCCCAAATTTCAAACTACCTTTAAAAATGAACTCTCCCTACCTAAAATCCAGTAGATATAATGGCACTAATGCTAACATCCCCCCTCCCCCAAATTAATAAAATTAAAAAAAAAAGAAAGGAAACAAGAGAAAAGCACGTGTGATCAGCCCTCCCTCCTGGAAAAATACCTTACAATGGTAGTGCTGGAAAAGGAAGTTGCCCTTGGTTAAAAAGGTAACAAAATTTTCCCACATTGTACAAATCGGTTCCAGTATAGCAAGAGGCGGGGGCCTGGGCACAGGAGCCAACTATTTACAAGGACCCATGGAAAACGCAGTGGTAGGACTTTGGCACTATGAACAATTCCCACCAGGCCTCGGGGAGGTGCGTACGAGTGAAGGCGTTCCACTTGGAGTCTCTGGCCAGGGTGGCCCACAGCCAGGGACGGAAGTTCTCTTCTCTCTTTGAAGACAGAGTGTCCCCTTCATCAGCACAGCAGTTCTGATGGACTTCCCTAGAAGGACAACACAAAACCAGAGATGTCAGGGAGGTGACCATCATTCCCTGGGTGCAAGGCATCGGGGGGTGGCCTCTCCTTGGCTCTCCTGGGGAGACACTTCCAAAGCCATCCTGGGGCCTGGAGGAGAGACAAATGCCCTGTTTTAAAGAAACAAGTGTGTTTCCTGAGCACAGTCTAACATTATGGGAAGTGCCTTCAGAATAAGGCCTTTGAAAACAGGATGACTTTCTGGGCAAGTGAAGGAGGTGATTCATTTCATCATTACAAGACCCTTTTCTTATTCCTGGAGAGGCAGCCAGTCACAATGGTTCCTAAAAGGCCCCAGAATCAGACAAACCTGGATTTGGGGCGGGAGTTCTCTCTGTACTGGCCATGGGGCCATACACACGTCAAAATCTCTCTAGGGCTTAGTTTTTGCTTCTGTAAAACAGGGATGATAATAGCACCCACAAAGTAGTTGTGATAAGAAGTTGATATATGCACCAGCATATAAAATAGTGCCAGGCGTGTGGTAAATATTACATGTGCTTTTGTTGTATTTGTTAGATGGAACCCTTTCCAAATAGGATATAAAATAATCATAAGATGAGAAATTTTAAGTGTATTTTTAATTTAATGTTTCTATCAACCCTCAGGTGTAGATAAAATTGTTATTCCCATTTTACAGGTGAGGAAACTGAGCACAGAGAAGCTAAAAAACTTGCCCAAGATCACACAGCTAGAAAATGGCAGAGCCAAAATTCCAACCCAGGCAATTTCCAGAGCCTGTGCTTTTATGTTTTGTTTTGTTTTTTGTTTTTGCGGTACGCGGGCCTCACACTGTTGTGGCCTCTCCCGTTGCGGAGCACAGGCTCTGGACGCGCAGGCTCAGCGGCCATGGCTCACGGGCCCAGCCGCTCCGCGGCATGTGGGATCTTCCCAGACCGGGGTGCGAACCCGTGTCCCCTGCATCGGCAGGCGGACTCTCAACCACTGCGCCACCAGGGAAGCCCCAGAGCCTGTGCTTTTAAACAGTGTTTATTGAGTCAGTATGGAGAAGTGTTTAATTCTTATGTACTTTGAAGTAATGAAAATAGTCCAAGGACCTTCTTATGGGTTAAACTGTGTCCTCCCAACCCGCAAAGATATGTTGAAGTCCTAACCCTTAGTACCTCAGAATGTAACCCTATTTGGAAATTCCTTTACAGAGGCAGTCAATGTTAAAATGAGGTCATTAGGGTGGGACCTAATCCCATAGGGCTTGGTGTCCTTATAAAAAGGGGAAATTTGGACACGGAGACAGACACAGGGAGAACATCGTGGGAAGACGAAGGCAGAAATTGGGGTGTTGCATCTATAAGGCAAGGATTGCCAGCAACCCGCCAGAAGCTAGCAGAGAAGCAAGGAACACACGTTCCCACGCAGCCCTCAGAAGGAAGCAACCCTGCCAACACCAGACTTCCAGTCTCCAGACCGTGGGAGAATAAATTCCTGTCGGTTAAGCCACCCAGTTTGTGGTACTTGATGGCAGCTTCAGGAAACTAAGGCCGACCTCCATTTCCTCTGTGGGTTCCTGGGATCCAAGGATCCTGAGCACGAATCCAAGGGGAGGGCTCAGGGCTGTAAAGGACGTGGTCAGGATTCCATGACAGGCTGGAAGGTGATCAAATCTGTAGATTCCTGAAGACACTGGCTTTTTCTTTGCCTCCCTCCTGGTAAGGCTGCGTTACTGCTTGGTCACTTCTCTAAGTAGCCGAGAAGGCCCTGAGAAGTTTTTGTGTTTTTCTTGTGCAGGGGACCAAGAGCAAGAATACCAGACTTCTCAGCCGAAGGCATCAGCAGATTATCTATATTGTTTGTCATTCTTAACGTCTGGATGTCAAATGTACCCACATTCCCTAAATGCTCCCGACAATGAGACTGAATACTGGAGTTAAGGAAACAGCTTGCAAAAGAAACGTCTGTGGATGAAACCAGATTCCAGGGTGTCCTTGGGATCTGGTACCACCCAAAAGTGATCCAGCAAATGTCACCGAATCGTAAGAGCTACAGGGATCCTTATAGGTGATGCTGCCAACATCACTCATTTCACGAGGAAAAAAAAAAGGAAGCTCGGGGGAGGAAAAGCGATTTCCCCAGGTCACATGACTGCTCAGCGGCAGAGTCAAAAGCAATAATGATCATGGTTGTGACAAAAGTGAGAGTAGCTTAAATATATCTCACGCTTATTATGTGCCAGGCCCAATGTGAAGTGCTGATATGGATCATCTCATTTGGTAACCTGGTAACCCGGGAGGTAGGCCCACCTGCAGTGAAGAGATGGGGGTTTAGCGAGATTAAATGGTGTCAGGCAAGTAGTAAGTGGTGGAACCTGGATTCTACTGCGGTCAATCCAACTTTCACTGCTTCTCGCCACACCTGGCCCTCCTTGCCCTACGTTCACAGCTGCTCGCTGCAGGGAGTCACGTGGCGACAGGAGAGCGCAGGTCAGCTTCAAAGATAGGCTGGCGGTCCCGGGCAGCTGAAGCGGACCACGTGCCTTACCGCTAATCCCATGCAGAGCCACACGCACCCAGGATGGGCACACGGACCACAGCCAGCCTCCCACTGTGCTCCCCAAAGAACAGGATTTCCCGCAGCAAACTGGGTCTTTCATCTTTGGAAAGGAGGCTGCCTGTGGGTGGATGTCCACGCGAACAGTTCTCAAGACTCCAGGAAAACAAGGCCAAAGGTGGGTAAAGAGCGACTGTTCCTTCTCCCAACCAGGCTGAGGAACGTCAGCTCAGCACAGGACTGTGGTCTCTGCCGTGGAGCAGGGAGGAAAGAGCCATGGAGTCAGAGAAAGCTGGATCCAGGGTCAGCCACTTCCGAGCTGTGTGCCGAGGTCAGTTACCTAACCTCCCTGAGCCTCACTTCCACAATTCATAATCAGCCGGCTGCTGGGAGGGCAACAGGCGAGGTGTGCAAAGCATACATGTGCTCCAGAAATATTGCTTCCTTTTTTCCTTGAGGAAAGCCAGGTGCAAAATTACAGCCTTAGGGGTAAGTCAGCTCACCTGTGTGTGTGAGAATTTACACATTTTCTCTCTCTCCTCTCTCTCATATACGGAAAACTGAACCCTGTCTCTCTAAGTGATTGGCAAAAATTTGCTTTTTATTTATTGATTTCTTTGTTTTGTTTTCTGAATTTGAAGATGACTAGTTAATGAGATCAGTCAGGCCTGCTTGAATTATCTTGCCTATTAATATTACACTCTTATAACACATATCAAGTATAAATTATTAGAAGCAAAAGAAGTTGATTTTATCACGGTGATTTTTCTGTAACAAATAATTTGTAAACAGTCGGATTATTGATGAATTATAAAATATCTTAGCAACTATGCTGTCAGTTTATTTGAAGGTAATAAAAATAGGTAAAAATTTGCTTTTTAGATAAACCTCAATATTAAGGTGGTTCTCCATCTGGCAGTTTTAAAAAAATTGACGTAGAGTTGATTTACAGTATATTGTGTTTCAGGTGCACAGCAGAGTGACTCAGTTATGTATATATATAAATATTTTTTCAGATTATTTTCCATTATAGGTTATTACAAGATATTCAATATAGTTCCCCGTGCTATACAGTAAATCCTTCCTGCTTTTCTATTTCCTATTTAGTAGTGTGTATCTGTTAATCCCATACTCCTAATTTATCCCTCTGCCCTCTCTTTCCCCTTTGGTAACCATAAGTTAGTTTTCTCTGTCTGTGAGTCTGTTTCTGTTTTGTATAGAGATTCATTTGTATTATTTTTGAGATTCCGCATATAAGTGATATCATGTAATATTTGTCTTTCTCTGATTCATTAAGTATAATATTCTCTAGGTCCATCCGTGTTGCTGCAAATGGCAATATTTCATTCTTTTTTATGGCTGAGTAGTATTCTATTACATATATATATATATATATGTTACATTTTCTTAAGCCAATAGTCTGTTGATGGGCACTTGGGTTGTTACCATGTCTTGGCTATTGTAAATAGCGCTGCTATGAACATTGGGGTGCAGGTATCTTTTAGAATTAAGAGTTTTCATCTTTTCCAGAGTGGGATTGCTGGAGCGTACGGTAGCTCTATTTTTAGATTTTTAAGGAATGTCTGTACTGTTTTCCATAGTATTTCCATACCAATTTATATTGCCACCAACAGTGTAGGAGGGTTCTTTTTTCTCCACACCCCCTCCAGCATTTATTATTTGTAGACTTTTTGACGATGGCCATTCTGACAGGTGTGAGGTGATACCTCATTGTGCTTCTGATTTGCATTTTTCTAATAATTAGCGATGTTGAGCATCTTTTCATGTGCCTGTTGGCCATCTGCATGTCTTCTCTGGAGAAACGTCTATATAGGTCTTCTGCCCATGTTTTGATTGGGTTGTTTGTTTTCTTGATACTGAGTTGTATGAGCTGTTTGTATGTTTTGGATATTAACTCCTTGTTGGTTGCATCATTTGCAAACATTTTTTCCCACTCAGGTTGTCTTTTTGTTTTGTTGATGGTTTCCTTTGCTGTGTAAGAGCTTTTAAGTTTAATTAAGTCCCATTTATTTATTTTTGCTTTTATTTCTATTGCCTTGGGAGACTGATCTAAGAAAATATTGCTACGATTTTTGTCCAAGAATGTTTTGCCTATATTCTCTTTTAGGAGTTTTATGGTGTCATGTCTTACATTTAGATCTTTAAACCATTTTGAGTTTATTTTTGTGTATGGTGAGAAGGTGTGTTCTGACTTCACTGATTTACATGAGGCTTGTCCAGCTTTCCCAGCACCACTTGCTGAAGAGACTCTTTTTTCTCCATTGCATATTCTTGCTTCCTTTGTCGAAGATTAATTGACCGTAGGTGTGTGGGTTTATTTCTGTGCTCTTCTGTGCCATTGATCTATATGTCTGTTTTTGTGCCAACACCATCATGTTTTGATTACTGTAGCTTTGTAGATGGTCTTATCGGGGAGGGTTATGCCTCCAGCTTTGTATTTTTCCCCTCAGGATTGCTTTGGCAATTCTGGGTCTTTTGTGGTTCCATGTAAATTTTAGGATTATTTGTTCTAGTTCTGTGAAAAATGTCATGAGTATTTTGATAGGGATTGCATTAAATCTGTAGATTGCTTTGGGTAGTATGGCCATTTTAACAATATTCTTCCAATCTAAGAGCATGGGATACCTTTCCATTTCTTTGAATCATCTTCAGTTTCTTTTATGACAATGTGTTTTTCCCTGTCTTATGGGGATGAACATGTATAATCCTCCAGCCAAATGCATTAATAATGAAAAATAAATGCCGAACAAGGCCATTAAAAAAACAAAACAAAAAAAACCCCACAGAAAACATATTGCAAGGCCAAAGGGTGACCTGGAGAAGGGGAGACAAAGCCACTTTTTTTTGGCTTTTGCAGTGATTCCAGATGTCTGTGGATGGCTCTGGGCCCCAGTAGCACCCTTGGAACTGCTGGACTTCAATTCTCCTCTGACCTCTCCCAGGCTACGTAGCGGTGGGCAGGACTTGGGCTGTGGGAGCTGGCGGCACTCTCAAAGTGAGGCTGGGAAGATGCAGGACACCAAGCGCACACAGCCTGGCCCCATTGCCTTCCCCTTGGGCAGCAGGTCCCAGCTACAGGTCGCTTCTACAGAAGACCCTGCTCCCAGACACCCTCAGTTCACCTTTTTAAATGTATGTCCACAGAGTTCACTGCTGACCCCCGCCCCGCACTGAGTCTGGCTCACTGAGGATACTCAAATGTTCGTTAATGAATGAAAAACAAGAAGAGAGCACAGTGCTGTTAGAGGTGGCTGGTTACACAAGATTGATGACAAAGTTCACATTTCAGGTGGTTTTTTTGTTTGTTTGTTTGTTTTAAAGAATATTACAGTGATTTTGACTATGTAGCCTCTTGCTAAGCCCCTGGGCTTCTACCTGGAATCCTACCACTTGGTCAGGGACATTCCGCAAGGTAGAGAACCAACTGCCTGATGGGTCACTTAATCCCAGAGTACTAGTTCTTAGCTTTGGGCGAAACTGAAAAGTCACTGGGCCCCTTTTCTTATGGCCGCTGTTCAAACGTTTCCACCAAGTGGATGTCCTGCCTCTCCCTGAACACTGTCCAGGACAGGGAAACCACTGGCTCCCACAGCTGTCCCTTTCTATCTTGGCGACACCTTGGAATGTTAAAAAGTACTACCTGATTCTTCAGCAAAATCTGTTTCCCTATTGCTTTACCTTTGGGGAAGCATGAAACAATTAGAATTCTTTCCCCATGTGCCAGCTTTCTGTTCCTATTTCTCTTTACTTTTCCCTGTAGGGATTTCCCTTAGGCCCTGTGGACTTGAGAGAGAATAACACCGCAGTCCATGAGATTTCTTAGAAAAGCAAGCACTGTGATTGTAATTTATTCAATCTTATCTCAATCATATTTCTGAGTCCAACTTTCTTTTATTGGGAAGGGGCATGGTCTAATTTGAATTAGAACTGAGAAAAGGAAAACATGGTGACACGGAGAAAGAATAAGTAATTTCTCAGCGGATGAGGAAAATTTCACACTATCCTACATTATGTCAACTCTGAACGTCGGGCACTTCTTTGAAGTGTGAACTCACACAAGTCATAGCCACGATAGTCACCTTTTAGGTTCCCTGATGCACCAAGTTCCCTCCTGTCTCAGGGTCTTTGGGTATGTGGTTTCTTCTGCCTGGACTGTTTCTCTGCCCAGCCAACTCCTACTTAACCTTTTGCATTTCAATTCATC
Organism: Lipotes vexillifer; assembly: GCF_000442215.2. Taxonomy (NCBI): domain Eukaryota; kingdom Metazoa; phylum Chordata; class Mammalia; order Artiodactyla; family Lipotidae; genus Lipotes; species Lipotes vexillifer. The sequence goes on along the minus strand of NW_006783414.1, from coordinate 127,642 downwards.
CACTGCTTGTTTAGAGAAACCTTGCCCAACCACCTAAATCAGGTCAAATTGCCCTAATCTATATTCTCACAGTTCCATGCGCCTTTCCTTCAAAAAATATTGTCACCTGGCAAAATTTCCTTTTTTTTTAAAAGAAGATGTTGGGGGTAGGAGTTTATTAATTAATTAATTTATTTTGGCTGTGTTGGGTCTTCGTTTCTGTGTGAGGGCTTTCTCTAGTTGTGACAAGCGGGGGCCACTCTTCATCGCAGTGCGTGGGCCTCTCACTATCGCGGCCTCTCGTTGCGGAGCACGGGCTCCAGATGCGCAGGCTCGGTAGTTGTGGCTCACGGGCCTAGTTGCTCCGCGGCATGTGGGATCTTCCCAGACCGGGGCTCGAACCCGTGTCCCCTGCATTGGCAGGCAGATTCTCAACCACTGCGCCACCAGGGAAGCCCAACATTTCCTTTTTGTTTGATGGAAGATTATTTGGTCAAAGACTGTGGGCTCCACGAGGGCAGGGACATGCTGCCTTCCAGAGCCTGGCACACTGCAGGCTTTCCACAAATACTGATGGATGAATGAGCTAAGGCACTTACTAGGAGCATCTCTGGACTAGTTGCTCCTACTCCTTGGGGCCAGCATCCTTCCTCTGAAAAATGAGGGGCTTCGATTTAGTTACGTTCCTAAGTCACTACAAGCTGCCTAAAGCACAGTGGAAATTCCTAGTGTGAGAAACTCCAGAATTAGGTAAAAGGAAGTCATGGCAGTTAACCCTCCATGAGGTACCAGGGCAGCGAGGCTAAGGTACAGTCCCTGAGAAGCATCACCCAGTGAATAGCTAGTGATCGACTCTCCAACACACCTTTCCCTCAAGCTGCCCACACACAGGGAAAGCAGTTTGTGCCCAGGTCCCCTCCCCCGATGGCTGTCATCTGATGGGACTAGTGAGTGATAGGAAAAAAAAAGGAGAAGCAAAGGACTGAGGTACCAGATCCTGGATAACTGGAAGCCAACTATCTTTGTTAATTCTCAGGTTGGTTCGATAAACTGCTGTTAAGCATTTGTTCTGAATCAGGCACTGGGGGATTCAGAGATGAATGGCCTATGATGCCTGCCTTTAAGGGTCTGATAGGGGAGAGACAGGGAGATAGTTAATTACAACATTTTCATTTATCCATCCATCCATTCACATATCTATATTTGGACGGCTAATCTGAACAGATGATGGGGGTATACCTATCGTAGATCCTAAATTGTAGCCAGGATCCAATGTTGGCAGCCTTGAATATTTTAAGCAAGCTGAACTATGGAAAATATTCTTTTTCTGACATTTCACAGATTTACCTCTTCCCCAAAGCCATCCCTAATTCTTAGGAGATGGAAATTGTCAGAAATCAGGAGGCAGCAAAGTAGTGAATAGTTGTGTGTTAGTTCCCACTCTATATAGAATTAAGAAATGACCATGTCCTGTTGATCCAGCCTGGGCGGTGATGGTGGTGCCACGGTGGTTGGGTCAGGCAGTGACCTGACAGATGAGAGGGGGCCTCCAGGCTCCACCAGCCGCTAGCTGAGGAACCCAGGGCAAGCATCTCTGAGCCTCCGTTTGGCCCTCTGTAAAATGCGGAACGAGCCGTACCTCTCTCAGAAGGTTGTCATGAAGTGTAAATGACTTAATAGACGTGCTGGGAAGAATGCTGAGCACATGGCATATACAAATAAATGGAAATTATTCGTGGTAGCAGAGCTGGGCAATTTCGTTTGGCCAACCATCAAGGCATATGTCTGACATTCTCTGGCTCAAGTATTCTGACTCATTTTTAGGCAAGGAGGAGTTTATATTTTGGCCTCTCACCGGGACAGATCTCTCAGTGGATGGCTCGATAATTGTTTGGACCCAGAGACTGAATCAAGATGCCCCAGTTCAAGGCTTGGGAAGGATTCCTTATCTTTGTGTCTAATCTCAGGGCCAGGGTGAGCCTGGACATTCAAATACTGTCCTGAGCCTTGCCAAGCTTCAGCCAGAGGAATTGGTCGGGGTGGGTACGCTTCACTCCCACAGAGGAAATCCCATCCTAGAGTCAGCGCCCAGCTGCTTACCCAAGTTTTTTCTCACTCTCTCTCTCATATGCGCATCACATAACACCTTTCATGAAATCAAAACCATGCATCATTCCCAGGATTATTATATGTGTGGCAACTGCACTCAACTGCAGGTTCCTAAATAAATATGTGTTTAAATAAAGACATCACTGAATATTTATGAATTTCAAGAGACCCATGTGTTTGGTTCGTAAAAGCTGTCAAGTATTTGGAGAGGTTTATTTCCCCTCGAGGTTGGAAGCTTCCTTGAAGGGGTGCCTCTGTCGGGACTTGGGAGAACTTTTAGCTGCCGCCACCGGCACAGAGACGGCGGCCCCTTTCTCAATTCAGTGGCACCTGAAAAATATCAGGAGGCCCATTAGGGATATCGGATGTCACAGGTGTTGAGTAGATCTTAGCATGTTGTTTAGGAATGTTTCCTAGCACACACTTGTGGCGTCCGCCATAAATAAACATA
>NW_006783414.1:101355-124878 GCF_000442215.2 Lipotes vexillifer | reverse complement strand
GAGCGGTTCCTGGGTGTTCCTGTTTTGTGGGGGGACTTGACTAGTTCCTACATCTCTGAATTATTTGATGTTACTTCAAAAGTCAACTCTAAAAACCCTAGGTATCTGCCGCCACAGGAGCGGGTCAGGGGTGGGAGATGCTATCAATCAGAAATGGGGAATTTCTGTCAGAAATAAAGAGGCAGAAACGGCAGTAGGAAGAATGAAGGCCCCGGGGTGAAACCGACGTGCTTGCTGGGAGAATGTGGATAAGTTCCTTGGTTTCTGAGTCTCAGTTTCTGGTTTTATAAAAATATAGAGAAGCTTACCTCTCAGGGCCGCTAGGAGAATTGAATGAGACCATCTGTGGCCACAGCGCCCAGCTCAGCCTCTGAACTCAGGAGGCCTTGCATGCATCCATCCTTCCTTCCTTCCTTCCTTCCTCCCTTCCTCCCTCCCTCCCTCCCTCCCTTCCCAAAGCTTCTCTTTATGGTTTCAGCATTTCTTCCCCCTTCTCCTTCTCTTGGGCCTCAGGTGGGGGTCAAGCACAGTGGCAACCAACTCAGATGGGCGCTGTCAACTGTTGGTGTTGGTATAGTTTGGGAGAGAAAAGATGGGGACAGGTGGCCTTGGGGGCCTCTGGGGGGCTGCCATCCCTAGATACCTCCCACTCAGCAATGTGCATCCAGAGCTCACTCTGGACAATTAGCATCCTTATATCCAAATTGAGCAAACACAACTGGTTCAGAATAACTTTTGCCTGCTGTGGAAAGCCATCAGGTTTTTTTTAGTTTGCCTCTTCTCATTGTTTGCTGAATCCCAAACTCAACTTTCTGGCTACACCAAACCTCTTTTGGTTCCTCAGCTGCACCATTCCTTTTCTTGTCTCTGGACCCTTGCTTGGCTCTTCCTTCCACTTGAAACACTCTTTTCCTTGTCTGTGCACTTGGCTAGCTCCTGAGTCAACTGTCCCTTCCTCCAGGAAGCCTTCCCTGACTCCCAGCCTGGGTGCCCCTCCTGCGTGCATGTCTCCATCATGCCACGGAGCATCCTGGCGGATAAAGGAAGAGCAATTTCCCTTCTTGTTGGTCTGACTGAGCTCCAGGTGAAGGAGGACTCTGTCTTCTTCATCCTGTCCTCTCTAGTGCCTAGCACATTCACCTGCACACAGTAGGCGCTCAGGACGTATTTGTTGAGTTGAATTGAACCCAACTGTCTACTGTGTGGTAGGTGGAAAAAGCAATCACATAGACTTATGTTTATGCATCAGAAAAATCTGGGATGGAAGACGGGGCAAACTAGGAGCTTTCAGGCAGAATCTGATTGGACACACACACAAAAAATTGCTCCTTCATTTCAACAAGGGGGATATGGGCTGGTTTGGTAGGGTCTTTCTTTTTAAATTGAATTTGTTACAAATTGCTTCTGTTTTATGTTTTGGTTTTTTGGCCAGTGAGGCACGTGGGATCTCAGCTCGCCGACCAGGGATCGAACCTGCACCCCCTGCATTGGAAGGCAAAGTCTTAGCCACTAGACTGCCAGGGTAGTCCCTGGTAGATTCTTATAAGAAGCAAGAAAATGGCCAGAGGGAGGATGAAACTGTTGTAGCCGGGTGGAGGCAGGTGGTTGGTGCGATGCGTAATGCCCTTTAACCCCTCCTATCACTAGCTCACCTTCCTCACCCGCAACCCATTACCACTTCCTCCTGCAAAGTTGGAGGAGAAAGACTTGATGGCATTCTGTGATTCGCTGCTCACTAAATTGCTCTTTTAATAGCTGATGGAACCGGCTAAAATAATAAAGGTAATAATAATAAATAATAAAATAAATAATAAATATAAATATATATTTATATATATATATATATATATATATATATATATATATATATATATATATATATATATATATATATATATATATATATATATATATATATATATATATATATATATATATATATATATATATATATATATTTATATATATATATAAATATATATAAATTTATATATATATAAATATATATTTATATATATATATATATATATATAAATATAAATATAAAAAATAAAATAAATAATAAATAAGGTTTCTAGAGGACTTTATTTATTTGCCAGGTGCCTCGTTTTATTACTGAATAAGTGAATTAATGAGGGACATGGCTGGCCAAAGTTGTCCGAGTTCATAAATAAAAAGGTATGGTAATTTTCAGGGCTCCCTTGGGGACCTTATCAATCATTCTAGAAGTTTTTACCTTTCACTATGTTTAAAGATGACATGGTGGTGGCGCGGGGCTTCCATTACCTTTTAAGTGACCTCTGGAGAAGCCAATCCGGGCAGATTGTAAATCGTGCATCTCCCTCCTGGTTCTAAGCTGCCCTTGGAATACTTTGGCTTTGGCCAAGGTAGACCTTTCCCTCCTGTATCCCTCTCTCTACCGTCCCCCCCACCCCACCCCCTTTTCTAAACATACCATCAAGAAAGCTGCCATACTTCAGGCCCTGATTTGCACAGACCTCTGGTAAAGCACAAACACCAAGGGCTTGGGTGGCACGTCCCGTTTTGTGGATGTCACGGCCGTTAGTGACCATGGTAACCTCCCTTCCCAGGCTTTTGTGGCTCCACAGACCTAATTTACACCAGTCTCTTCCAGATTTGAAGAGGCTCTGGGGACGCCATCAGCACGGCAACAAGCGGGGTTACTTAATGAGACATACAGGGCGCACCTTCCTTTAGCCGTGGCGAGGTAAATACCAGGTACTTTCAAAACCTTTCAGGTTAAAGGAAACAATCCCAAATTTTTATTCAGTAAACGTAGACACTTATTCCTTAAAAAATCCGAAAAGAAAAGAAAAAGACATATCCTTTCATGTTTGTTTCTTACACCAGTGAACACAAAACAGGCCTTGTGTTGTGTTACCTTGTTACTAGACTTTAGAACGGACGGACCCCCCAAAGGCCACAGGCAGTGATGCTGTCACCTATCAGCACTGCCTTGCAAATAAAAACATAAAATCTAGCAACACCTATTCTTCTTCCTTTGTCTTAAAAGAGCTTGAAAGAAGAACCCATGATCTGTGTCCATATCTCTGTACCCGACACCTGTATCGACTCTGCCAATAGAAAGAAAGAAACCCAGCCTCCTGCCCTGGCTCCCGGGGGGACAGGTGGTGTTACCTGTCTAGGCCTGGCTGGCCTCAGCAGGGACGCTGTCGGAGTCTGAGTCGGCCAGTTCCGCCGCACCTTCTGCCGCCGTCTGACTCCAGCTATCCGACCTGTCTGAGACGGCGTCCTCCTCTCCGACCGTCACCTCCACCCAATCCACGATGCCCGATTCCTCATTCTCGTCGCTGCCCTGGCCGTCCCGACTGTTGCCCTCTGATCTGTCCGAGGTGGCCTCCGAGGGCTTTGCCGGCAAACCGTCTCTTGCTTGCTCGCCGCCTGCTTTCATCCTGGGGCCCAGCTTCTCCAAGTCCTCTTTGCAGAGCTTTCTGGGATCCTTGTGATACTGCGGACCACCCTCGCTCCCGTTCTTCGAGCTCTCGGCGATGAGAGCTCTTGCCGCCCTCCTTGGCGGGGTGTCGTAGCCGTGATCATCCGCCACGTGCCGCTGCTGGTACCGCTCCAGCCACTTTAAGGTTCCAGTTTTTAGCAAGCATCTGTTCTCCTTGAACCAACGCACGATTTCAGTTCGGACCAGGCCGGTCTTTGCCGCCAGCTGGTCATACTCCTGGGGGGTTGGCCACTGGGTTCTTGCGAACGTGCTCCTCAGGAGATGAACCTGTTCTTGATTTTTTGTAATTGCTGGTGAAGGGCTGGGCAAAGAACCGGGCACCTGGGCGCTGGAGAACTGGTCGAGTCGAGACAGAGCACCATTGGGGGCCACCGAGTCTGGGCCTTTCTTGCTGGACCCCATGGAATCCAAGACGGCCTGTTCCATGCTGTCCCGAAGCTTCCGCCTCTCCAAGAACCAGGAGTCGATCTCTCTCCTGCTCAGCTTGGTCTCCACTCTCAGTCTGTCCAGTTCTGCTTGGGTCGGGAAAGAGCTTTTCAGAAAGCTGTCTTCCAGGATTTTCACCTGACCTTGGCTTTTCTCTTTGAACTTCTGTGGGGCAAAGTCTGGGTACGCGTGGTGAGTGCGGCCGTGTCGGGAAGCCGCGATGGCCAGCTGGTCTTTGGCAAGGGATTCGCTGGTGATGTGGACGATGCCCCTTTGACACCGATACCGGTGGTCGCTGAACCACTTCTTGATCTCACTCCTGGCGAGGCCGGTCACCTCGATGAGCCGGTAGACCTCAGCATCGTCGGGGAACTGGCTCTGGAGGAAGCTCGCCTTGAGGTGTGCGATCTGCTCCTTTGTCTTCTTGCGGTCGCTGGCCGGGGTCAGCGAAGGGTTGGCCACCTTGGGCGGAGGCTCTGGCACTTGAGCGATGTGTGGGCGCTTGGGCTCGGGGGCAGCTTGGGGAGTCACTAGAGGTCTCTTCTGGCCGTGGTTGGTCACTCCGGCCACGGCGAGTGTGATGGGGGAGCAAGAGACGGTCGTCGGCCCGCTGGTCACCTGAGTCAGCACGAGGCTGGTCTGGCCGAGGATCTGGCACGGAAGCGCTGTCTGGAGTATGGGCTGTGACATCTTTGTGGGGGCCAACTGGGCGGGCAGCACAGTGATCGTTGGGGGCACTGACTGGATGGTGCCATTAAACATCTTCTTCCGGGCCTCTTCCACCTCCTCCGGGGACCAGCTGATGCCATGCTTTAAGCGCTGGGTGGCAAACCAGATTCTGATGTGCTCTTCTGGGTGTTTGGAAGCAGCTGTGAGCCAGGACAGCTCAGCCTGCGTTGGGTAAGGGAACTTGTTGAAGGAGTTGATCATGGTGGCGTTGGTGTCCAGGGCAGAGTTGTATTTGGTAGTGTTCAGCGGCACGGGGACCTTGGGGACGAGGTTGATATTTGGCGGGAGCTGGACAGAAGGCATAACGTGTCCTAACGTGTCCTGGAGGAGCTCCACGCCCCCGAGTCTTGAGAGGATCTCAGCCGCGTCTGTCACCAGGCGGGTGGTCCCTTCCACGTGGTTCTCGGGGGCGGCCTCCTCGGGCTTCTTGGGCACCTTCTTGGCATCGGCTTTCGGTTTCCCTGGCTTCACGATGGGGGTTTTACTCGCCGAGATCCCGGGGTCATCGTCCCCGTTTCCGGGGCCGCGGGTGGTGATGGGCGTGGCGCGGGCGGTGATGGGCGTGGCGCGGGCGGTGATGGGCGTGGCGTGGCTGGCGGCCTCGATCGACTGTTCCAAGACGGTCTGATTATTGCGCTTGATGAGCTTCAGCTTGAAGTCGGCCTCCCCGGGGTGGAACTTGGAGTTGTGGTCGGACAAGGAGTCGTACTTTTTGGTTGTGAAGTTACACTCGGCACACACGTAGAGCGGGTTGAGAATCACGTTGGGGTGCTGCGTGTCGACGTGCTCCGTGAACTCGTTCAGGTTTTGCGTGGAGTAGGGGCAGTATTTGCATTCGTAACCACCCTGGAGTTTTTTGGATTGATTTTCCCCTGTAGATTTCACCTCTATCACTTCATTTTCTTTGGAAGAGTTTTCAGGTTCTGCCGCCCAAGTGTCCTTGGTCACTTCCGGCTGTGGCGTGCCGATTCCTTTCTCTTTGGCCCTGTCTCCTTCCTCGGGCACATCTTGTTCTACTACTTGTGATGTCCGAACCATGCATGGGGTTGTGGATTTTCGTTTGCTCGCCATGCTGTCTGTCTGTGTGCAATGGCTTATTTTGGGGATGGGGGCGGGTAGGGAAGGGGCAGTGAAAGTTTTGGAACTACTAAGATAAAAGGCTTTTGGCTTTATGCCCCGCTCCAGTGGCTTTGGCTTCACTTGAACGCTGAAGTCTGGTGCTTGAGTTTCCAGAATGATTTCAGTGCAGAAGATTGGAACTGTTCCAATGGCTAAACACAAGAGGCAGCATCATATCTGTGGGACGAGAACAAAGAGAGTGTCAGTGTTTCCTCACAGGGCAAAAGGAACTAGCATTTCTTTCTAAGTTGCTCCCATGACCCATCCCAACTGGCACCCAAAGCAAGTACCCAGGTGCACACAGATGGTGTGAGAGTGGGTACTCCTAAACATGAAAGATCACATTTTTCTTCTCTTCCATTCTCTGGGAAGGGCAGTGGGGACGGGCCCAAAGCAAGCAAATGAGGATGCAGGTCACTCATTCATGTTTAGAGACCAAGGGATACAGAAAAGCAACAAGGGCACTGAGATCTTCTGAAGTGGTGGGTAGGGGGCTGGAGGGAACCTTGCAGTGAAGTGTTGGCTGGGTTCGCAAGCCGCTTTTATGGATGGTACATCAGAAGCAAGATGCTTGCCTGGGGCTGGCAAGTGGAATTTACATAGGAGTTAGAAGATGGATATGAATGTTTCGTTTATTATCATAGAGGTAAAATCACTATAGAAAATCCAGAAAAGGCATCAAAGTATAAAAAAGAAAAACATCGCCCCAAATATCGTAGTTCCTTCATTTCACTTGAACATTTCCCATTTGCACAAACTTTGGGCAAAAGCATGATTAAAAAATGGCTGCATGACATTACATTGTAGTGATATACCATACATGATGTAATTAGCCATTGGACTTTTGTTGGACATTTATTCCTAATTTTTGGCTCTTCTCGACAAAATTGTAGTCAATACCCTTAGTCCTTATTTCTGAAGTAAAAGCACTGGGTCAAAGGAGGTCAACATTTTACATTCTCTTGACTCATATGGCCAAGTTTTTGCATCGTTTGGCCTTTTCGCCGGCAGTGAATGAGTGCCCGACTCACCACTTAGCTTACGTGAAATATTATCATTAAAAAGCCTGGCCAATTAGATATGGGAAAACTGCTTTAATATGCTTTGGTGCTTCTCTTGATTGCTAATAAGGGTGAACAGTTTTCAAAGATTCACTTGCCATTTGTATTATTTTGTGAATTGTGGATTTATGCCATTTTAAAAAACATACTTTATTGTTATTTTTAAAAATTAATTAATCATTTATTTATTTTGGCTGTGCTGGGTCTTAGTTGTGGCATGCGGGATCTTTAGTTGTGGCATGCAGACTTCTTAGTTGCAGCATGCATGCGGGATCTAGTTCCCCGACTAGGGATCGAACCCGGGCCCCCTGCATTGGGAGCACAGGGTCTTACCAACTGGATCACCAGGAAAGTCCCTATGTCATTTTTATATTGTGATGCCCAGTGGTTTTATTATTAATTTATGAGTTCTCTCTATATTAAAAACATTAGTACCTTTCTATATTTGTTGCAAAAATTTTGCAGTCTGTCATTTACCTTTTAGTTTTGCATATGGTATTTTTTCATGTTTTACAGGTAGAAATTTTTTATTTTTAGATGGCACATTTATCAATCTTTTCCTCTTGTGGTTTCTTTCATTGTGATTTTACATTTAGAAGGTGATTCCCTGCTTTGATAGCTGAGACCTATTATTCTGTGTTTTCTTAGAGTGTTTTGGCTTTATGTTTTACATTTAACTTGTCTGGACTTGAACCGAACTGATCTTGGGGTAAGCTGTGAGATGCAATTCTAACCATTTTTCTTGAAAGTTATCAATTATCTCAGTAGCACGTATAGTGTTATTTATTTCTCACTAATTTGTGAAGCCACCTTGGCCATACATTAAATTTTTCTATATACTAGGGTGTTTCTGGATTATCTGTTCTGTGCCTCTTCTCTAGCTCTTGAGCCTTACACTTAGGCTTCACTTAAATGTTTTTTTGTAGATTAGAGCATGTTTTAACATCTGGTAGAGTGAGTTTCTCTTTATCATTTTTCTTTTGCCAAATAATTCTGGGTTATTCTGATCACCTGTTAATGTAAATCAGTTCTCATGAATCAGAATCATCTGCAAAATAAAATTCTGTTAGAATGTTGATTGGAATTGCATTAAACAAATATTAATTTAGGAGTACAGGAACAATTTGCTTATTATAAGGTAGGTTGTGTTAACAGAAGCCCCACAGGGGAAGTGATAGGCTGGACCACGCTGAGTATCTAAATGCACGGGCTTCCATAGAGGATGGCCTTTCATTGTGTGTTTGGAAACAGGGGTAGCCGACATGACATCCGGGGGAAAGGGGATGGAGGAGATAGCATATCCTCTCCCGTCCCTCCCACTGGCCTAGGTTTGAGTTCCGCTGAAGAGAGGGCTCAAGGAAGAATTAATGGACTTATTTTCAAGAGCAACCCTCTGGGACTTGGGGCCCCACTTATCTGCTTAGGGGGTCAGGTGACAAACCTGTGCGGGACTCGGGGGAGAGGCATCCCTCCCCTGTGAACCCAGAAATGGCCACTCTGAGGCACTTTCATGGTGGGCAATTTCTTTCTTTTTTTTCTTTCTTTTTTTAAACACCTTTATTGGAGTATAATTGCTTTACAATTGTGTGTTAGTTTCTGCTTTATAACAAAGTGATGCTGGGCAATTTCATCAGCAGTGGGTGAGGGTCCCTCAGGGCACTGGTGAGGACAGGAGATGGGCACAGCAGAGCAGAGGGGAGCTGTGTCTTTTTGCTGACAACACCCAAATTGACATGTTTAGCTGAACATCAGACTCTTGATTTTCCCCCTCAAACATGGGTCCTGTCCACCCCCCCCAACCATGTCTACAGCTCTTCATCTCCATCTCTATGGCACACTCAGGCCAAAATCCTCTTTACCTCACCCCCAAATTAGTCCATCAGCGATCCTGTTGACTCTGTCTTCAAAATAAACCCAGTATCGGACCACTTCCATACTGGAAGCTGGAAGCCTCCCACAGGCTTCCATACTGGAAGCTGGAAGCCTCCCACGGGCTTCCAGCTTACTTCCTCTCTAGAGCAGCACAGGGATTTTCTTTCTGCTTCTTGATGGGCTTTATTTATGGTTTGAAATTCATTTTGGTACTGAAAAGCAATTAAATGTTATTTTTAATCTTTAAAGGTTTTTTAAAAATCGAAGTATAGTTGGTGTATAATATTATATAAATTACAGGTATACAATGCAGTGATTCACAGTTTTTAAAAGTTATACTCCAGGGGGCTTCTCTGGTGGCGCAGTGGTTGAGAGTCCGCCTGCCGATGCAGGGGACACGGGTTCGAGCCCCGGTCTGGGAAGATCCCACATGCCGCGGCGCGGCTGGGCCCGTGAGCCATGGCCGCTGAGCCTGCGAGTCTGGAGCCCGTGCTCCGGAACGGGAGAGGCCACAACAGTGTGAGGCCCGCATACCGCACACACACACACACACACAAAACTTGTACAAAAAAGTTATACTCCATTTATAGTACTACAAAATATTTGCTGTATTCCTCATGGCGTACAGTATATCCTTGTAGCTTATTTTATGACTAACAGTTTGTACCTCTTAATCCTCTCCTCCTATCTTGCCCTTCCCCCTTCCCTCTCCCCTCTGGTAACTACTGGTTTGTTCTCTGTATCTGCGAGTCTGCTTCTTTTTCGTTATACTCACTAGTTTGTTGTACTTTTTAGATTCTACATATAAGTGATTTGTGTTTGTCTTTCTCTTTCTGGCTTACTTCACTGAGCATAATACCCTCCAGATCCATCCATGGTGTTGCAAATGGTAAAATTTCATTCTTTTTAAGGCTGAGTAGTATTCCATTGTGTGTGTGTGTGTGTGTGTATGTGTGTGTGTGTGTGTGTGTGTGTATCACATCTTCTTTATCCATTTATCTGTTGATGGACACACAGGTTGCTTCCATATCTTGGCTATTGTAAATAATGCTGCTGTGAACACTGGGGTGCATATATCTTTTCAAATTAGTACTTTTTTTTTTTTTTTTTTACAAAATATACCCAGGAGTGGAATCGCTGGGTCATATGGTAGTTCTATTTTTAGTTTTTGAGAAACATCCATACTATTTTCCACAGTGGCTGCACCAATTTACATTCCCACCAACAGTGCAGAAGGGTTCCCTTTTCTTCATATCCCTGCCAACATTTGTTTTTTGTATTCTTTTTGATGATAGTTATGCAGAGGGAGGTTTTAAGGTAGGAATCAGTTCAGGACACTGTTCTGCATGAAGCCCTCTCTCGGGTGCCATCAGAGTGACTCCAACCCCGGCACGCTCTGGTCCATGCTCCCCTCCCCACTTGCCCCTATCACTCCGGCTGCTGGAACAGGTGTATCCCTTCTATCACAGGGCCTTTGCCAGGAAGTCCACCCCTAGAGCTCCTCCGTTTTCATGGCTCCATGTGAAAGTCACCCTTCCACAGAGAGCCCTTTCCTGACCACCATTCCATGTAAAATACTGCCTCTCCCAGTTCCCCAGTCACTCTCTCCCTGCTTTGCTTTCTTCATAGCACCATATATATATATACATATATATATATATATATATATATATATACAGTCATTGAGATATAATTGATTTACAATGTTGTGTTAGTTTCAGGTGTATAGCAAAATTGGTCAGTTATACAGATATATATATATATATAGGGTTAGCCAAAAAGTTTGTTTGGGTTTTTCCACAAGATCTTACGAAAAACCCAAACAAATTTTTTGGCCAACCCAATGTATACATATATTCCTTTTCAGATTCTTTTCTATTATAGGTTATTACAAGATATTGAGTATAGTTCCCTGCATAGCACTTTTTTTTTTTCTGTTTTTTGTTTTTTGTTTTTTTTTGTGGTACACGGGCCTCTCACTGTTGTGGCCTCTCTTGTTGCGGAGCACAGGCTCCAGATGTGCTCAGCGGCCATGGCTCACGGGCCCAGCCGCTCCGCGGCATGTGGGATCTTCCCAGACCAGGGCACGAACCCGTGTCCCCTGCATCGGCAGGCGGACTCTCAACCACTGCGCCACCAGGGAAGCCCCCTGCATAGCACTTTTTTTTTTTTTTTGCGGTACGCGGGCTTCTCACTGCTGTGGCCTCTCCCGCTGTGGAGCACAGGCTCCGGACGCGCAGGCTCAGCGGCCATGGCTCACGGGCCCAGCCGCTTCGCGGCATGTGGGATCTTCCCGGACCGGGGCACGAACCCGTGTCCCCTGCATCGGCAGGTGGAGTCTCAACCACTGCGCCACCAGGGAAGCCCCCCATAGCACTTTTTAATATTCAAAATTTACTTATATATTTTTGTGGTTAAAGGAAGAGGCACGAGAGAGTACCTACCCATTTTCTCCTAATACAGCAGCCACTGGTCACATGTGCCTCTTTAAATTTATATTAATTAAAATTAAATAAAATTTAAAATCCCGTTTTCATTTGCACCAGGCACATTTCGAGTGCTCAGTAGCTGCACGTGGCTGGTGGCTATCGTATTAAACAATGCGGGACATCGCTCTCATTGAGGGATGTTCTACCGGACTGCGCTGTTCTAGAATATAAACTCCACAAAGGCAGGAACTCTTCACTGTGATTCCCCCGGAACCTAGAGTAGTATTTGGTCCACAGTATGCTTTCCATAAAGATTGGTTGAATGTTAAATTAACTGCAGAGTGGCTACCCTGAGGGAACTGCTGCTGATGTAGACCAGTGATGTACGGGAACATCTCTCGTGGATGCTCAGTGATGTGGGTGCGTGCATGTGTATTGCGTGCATGTACATTGCACGTGTGTGTGTGCGCGCACGAACATGCCTGCACCTGCACGTATGTGCACATATGTTGCATGTGTTGTGTGTGCATGCGTATAAGCCTGCATCTGCACGTATGTGCACGTGTGTGGGTGCACTGTGAATGTGTGTGAGTGTGCACGAGGGCTGCTATGAACGGAGGAACTCGGTAAGGGAAAGGAGGTCCTACAGTTCTGTAGGGGTTACCACTGACGTAGCAGAATGTGGCCAAATGTGTGCCCCCTATCCAAGAGGCCTGGGCCTTTGAATTATGATTTTTAAAAGAGAGGAAGCAGAAGACTTTTCTTTTGCAGAACAAAGAAATTGGGCAGGAATAGGTGCAGGGGAGAGAAGAGACTTTTTTCACAGAAACTCCTTTATCTAGAATTATTTAAATCTGTTGACAAGTGAGGCCAAGAAATGAGCCAAATTTGTGGTGAAATATCCTAAAAGCTTTTTGATGTTCTAAGAACTGTGGTTCAGAATAGACGGTATCTTCTAAAACGTATTTGGCAACCAGGGGTGAAAACCACAGCAGATTGAAAAGAAGGGAAGATGAAGGAAGGAAAGAGAGGGGTGAGGAGGGCTCAGAAAACAGTGAGCCTTTGAAGAATTCCTCTCCCAAGGTCCCCCCAGTGAAGCTGCAAGAACCACTGCCCTTGGAAGAATAATCCGAGCACAACAAGGGGGTGAGTGTCTGCAGAGCAGTGGAGACTCGGCGTCTGTCTTTCTGAAAGTCTGTGAGCCACCAGTGAGGGGACCAGCGCCACGAGGCCTGCTACTCGCCGGCGTGAAGGCTGCATATTTCTGGCCAAGTCTTCAGGTTCAGGTGTACACTTGCCCAAGTTAGCAAAAATAAAAAACAAACGAATGCATGAATAAAATGCACGTTAAAACTCCGACACAGTCCCTTCCGTGGCGGGTGCTGAGTATCCCAGCAGACCGGCTCCATGTCGCGGGCCTCGCCCTGGGCCAGTTTCCCAGCGGGTCTGAACTGTGTGCAGGCACATTCTGTACCGACCTGAAAACACTCCACTTCAAAGCAGCACCGAGTGGGCCCCAGGCTGCTCCAGCCACTGTGCTGAGGGCCCAGCGGTAGGTGGGGAGCCTCAGAGGCAATCCCTGCCCTTGGGGGGAGTGGCCGGAGCAGATTAGAACTAAACACCATTGTGTTTAAGATCCTGGTGCCCAGAAGGAGAGGAGAGGTGAGAAGTTTCCTTCCTCTATGGCTCTTCTCCATCACGCCTCTTTCTGTCTTGAATCCCACCCCTCACAGCACAACTAAGAGCGTCACACATACATGTTACACGGAGAAGGAACCCAAACACCAAGTACAGACTCTTGCCTCCTTTGCCTGTTTTTGCGATTGACTGGATTTTTTTTTTAAATACATTTATTTATTTATTTTGGGTCTTCATTGTTTTGTGCAGGCTTTCTCTAGTTGTGGCAAGCGGGGGCTACTCTTCGTTGAGGTGCGCGGGCTTCTCATTGCAGTGGCTTCTCTTGTTGCGGAGCACGGGCTCTAGGCGCATGGGCTTCAGTAGTTGTGGCACGCGGGCTCAGTAGTTGTGGCTCATGGGCTGTAGAGCACAGGCTCAGTAGTTGTGGCGTATGGGCTCAGTAGTTGTGGCTTATGGGCTCTAGAGCGCAGGCTCAGTAGTTGTGGCGCACAGGCTTAGTTGTTCCGTGGCGTGTGGGATCTTCCCGGACCAGGGCTTGAACCCGTGTCCCCTGCATTGGTAGGCAGATTCTTAACCACTGCGCCACCAGGGAAGCCCCGATTGACTGGATTTCCCTTTTATCCACTATGGTATTTATTATGTGCCACAAAGAAACCCCAACGAGTGAGAAATGACACCACTTTGGAATAGATAATATATAAGGAAAATGGCCAGCCTGTATAGACAGTTAGGAACAACTCATCCCTGGATGTCTGTGCAGGGCTCTCCCTTCACCACTTGGTGCTTCTTCGGTCGTCATTCTTCCTGGTGTGAGTGGAATGCAGTTTGATTAGAACCCTATTTACTGAATATGGGTTTGGGCCAGAACCCTGTGGATATGGGGCATACAAAGATGAAGAAACCATGGTTCTTGTCCTCAAGGAGTTCACAGCTGGTGTATTAGTCAGCTCGGGCCGCCATTACAAAGTGCACAGACTGGGCGGTTTAAACCTCAAAAATTTATTTCTCACGGTTCTGGAGGCTAGAAGTCTGGGACCAAGATGTCTGCAGGGTTTGTTTCTTCTGAAGCCTCCCCGCTTGGCTGCAGATGGACCCCTTCTCACCGTGTCCTCACATGGTCTCCCTTCCGTGCTTGCCTATCTCTAATCTCCTCTTCTTACGAGGACACCAGTCAGACTGGACTAGGGTCCACCTTCATTTAAGGTGACTTAATCCCCTCTTTAAAAACCTTATCTCCAAATATAGCCACATTCTGAGGGTTGGGATCCCAACATATGAATTTGGGTGGGGACACAATTTAGCCTTTCACAACTGGGCAGGGCAGGGCCATCTGAATACCCCTCGATGGCACACAGTGATTTTCATGTGCAGTCTTCAAATCCTGTCCGAGAGCCTACGAGTGCCAGACACATTTGTAGGTGCTGAGGATGCAGGAGTGAGCAGACAGGAATCTCTGTTCTGTGGAGCTCACATTCACACGAATAAACAGCAGAAGCCGACACTGATAAGCACAAAGGAGAAAAGTCAAGCAGAGAAGAGGATGGGGTGGGAAGTGGGGTGACCTATGATTATTTTATCTTATTGAAGTGTAGTTGATTTACAATGTTGTGTTACTTTCTACTGTACAGCAAAGTGATTCAGTTATGTGTGTGTGTGTGTGTGTATATATATATATATATATATATATATATATGTATATATATATGTGTGTGTGTGTGTATATGTTCTTTTCCATTATGGTTTATCACAGGATATTGAATATAGTTCCCTGTGTTATACAGTATGACCTTGTTGTTTATCCATTCTATATATAATAGTTTGCATCTGCTAATCCCAAACTCCCAGTCCATCCCCTCCCCCTTGGCGACCATAAGTCTGTTCTCTACATCTGTGAGTCTGTTTGTTTCCTAGATAAGTTCATTTGTGTCATATTTTAGATTCCACATATAAGCGATATCATATGGCATTTGTCTTTCTCTTTCTGACTTATTTCACTTAGTATGATAATCTCTAGGTCCATCCATGTAGCTGATAATGGCATTATTTCATTCTTTTTCATGGCTGAGTAGTATTCCATTGTATATATGTACCACATCTTCTTTATCCATTCATCTGTCAATGGACATTTAGGTTGCTTCCATGTCTTGGCTATTGTGAATAATGCTGCAATGAATATTGGGGTGCATGTATCTTTTCAAATTACGGTTTTCTCCAGATATATGCCCAGGAGTGGGATTGCAGGATCATATGGCAACTCTACTTTTAGTGTTTTGAGGAATCTTCATACTGTTTTCCATAGTGGCTGCACCAACTTATATTCTCACCAACAGCGTAGGAGGGTTCCCTTTTCTCTACACCCTCTCCAGACTTTGTTATTTGTAGGCATTTTGATGATGGCCATTCTGACTGATGTGAGGTGGTACCTCACTCTAGTTTTGATTTGCATTTCTCTAATAATTAGTGATGTTAAGCATCTTTTCATGTGCCTGTTGGCCACCTGTATGTCTGTTTTGGAGAAATGTCTATTTAGGTCTTCTGCCCTGCCCATTTTTCTTCTTTTTTTAAATTTAATTTAATTTTTTAAATTATTTTTTAAAACATCTTTATTGGAGTTTAATTGCTTTACAATGGTGTGTTAGTTTCTGCTTTATAGCAAAGTTATCAGCCATACATATACATATATCCCCATATTTCTACCCATTTTTCAGTTGGGTTGTGTGTCTTCTCAATATTGAGTTGTATGAGCTGTTTGTATATTTTGGAAATTAAGCCCTTGTTGGTTGCATCATTTGCAACTATTTTCTCTCAGTCTTTTTTTTTTTTTTTTTACGGTACGCGGGCCTCTCACTGTTGTGGCCTCTCCCGTTGTGGAGCACAGGCTCCGGACGCACAGGCTCAGCGGCCATGGCTCACGGGCCCAGCCGCTCCACGGCATGTGGGATCTTCCCGGACCGGGGCACGAACCCGTGTCCCCTGCATTGGCAGGCGGACTCTCAACCACTGCGCCACCAGGGAAGCCCTTCTCTCAGTCTTTAGGTTGTCTTTTTGTTTTGTTTATGGTTTCCTTTGCTGTGCAAAAGCTTATAAGTTTGATGAGGTCCCACTTGTTTATTTTTGCTTTTATTTCTATTGCCTTGGGAGACTGACCTAAGAAAACATTGGTAAGATTTATGTCAGAAAATATCTTGCCTATGTTCTCTTCTCAGAGTTTTATGGTATCATGTCTTTTTTAAAAAAAACTTTTATATTTATTTATTTATTTGGCTGAGCCAAGTCTTAGTTGCAGCATGTGGGATCTTCATTACCATGTGTGGGATCTTTGTTGTGGCACACACAATCTTTTTCAGTTGTGGCACATGAGATCTTTGTTGTGGCATATCGGATCTTTTAGTTGTGGCACGCTGGATCTTCACTGCAGCATGCAGACTCTAAGTTGAGGCATGCGGGCTCTTACTTGTGGCATATGAACTCTTAGTTGCGGCATGTGGGATCTGGTTCCTTGGCCAGGGATTGAACCTGGGCCTCCTGGGAGCATGGAGTCTTAACCACTGGACCACCAGGGAAGTCCCTGTCATGGCATTTTTTTTTTTTTTAAGTCTTTATTGAATATTGCTTCTGTTTTATGTTTTGGTGTTTTGGCAGCAAGGCATGTGGGATCTTAGCTCCCCACCCAGGGGTCGAACCTGCACACCCTGCATTGGAAGGCGAAGTCTTAACCACTGGACCACCAGGGAAGTCCCTGTCATATCTTATATTTAAGTCTTTAAGCCATTTTGAGTTTATTTTTGTGTATGGTATGAGGGTGTGTTCTAACTTCATTGATTTACATGAGGCTGTCCAAATTTTCCAACACTGCTTGCTGAAGAGATGGTTTTTTCTTTGTTCTATATTCTTGCCTCCTTTGTCAAAGATTAATTGAACATAGGTATGTGGGCTTACTTCTGGGCTTTCTATTCTGTTCCATTGATCCCTATGTCTGTTTTAGTGCCAATACCATGCTGTTTTGATTACTGTAGCTTTGTAGTATAGTATGAAGTCTGGGAGGGTTATGCCTCCTGCTTTGTTCTTTCTCCTCAGGATTGCTTTGGCAATTCTGGGTCTTTTGTGGTTCCATATAAATTTTAGGATTATTTGTTCTAGTGCTGTGCAAAATGCAACGGGTAATTTGATAGGGAGCGCATTAAATCTGTAGATTGCTTTGGGTAGTATGGGGCGGCCTGTGATCTTAAGCAGAGAGGTCAGGGACTCCTTTTGTGAGAAAGCCTCACTGGAGCATTCAGACATTGCGGAGACAAGAAGGAGAAAGAGTTTATGAAACACAGAGGAGGCCGAACTTAATTGTGTAGGACAGGCAGGAAAAGGATGCTAAAGGCTTCACAGGGGAGGTAACTTTCTTCTTAAAAGAAAACGGCCTTGACTATGATTAATTGAAAATTTCCCTACTTTGTTGATTAACAACCCTGCAAAGCAGTGGTAATTAGCCTCAATTGATGGAAGAGAGAACCCAGGCCAGGGAGGATAATTGCCTTGCCCAAGGTCACATGACTAGTTCACGGCAGAGGTGGGATTTAAACAAAGTCCACTCAAGCTGCAGCCGTTCTCTCTGCACACTGCACAGCCTCCCTGGGTAAACAGGGCTCCAAAGGCGGAGTTGGATCCGGCTGAGAGAATGAGAGTGACTCCAAGTAGAGGAACAGAGTACTGCCAGGCAGAGGACACAGCAACAGCAAGGAAATGTCAGAGGAATGACAAGGACTGAGGCTAAAGGGCAGGCGTGAGGGCGGCCCACAGGTGGCTGACAGGTCAGGTTGGGCTAGATTGTGAAGGGCCATGCTAAGGAGGTAGGATTTCATTCTGCTGGTGAAGGAGTGGCAAGGCCTTTTAGGCAGGATCATGGAAGCAGCAGGGTTTGGGAGATAAGTTTGGGGGGTGGGGATGGCAGGAAAAGAAGGCACAGTAATGAAGGTAATCCCCAAGCCAAACAGATGAATAATCATCTTTAACCTCAAGTCCAATAGTCAGGGCCCAGGCTGCTAAGAGGCCTCCCTCTCTCCAGCCTTTAGGTTTTGCTCTTTAAGTAGATGTTGAGGGCCCTTCACTTTGTATTTGGAACTATCTCCCGTTCAGTTTGGACTTCCTTCTCCACCAAGGAGTGGCTGGATAATTTGGGTTTAAATGTGGCAAAACGGATTCTCCCTTAATCATTTTCCCGATAACAATGATGGCGAACATTCACTGAAAGCTTAGTATGTGCCGAGTGCTAAGTGTTTCATTTCTCAAAAACCCTATGTAGACACTGAAGCTCAGAGAGGTTAAGGAGTGTGGCCATGGTCACACAGCCCGGAGCAGTAGAGTTGGGATACAGCTCTTTAAGTGTAGACAAATCACCCAGTGATCTTGTTAAAATACAGATTTAGATTCAGTAAGTCTGGGGTGGGACTGACATTCTGCATTTCTAACAAACTCCTAGGTAAGGATAACATTGCATGGGTGGAAGGCTCTCCAGGTGAGCACTTTCCCGCTGTCATCCCTCCTCCCCACTCTGCTCATTTCCAGACACAGGGCACTAGCATTTCCTGACCTTTCCTGGAAGTGACCTGTGGCCCTCAGGGGGAGGAAAAATGGGTCAAACTGTCAAATCAGCCCCTGGAAACTCTTTGCAAGGTGGCTTGCACATAGCCTGGCTGTCAGATGAGGGAAATGTCCAGGACTTGACCTCCCTAGGGAGGCTCTGGGGGAGGTGAAGAGTCAGACTGCAGGGGCCCCCTGTGGCCGGGGTCTCCAGCCCGAGGGGGGTCAGCAGTTGGAGTTAGTGGAGGAGCCTGGGGCCCTCGGGGGAGGGGGTGCGGGCACACGTGCCACTCTCAAGGAATCACACCTTCAGGCTCTGGCGGGACGCCACTTCTGATTTCAGAGCTTTTCACTGGGGCTGTCAGAGGAAATAACGGGACTGTCTCTGAACTTTCAAAGGAAGCATCTTGTCAAGACATCAAGGCCCAGAAGGATGCTTTTAGCTTTGCTGGGTCTTCTGACAGAGCTGTTAACAGATTCTGCCGCAGTTCATCAAGGGTAGATCTTTTGTGTGTGTGTGTGTGTGTGTGTGTGTGTGTGTGTGTGTGTGTGTGTGTGTGATTGTTCTTTTATGTTTTAAAGTCACAACATTGTTCCCACTGCACTGCACCCCAGAAGAAGGAATCCTGATAGGCAGGTATGTTGTGATGGTGATGGTTGCGGGGAGATAGGTGGAGAAAGGAATGGGATGCAAGGATCCTGGGTTTTGCTCTAAGCTCCCAGCTCTCTCGTCATCTGTCTCCATCCTTGTCTCCATTTATCCCAGCTGTTAAATGGGAGAGGATTTTGAAGTGTCACTGGTGACCCTGAGTTAATTCCTGAGCTTTACTGATTTCTCCCCAGCTTACTTGAAATCTAAACTTGAATTTTGGGGGTGGGCCTATAGGGTGGCCCCCAAACCATCAGATGCCACTTGGGGTGCTTTGTAAAAATGCCCATTCCTGAGCCCCAGTCCAGACTTATTAATCCCAAGCATCCAGGAGCAGGCCCAGGAATCTGCATTTTTAACAAGCAGCCACCATGACTGATGGGCAGCCAGGTTCAGTGGCCTCGGCAAGAAGCCATCAGTTGGCCTCTCCTGATTCAGAAGTGGTTGGGCTCAGGCCAACCCTGTGCCGTGAAGATGGGAACTATTCCTCTCTGTGTTCTGTGCTGGACCAGGGTAAATTAGCGTGCTCCCTGGGGAATGACTGTTCGGAGGATGATGCAGAAATGGGGGAAGAATTGTACAAAGGAACGATGCTGGAAGAGAAAAGAACACAGAATACAGGGCACTAGATAATGGAGAGTAAGACATCTTTAGAAACAACAGGGTACATAGCAGCAGAGTCGGTGGCTGGGGAGGCGAGCTTTAAGAAGCTGTTTCCCATTATCTCTGTTTGTGCTTAACTTTTTTTTTTTTTTTTGCGATACGCGTGCCTCTCACTGCTGTGGCCTCTCCCATTGCGGAGCACAGGCTCTGGATGCGCAGGCTCAGCGGCCATGGCTCACGGGCCCAGCCGCTCCGTGGCATGTGGGATCCTCCCGGACCGGGGCACGAACCCGTGTCCCCTGCATCGGCAGGCGGACTCTCAACCACTGCACCACTAGGGAAGCCCTGTGCTTAACCTTTATTGCTCAGTTTCGCAGACTTTTTTGTTTTTTTTTTGAAGTAAAGAAGGGTTTGCTGATCTGGTCAAATGTAGGCAGGATAATGTAGTCACAAGATGCCATTTACATGCATAATCTTTATCGTTCCCACAACACCAACAGATGGTGATGCTCTCCATTTCACAGATAAGGAAACTGAGGCTCAGAGAGGTTAACTGGCTTGCTGAGGAGGGTGGAGCCCCGATCATCCTTGGCTCTACACCCACTGCTGGGTCCCGGTAACACACAGTTGCTAATTGTTAACAATTCCATTTCCTGACACTGGGTCTATAAACTAGGTTTCTCACAAATTCTGAGTGGCTCTTCCCCACTGGGAGTGTTCAAAAGAGTAAGCTTTTAATTGAATTGGAATGTCTTTTTCAACTTGCTACTCTGAGATGCTCTCTTATTAGGTGGAAGAAAGCTTGCGTGGTCTCTTCCCGCCAAAAATTTTCAGTGGATGAAATGAAATTCATGAAATGAAATGGTGACATTAGCGTCATCGTGCATTTAGGTGACACAGAGCTCTGAGAGGAGGCTGGTGTCCTGCTAGCAGTGGGTAGGAGTGGTGACTTGAGGTGGGGTAGTGAGTACGCAGGGACAAAGAAAGCCAGCCGCGCCTGGGAAGGCAGATCCATTCTGGGCCCATGTGAGCCTGGGGCCCAGAATTTACTTTTACTCAGAGCAATGAATTCCAAAGCTCAGACTCTTTCGGCTCTTCACTAGGTGAGGACGTGGCCTCTGGCTGTCCTGCTCCCCCTTAGTTCCCACCACTAGTGCCCACGTGGTGGGTGGAAGGGGCCACAGGCTGGAACCAGGCCTCCCGGTTTGAATCCTGGCTCTGCCACTTACTAACAGCAGTCCGCCCTTCTCTGGCCACAGCTGGGATGCCCACTGCCCAGGTCCCGAACCCACATGCAGCCTGGAGAACACCAACTGCGGCACGCTCGTTCACCGTTGCCAGCCTCAGTCCTTGCGTCTGTGAAATGGGTGGATCTCCACCTGCAGGATTGGACTGAATGAGACCCTTTAAAGCTGGCACGATCTGGTTCCCTAAAAGGGTGACTTTAATGAGTGAGCTGGTATTAGTGGTGAGGGACTTGACAAAGTGAGGTTCAGAGGTACCGTCCTGCCCCTCGTCCTTCTCAGGCCCCCCTGGGAGCATCCTGACCTTTTCCCCCACAGCCCCTCAGCTGCCAACCCCCGTGCCAGGTGCTGTGTGTTTACACCCGCTCATCTCACCTGAGTCATGCTGCTCTGACGTCTTTTTACTCATCTTTTGTTCATACCCATAGAAATTTCTATGGCAACTGTGCCAATATCTTGAATTCTCCCAACTTTCCCTCTCTGTTTTAGTAGAAGATTTTGCTTTCTATCTTGCTGAGAAGGTCAAGGTCACTTTCTTCCCCATCTCCACACTCGTCTCTTTTCTCTCTACGTCGGAAGAGGTAGCGGGTCTCCCTGTTATAAGTTAACCCATCCACCTGGCCTCGAGGCCTGCCCTCTGCTCCCCAGGGACCCCAGCCCAGCACTCATCGGCTCCCTCAACTCTTATCTCCCTTCACTGGATCCCCTTCCCTTTGGGTTATGAGCACCTCAGTTTGTCATTTCCCTAAAAAAGTAGACAAAAGCAAGACAAAACAAACATGAAAAGCAACATCAAAGTTCCCAAAGCTGCTCAATTCCACCATCATCTACACATTATTATGCAACTCTTGCTTTCTAGGGCAGAGGCTCCCGAGTGAAAGAGACTGGCCTTCTGGGTCTGGTGCCACCACTCACTGGCATGTGAGCCTGGACAAGTTACACCCATCCTCCGAAGCCTCAGCCTCAGCCTTTCCATCAGTAATCTGGGGATGAAAATGGTACCCATGGTGTGCTGGGGTGCTCGAAGGGGTGCCGAGAGTATCCGGTGAGCTCTCTGCGCACAGTGTTTGCCTCCGGGCCCCAAATACAATAAGCTCTGAGCTTGCAGCATAGGGACGGTACCTGCTGTTAAAAATCACGTAACCATCAAACGTCTCAAAGGAAGTTCGAGGTGACTGCTGCCCGCCCCTCCTGTTACTGCCCCGTTCATCCCTCACCTCTGCGCATTCTGTCCTCCTTGCTCTGTCGATGCTTTTCTCTTAAACTGCCAAATGTATCCCGCATCACTGACTCTGTGGGGCAAACTGCCTTCCTTAAATCGCCTCCCCTTGGCTCTCCTGGGTGGTGCCCCTTGTTCTCTTCCTGGCAGCTCCTACTTTGCTTCCTCATCCATTTTCTGCTGCCTCTCCGTGCTCTGGGCCCTTTCTCATCCCTCTCCTCTCCACTGTCCTTGGTGATCTCATCCATCCCAAAGTGCTAAACTCACCGCTGCAGACGGACGTCTACCAAACGAGCCTTTCTAGCCCCGGCTCCTCTTTGCAGAGCCCCAGACCTTCCTTTCCCACCTCTAGCTGACAGCGAGGACAGGCTACACGGACTTGTAACCGGACAAACGCTGGAGCAGCCACTCTCCACTGAAACACGATTTTTTGAACAAGACCAAGATGATTCATGAAAACCAAGGAAAATAATACATGAATTCAAAACAACAAAAAAATGCACAATCCACTCCCACTCAGTTGAACAGACTCTGCTCCGTCACCCCCACCTGGAAGGCGGCTCTGAAGGGGAAATTTGGTCTTGGAGCCTCTTCCGAGTGTGGCTTCTGTGCATTTCTGACCCTCACCGGGGGCCTCAACTTGAACACGTGTAGAACCAAGCTCCCCACCCGTCTCCCAAACCCGATCTTTCCATAACACTCCTCATTCCAAATAGAAGCATCCGGGTCTTCTTAAGTCATTTGGGCTGGAAACCCAGATTCCTCTTGCTCTCCACTTCCTTCCCACCCCACAGTTAATTATGTCCCAGGCCCTCCCGACTCTGCTTCCACAATGGGTCCCCATCCTTCATTCCTCCGCTCCAGGCAGGGTCCCCCCTCCTGGCTTCTCCCAGCAGCTGCAAATGACTCCCTACATCCTGGCCTGGCCTCTGGGCTTCACCTGGCTGTGGCAGGCACTGCCTGTCCGGCAGCCCTTCCTCCTCTGGCCAGGGCAGTCCACTTCTTTCTAGAGAAAGGCCCCCAGCCACTCTTGGCCCCTGTGGATCCTCCAGCAGTGGGTGTGTGACTTGGTCCTGACCACTCAGTACATCATGTCCCCGCACGAGAGTGAGTGATTTAAGGAGTGGCCTGACGACCTGAGTGGGGCGGTCGGAACCAGCTGAGTTGAGAGATGCAGAGTCCCCATCACATCCCTCTGTATGCCGCCACGCCTGAATCTGACACACGCATGGACCTTCCCTTCCGGCAGATTGCGTACGCCAGTTTGATGGGGCTTTCTGGCACCCATGACTCAAAACGTCCTGACAGACACGGTTTCAGGCCAACCTCCTCGCTGCCACCATTTCTTTCTAAGACGGCAATCCTCAGTCTTTCCCTGCCACGGTAGACGTGCTAGGTGACATGCCCGTTTGCAACGTTCTCTCACTCTTGTCATGTTGGGTATCATTCCACACCATTCTCTTTCCC
>NW_006783414.1:90475-101345 GCF_000442215.2 Lipotes vexillifer | reverse complement strand
TCTTTCCCTTAAGAAAGAATCTCAGATGTTAGCGGGAGTGCCATTCATATAGGGCTAACCTGGAGTCCTTGCTAATCAATAAAAGTACATCCTTCACAAACTTCAGTGCTCTGTTTTCAGAAACAGATCTCTTGCCACTGCCTACGTCGCAACTAATGCCATGATTAAACGTCATGTCTCTAAACGTGAATCTGACCATGTCATCCTCATCTTCAAAACCTCCTTAGGAGTATTGGGAACTGGCTGTGAGCGGTGCTTTCTGCCACCCAATTTCACCTCAGTGCTCCATTCCTGTCCTACAGCAGTCCTGGTGTTTTAAAAGGGAAATACAGCAGAAGAACTATTCTTTGGAAGCAGAAACATGGACCTCGGAAAAGAGAACACAGCTCAGATGTTCATTCATTCATTCACTCATTCATACATCCATTCATTCATTCATTCCTTCATTCCTTCTTGAGTGCCTGCTCTATGACAGACACTGCTTTGATACTCAGGAAATAAGACAGAAGATTCCTGCTTTCAAGGTGCCCATGATCTAGGAGGGGGAGACAGAAAATTGAAAACAAAGAACTTGTAGATAGTGGTTAAGTATTTACTCTGCAATGAGATCTTAAAAATGATGTGACGGGGGCTTCCCTGGTGGCACAGTGGTTAAGAATCCACCTGCTGATGCGGGGGACGTGGGTTTGAGCCCTGGTCCGGGAAGATCCCACATGCCGTGGAGCAACTAAGCCCGTGCGCCACAACTACTGAGCCTGCGCTCTAGAGCCCGTGAGCCACAACTACTGAGCCTCCGTGCCACAACTACTGAAGCCTGTGTGCCTGGAGCCCCTGCTCCACAACGAGAGAAGCCACCGCAATGAGAAGTCCACGCACCACAATGAAGAGTAGCCCCCGCTCGCCACAACTAGAGAAAGCCCGCGCGCAGCAACGAAGACCCAACGCAGCCAAAAATATATAAATAAGATAAATACATTTTTAAAAATAAAAGAAAAAAAATGATGTGACGGTGACTTAAGACCTACTTTCACGTTTTTTTATTTTTTGGCCGCGCCACCTGCCTTATGGGATTTTAGTTCCCCAACGAGGGATCGAACCCCAGCCCTTGGCAGTGAGAGCTCGGAGTCCTAATCACTGGCCCACCAGGGATTCCCCAAGACCTACTTTCAAGGAGGTAATCAGGAAAGCCTCTTTGAGGAGAGGACATCTAAGCTGAGCTCTTCATATCAAGAAACAGTAAGCTTGACACAGTCATGAGTATCAATGAAAACAGAGGCAGAGACTCCCTGACTACCTGTGACATCTGATGTTCACTGCAAAGTAATTTTCAAATTATTCAGTTATTATTTAAAAATTATATTCCCTCTCAAAATACTTTTCTTGGAAAGGTCTTAAAAAGCTGCATCGAAAAGTACAACTTTTCACTTGCTAACATGAAAACAAAACTCTTCGATGGTTTCATAATGGGAAGCAGCTCTTTTCCCTGCTTGGGACGGTTCAGGGATGGATGAGCATGAGATGAGCTGAGAGCTCCAAACATCTCCAAAAAAGAGGGAGGGAAAAGTCACCGGTGAGTCTAGATCAAATAGCAAGAGAAATTTTAATCCCAAGGAATACTTTGTATAAAGTGGACTAAAAACCAAAACCATAGCATACGGTTTTGTTTTCTATTAATAGATTGTTATTGGAGTATAATTGCTTCACAATACTGTGTTAGTTTCTGTTGCACAACAAAGCGAATCAGCCATATGCATACACATGTCCCCTCCCACCCTCCCTATCCCACCCCTCTAGGTGGTCACAAAGCACCGAGCTGATCTCCCTGTGCTATGCTGCTGCTTCCCACAAGCTATCTGTTTTACATTCGGTAGTGTATATATGTCGATGCTACTCTCACTTCGCCCCAGCCTCCCCCTCCCACCCTGTGTCCTCAAGTCCATTCTCTATGTCTACATCTTTATTCCTGGGCTGCAACTAGGTCCATCAGTACCATTTTTTTTTTTTTTTTTTAGATTCTATACATATGCGTTAGCATACGGTATTTGTTTTTCTCTTTCTGACTTAACTTCACTCTGTATGACGGACTCTAGGTCCATCCACCTCACTACAAATAACTCAATTTCATTTCTTTTTATGGCTGAGTAATATTCCACTGTATATATGTGCCACATCTTCTTTATCCATTCATCTGTCGATGGACATTTAGGTTCCTTCTGTGTCCTGGCTATTGTAAATAGTGCTGCAATGAACACTGTGGTACATGACTCTTTTTGAATTATGGTTTTCTCAGGATATATGCCCAATAGTGGGTTTGCTGGCTCATATGGTAGTTCTATTTTTAGTTTAAGGAACCTCCATACCGTTCTCCATAGTGGTTGTATCAATTTACATTCCCACCAACTGTGCAGGATGGTTCCCTTGTCACCACACCCTTTCCATCATTTATTTATTTATATTATTATTTTTTTAAATTTATTTATTTATTTTTGGCTGCATTGGGTCTTCGTTGCTGTACGTGGGCTTTCTCTAGTTGTGGCAAGCAGGGGCTACTCTTCGTTGAGGTGTGCGGGCTTCTCATCGCAGTGGCTTCTCGTTGTGGAGTACGGGCTCTAGGTGCGTGGGCTTCAGTAGTTGTGGCATGCAGGCTCAGTAGTTTTGGCTCGCGGGCTCTAGAGTGCAGGCTCAGTAGTTGTGGCACACGGGCTTAGTTGCTCTGCGGCATGTGGGATCTTCCCGGACCAGGGCTCGAACCTGTGTCGCCTGCATTGGCAGGTGGATTCTCAACCACTGCACCACCAGGGAAGCCCTCCAGCATTTATCGTTCCTAGATTTTTTGATGCTGGCCATTCTGACTGGTGTGAGCTGATACCTCATTGTAGTTTTGATTTGCATTTCTCTAATAATTAATGATGTTGAGCATCTTTTCATGTGCCTCTTGGCCATCTGTATGTCTTCTTTGGTGAAATGTCTATTTAGGTCTTTCATCCAGTTTTTAACTGGATTGTTTGTTTTTTTTGATATTGAGCTCCATGAGCTGTTTGTATACTTTGGAGATTAATCCTTTGTCTGTTGTTTCATTTGCAAATATTTTCTCCCATTCTGAGGGTTTCCTTTTTTGTTTGTTTGTTTATGGGTTTTTTTTGTCTTGTTTATGGTTTCCTTTGCTGTGCAAAAGATTTAAGTTTAATTAAGTCCCAATTATTTATTTTTGTTTTTATTTCCGTTACTCTAGGAGGTGGGTCAAAAAAGATCTTGCTGTGGTTTATGTCAAAGAGTGTTTTTCCTATGTTTTCCTCTAAGAACACATGGTTTTTTGAAGTCAAATGAAGCAATATCTTGATGGCTTATAAATAAAGACTTTGCACCCAAATGCCATTCTCTGCCTTTAACGAGAGAAGCCAAAGGAGAAAAACCAGAATTAAGAAGGTTCACAGGGGGCTTCCCTGGTGGCGCAGTGCTTGAGGGTCCGCCTGCCGATGCAGGAGACGCGGGTTCGTGCCCCGTTTCGGGAAGATCCCACATGCCGCGGAGCGGCTGGGCCCGTGAGCCATGGCCACTGAGCCTGCGCGTCCGGAGCCTGTGCTCCGCAAATGGGAGAGGCCACAACAGTGAGAGGCCCGCATAACGTAAGGAAAAAAAAAAAAAAAAAAAAGAAGGTTCACAGGGCATCAGAGTTGGGAGGCTCGTAGAGGTGACCTAGGCCTGCCTGTTAGGTAAGGCCAACCTTGAGATTTGGGAAGGGACAGGATATAAGTATGGCGAGAGGACCCAGTATCTCATGGCCTATCTGCCCAGGCTGGTGGGTGAAGTTTCTCCCAGAGGTGGTTGTGTTGGGGTGATGGGTTCTGCTGGGTGGCTGTCTGTCCTCAGTGTCATGATGGGATCAAGGTGTTTTGAGCTGAACTGGTCCTTAAGAAGCCAGTTAAGCAGAGTGGGTAAGTCTACTAGCTTTGGAATTAGAACAGACTTGGGTGTGAATCGAGGCTCCATCCAACACTTACCACTGTGATGAATTATAAAGCAGAAATTAGTGTTGTACAAAGAGTACGACAAAGGCAAGCTTAATTTGATCCCATGGAGGGGCTTGGTACTTCATGACTGTAGATCCAGGCCAGGACAACCGGGAAGTAGTCTCTGTATGTGTCTGCCTGGGTTTCATATCGCAAATCTATCACACTGTAGCATCTTTACACCCTCTCTTTCTCTGAGCAATAATCTTGTGAAAAAAAAAAAGCAACAAGATTAAGACATATTTTGAGGCAAAGTGGCTTCATTATTTTTGCAGTTAGTTCCTGTTGCTATCATCTTCTTCAAGGCAAAGCATCCTTTTTCTGGGTAGAAAGAATCATAACAGCCACGACCACATACAGGCCCACACCCCACAAACACAGAAAGCCGGGGCTGGGGGAAGAGTGATGTGTTTCTGAAAAGCAGGAAAAAACAATCTCCCTGAGCCAGAAAGAAAAAGGAATCAATTCTGGTTTTACGTGTCACATACATAAATAAATAAGGTGCTCTCAAATGTTTAAGATGGGCCTACTCTGATTTACAATCCATCATATTCTGCTATCAAAACATTTAGAGAGGCTGTGAGACTGCAGGGATTTATCATATTGACAATTCCCAGTGTAACCTTTTCCTTTTGCTCCTGCGGGTGATTTGCACACACTTCATCTTCTCGGAGCTGGAAGAGAAGCGAGATTTTTCTGTTCCCCAGGCATGGATCAGGGCGAGACAGGGCTTTTCAGCAGACGCTTAGATTCTGTCAGATCCCCTTCTCCATTCTAGCCCCTACCCCTCCCTCCAGCCCTCCAGCCCCTCCTTTGCATCCCCAAACCCACAGCTTTCTCTTGAACCCCTTTCATCTCTACCTCGAAGAGACTTCCCTTCATCTCAAAGCCTGGGATAAAGGCTGAAGGTTTACTCGTATTCTCTGATAGAATGTCCTCCACAAAGCCATTCATCCAAGCCAGTTAAATCCCAGACAAAAGTCTCACAGATTTAAGCCACATCCAGGGGTTGTATTTCTGCATCTCTTTGCACGGGGCCCAGGGTACCACAGGCTGAATCATGGGCCTCAAAGATATCCAGGTCCTAACCCCTAGGTCCTGTGGCTGTAACCTTATCTGGCAAAAGGAACTTTGATGATGTGATTAAATTAAGGATAGTGAGATGGAGAGATTATCCTAGATTATCCGAGGGGACCCTAAATATAACCACACGTGTCCTGATAGAGGGAGGCAGAGGGAAATTTGACTACAGATGAGGGGAGGGCGATGTGAGGATGGACGCAGAGATTGGAGTGATGCACTGTGAAGATAGGAGAAGGCACCACAGGCCAAGGAATGCAGGCAGCCACTAGGAACTGAAAAGGGCAAGGAGCTGGCAGAAGAATCTAGCCCTGCCAACACCTTGACTTGAGTCTTGTGGATCTGATTGTTGATTCTTGACCCCTACAACTTTAAGAGAACAAATCTGTGCTGTTCTGAGCCAACACCTTTGTGGTCATTTGTTACAGCAGCCATAGGACACCCCTACCATGGGCCAGCTGAGTGAGGTTTGCAGCCTGTGACTCTCCTGTCACTCCACACATCCTCTTTGGTGAGCTGCTTCCTGCTCCCAGGCAGAAGCTGGAGGCCCCAGTTCCACCAGCCCTGGAGAAGCAGGCTGCTGTCTCTTGGGAATGAGTAATGAGCTGGAGACCACAGCCCTGTTGGACTCTGATCCACAAGGCCAGGATCTGCTGCCTTCAGTTTCCACAAAATTGCCACAGTTATAGGATGATTCCCTCTGCTGCAGATTCTAAGATGATAGTCTTTAGGGAAACACACGTGAGCGTGCACAGATTCACACCAGCACGGCCTGTTTGCTCTCCCTGCAAATCAGGTTCCGGATTCACCTTCCTCCCTCACCTTCCATGGCCACCACCCTGACCTAGGTCGCCATGACCTCTCATCTGGGCCCCTGTGATCGCCTCCTGCCTGGTCTCCCAGCTTCCCATTCATGCCCCACCCTCCCCAACTCACTAATCCTCCAGAAAGATCCTGTAAAGTCCTAAGTCACATCTGCTTACATATCCTGATGCCCAGACTACACCCCCGGTGATTACACGAGAAACTTGGGGTGGGGACCAAGCTTCGGTGCGTTTCAAAGCTCCCAGGTGATGCTGATGCAACTGCTCGAAGTGAGTGACGATGGGATGCACATTTGACCTACACCCTCAGCTGCACCCCTGTGTTTAGAACACCTTTCTCTTGGAGGTGGAGTTCGTTACCTTGCGTGTGTCAAAGCCGAACTGTCTTTAAGGTGCCCTGATCCCTATCTTCCTTCTCACTTCCCAGGGCTGTGGGGAGGGTCACAGGAGATGGCGGGCACACAGGGGCCTACCTGCCTTCTCCCCTCTCCCACCCCTTCCTCTCTGTCGCCTTTCTTTCCCCTTTCCCTTGCCCATCCCCCTCCCTCGTCCTTCCTTCTTGCTGTTAAAGGTCATGTAAGGGATGTGGTAGGTCACTACATGGTGGCATCTTCCTCTCTGGGCCCAAAGCACAGACTTCAGCCCCTCCCATGCAGCCAGCAGTGCACAGCTCCTGCAGAAATACTGTTGGCTCCCGGGGGTGCAGACACAGAGCCCCTTGCACAGCTGCACCCTAACACAACTAAACAGCTTCGGCCAGGCAGGGTGAAAGCTAGTATTCTTGGACAACTATGGGCCATAGACTACAAACTTGAATTCAGGCTTGTCCAGCCCCACTTATTTTACAAATGAGGAAACGGAGGCTTAGATATCAGTGCCCTGGAATGGTACATGGACCAGGGGGCTTTGGACAAGTGGCCTCTGGTGGCCATTGGCAAGGCCTGCCCCTGGAACAGCTCTCAGACCAGGGAGGGCTCCCATGATAACACCGAGGACCAGCCTCGGGTTGAAAGGGAGAGGATTCTGGTTGGCTTTGCCGACACGATGTCTTGGTTGAATAGACCAAGGACTGGCTGGGGGGTGGAGGTAGGAGTGGGTGTGCCGGCTACCCACTCCCATTCCCTCTCCAGCCCTCAAGTCTGGTTGTGTCCTGAGTTTCCCCACTCCCAACACGTTGGGGACTCACAAGGAAAATGGGGAGGCAGGGTCTCTTTTGGGATCACCTTCACCACGGGTGCAAAATTCTTACCAAATCAGTCTCGTGTGAAAGGGCCCGAGAAAAGAATGATTTTTTTTTTTTTTTTTTTTTTTTTTTACAATTTAAGCTTGAGAAAGAACCTGCAGGGGTTCCCTACTCTTCCAGCATCCCCCTTTCACATTTTCTGAGCAATTTTGCAAACTGCTGCTCTTTGGTAGAAAATTACTCGTCTGTGTGTTCCTCTTTTGCCAACAGCCCTCCCCGTCTCCACATCAATCACAATAACAGTAACAATGCTGACGGCAGTGAGCGCCCCTCAGGTCCGGAACGTGCGTTACAGTTCACAGAATGTTTTTACGTACATCATCATATAGGAGCTCTTAATCCTCAGGAGGCGGAGCGGGAAATATTATAGCCTCTATTTTCCCATAAGGCCCCTGAGGCTGAGAAGCGGTTTCCTTCCGTGATCTGTCTCAGAACCTTCTTTACACCAGCTCTCTACTGTTACCTTCCTGTTGTACAAATAGGAGGTACAGCTCTGAGCTGGCGTGCTGAATTGATGTCCGAACCCAAGCCTGATCCTTCGCTTGCCTATGTGGTTTCTTTTTTTGGTGGGATACAATATTCATTAATTACAACCAACCACGTGGCCTCCACAGCTTCCTATATAGTTAGGTCTTTATTGGCAATTGACGTACTCTATAAATCAGTGTGAAAAAGACTGTGAGCTATGGATATATAAGGACAGGAAACAAAATAATACTTAGTGGATTTTTTTTTCAGACATGAGGGGCCTGTCTTTGTGACAGCCCCCTTATGATAGCCGACAGTCATAAGGCTCCAACATGCTATGACCCTGGGTATGGGAGCTTGGTCAAAAATTAAAAAAAATATATGCTGATGAATGTCAAGAAGCAAAACCCTATACACGAATGAGAAATGGGGTTACTTCTTGGCTGACTGAATGGGTCAGAATGGTCACTGAGCATTGGTTGATGACATATCAGCAGGCTCCCAAGGGAAGAAATAAAAAAATTAGCATGTCAGTGTCACGAGTGGTATTAGAAAGAAGCACGTTCTCATATCATCTCGTTCGAGGGACAGAGCATTTCAGAGGGAAAAGGATATCTCAGTTTTCTCATTTGTATCATGGGGATAATAACTGAAAGTATTCCTCAGAAGGTTGTTGTGAGAATCAAATAATATGATCCATTGAAGAAAAGCACAGTACAACTTGGTATATGGAAAGTATTCAATGTAAATATTCTAACCAATCAGAGAATAAAAACACTAATAGCGACAACAATAACAATAACAATAGGACGTCCTGTTCTCTTTTCTGCAAACCCAACTTGTTCCAAAGCCAAGATGGTCACCTGGCTCCCACATTTTTTCTGCCTGCAGGGGCACCAGACTCTCTGCCACCTGGGCTGGTGACACAAAGTCATCTTGGCTACTCCCTCTGGTGCCATTATTCCTTTGTGTGCCCAGGCCATGCTACCTTAGCTCATGAGTGTCTCTCCTTCCATCTGAATCCAAGCTCTATCATTTGCTTGTAACATTGTACATGTTTCCACACCAGTCCAAACCATCATCACACCTTGTCCGGACTGCCGAAATGGAATGACTTTCCTTCTGTCCGTGGTCTCCACTGTTCCAATCTGCCTTGTGCCTGCTGCCAGGCAAATCTCCCCCAATCTCTGACTTTACTCCATCTCTTACGTCAGTAACGACCAGTCATGGCTCCCATTCTCCACTGAATCCCATTCCAACTTGTCTGATGAGCTTTCAGAGTCTCTCAAGACATGATTCCAAGGCTCTTACCAAAACTCACACACTTTTCTCCCTGAAACCTCTGCCCCCAGCAGGCTTTTTGCATCTCCCCCCATGCCCCCGCCAAATATATTTTGATGATTTATCAGCCAGGCCTCTAGTCTAGGCATTTCGGAGTGAGCCAACAGCCCAGTTTCCCCTGATAAGCCAATATTCTCAAAAGCAAAGCTGCCTGGCTTTTAACAACCCATTAGCCTGAAGTTCCTTTGTTCACTTAACAGATATTTGAATACCCATTATGTGCCAGGTGCTGTCCTGGGGGCTGGAGATAGGGGAGGGGGGTGAGCAAAGCTTAGAGCTGTTCATGTAGAGTATAATCTAGTAGAGGTGACAGAGTTGCAGAAACAGTGATAATGCAAGAGTGTCCTATATAAATAGGTGGTATGAGGTGTTAGGAGAGAGGTGTGGGGAGTTGGGAGAGGTACGCAGGAGCCTCACTGGACTTTATCCTGAGGGTGACGGGAAGCTAGTGAACGGGGAGGAGGGAGAAGGCGTGTGATGTGTGGTGTCGACTGACGTGCGTTTCAGAAAGCACCAAGTTTAATCCCTCCACGCCTGGCACTTCCACAGCTTGCCTCCAGCCCTCCTTCTGGATCCCTATGAGTCTGATTCCTAACACAACGTAATCGGCCAATGCACTGAGTTTACACTATTCATCTATTTGTTCACTATGTCACTATGTCCCAGGTGCTGCATTAGGCTGTGACGCTACAAAGGCGGACAAAAATAAGAAGCCCTGTGGTAGGCTGAGTAATGGCCCTCCCAAAAATGTCCAGGTCCCAATCCCTGGAGCTTGTGACTGTTACCTCATATGTAAAAAAGAACATTGAAGATGTGATTAAGTTAGGCCTATCCTCATATATCCAGACAAGACTACAATTCGAAATGATATGTGCAGTTCGTAGCAGCATTGTTTACAATAGCCAAGACATGGAAACAACCTAAATGTCCATTGACAGATGAATAAAGAAGATGTGATATATGTATATACACAATGGAATACTACTCAGCCTTAAAAAAGAATGAAATTAATGCCATTTGCAACTACATGGATGGACGCAGAGATTATCATACTAAGAGAAGTCAGAAAGAGAAAGACAAATACCATACGATATCACATATATGTGGAATCTAAAATATGACACAAAAGAACTTCTCTATGGAACAGAAACAGATTCACGGACATAGAGAACAGACTCGTGGTTGCTGAGGAGGGGAGGTGGGGGAGGGATGGATTGCGAGTTTGGGATTAGTAGATGCAAACTATTATATAGTGAATGGATAAACAATAACAACAACAACAAAAGTTAAGGCCCATTCTGGATTATCTGGGTGGGCCCTAAATGC
Source organism: Lipotes vexillifer (assembly GCF_000442215.2). Classification (NCBI taxonomy): domain Eukaryota; kingdom Metazoa; phylum Chordata; class Mammalia; order Artiodactyla; family Lipotidae; genus Lipotes; species Lipotes vexillifer. The sequence goes on along the minus strand of NW_006783414.1, from coordinate 91,053 downwards.
CATCCTAAATGTCTTTGTAAGACGGAGGTAGAGAGAGATAGGAGACACAGCCTTTAATTAAGAAATCGCACAAATTAATAGCGAATGACAAACTGACAGCAGCTGGACAGCCTGACTTTGTAAGGGAAGACGCTTCTTCAGGGCAGGGGCTCTCCACCCTGTCTCTGCACTGGCATCAGCAGAGGGGCTCTTAAGTACCCTGACCCTCAGGCCACATCCCATACCAACTGAGCCAGACTCCCTGGGGGTGGCCGCAGCAAATTACGTTCCCATCGGCAGAGCGTGAGGGTTCCCTTTTCTCCACATCTTTGCCGACACCTGTCATCCCTTGCCTTTTTGATGATGGCCATCCTGACGGGTGTGAGGTGGCATCTCATTGTGGTTTTGATTTACATTTCGCTGATGTTTAGTGATGTTGAGCATCTTGTTATATGCCTACTGGCCATCGGTGTGTCTTCTTTGGAAAAAGGTCTATTCAGGTCCTCTGCCCATTTTTTTTTTTTTTTGGTACGTGGACCTCTCACTGTTGTGGCCTCTCCCGTTGTGGAGCACAGGCTCCGGACGTGCAGTCTCAGCGG
>NW_006783414.1:82389-90398 GCF_000442215.2 Lipotes vexillifer | reverse complement strand
CCCGTGTCCCCTGCATCGGCAGGCGGACTCTCAACCACTGCGCCACCAGGGAAGCCCTACCTCTGACCATTAAAAAAATATATTTATTTATTTATTTATTTATTTTTGGTTGCATTGGGTCTTCGTTGTTTTGTGCAGGCTTTCTCTAGTTGTGGCAAGAGGGGGCTACTCTTCGTTGCAGTGCGTGGGCTTCTCATTGCGGTGGCTTCTCTTGTTGCGGAGCATGGGCTCTAGGTGCGCGGGCTTCAGTAGCTGTGGCTCGCGGGCTGTGGAGCACAGGCTCAGTAGTGGTGGTGCACGGGCTTAGTTGCTCCGCGGCATGTGGGATCTTCCCGGACCGGGGCACGAACCCGTGTCCCCTGCATCGGCAGGCGGACTCCCAACCACTGCGCCACCAGGGAAGCCCCCTCTACCCATTTTTTAATCGGGTTTTTTTCTTTTAATGGTCAATTGTATGAGTTCTTTGTATTTTAGATATTAATCCCTTATCGGATACATCACCTGCAAATATCTTCTCCCATTCAGTAGTTTCCTTTTTTTTGGTTGACAGTTTCCTTCACTGTGCAAAAGCTTTTTTCTTTTTTAAACACCTTTATTGGAGTATAATTGCTTTACAATGTTGTGTTAGTTTCTGCTGTACAACAAAGTGAATCAGCTATGCGTATACATATATCCCCATATCCCCTCCCTCTTGAGCCTCCCTCCCACCCTCCCTATCCCACCCCTCTAGGTGGTCACAAAGAACCGAGCTGATCTCCCTGTGCTATGCGGCTGCTTCCCACTAGCTAGCTATTTTACATTTGGTAGTGTATATACGTCCATGCCACTCTCTCACTTTGTCCCAGCTTACCCCTCCCCCTCCCCGTGTCCTCAAGTCCATTCTCTACGTCTGCGTCTTTACTCCTGTCCTGCCCCTAGGTTAATCAGAACCATTTTTTTTTAGATTCCGTATATATGTGTTAGCATATGGTATTTGTTTTTCTCTTTCTGACTTACTTCATTCTTTATGCCAGACTCTAGGTCCATCCACCTCACTACAAATAACTCAATTTCATTTCTTTTTATGGCTGAGTAGTATTCAATTGTATATATGTGCCACATCTTCTTTATCCATTCATCTGTCGATGGCCACTTAGGTTGCTTCCGTGTCCTGGCTCTTGTAAATAGTGCTGCATGAACATTGTGGTACGTGACTCTTTTTGAATTATGGTTTTCTTAGGGTATATGCCCAGTAGTGGGATTGCTGGGTCATATGGTAGTTCTATTTTTAGTTTTTTAAGGAACCTCCATACTGTTCTCCATAGTGGCTGGATCGATTTACATTCTCACCAACAGTGCAAGAGGGTTCCCTTTTCTCCACACCCTCTCCAGCATTTATTGTTTGTAGACTTTTTGATGATGGCCATTCTGACTGGTGTGAGGTGATACCTCATTGTGGTTTTGATTTGCATTTCTCTAATGATTAACGATGTTGAGCAATCTTTCATGTGTTTCTTGGCCATCTGTATGTCTTTGGAGAAATGTCTATTTAGGTGTTCCGCCCATTTTTGGGTTGGGTTGTTTGTTTTCTTGACATTGAGCTGCATGAGCTGCTTGTATATTTTGGAGATTAATCCTTTGTCAGTTGCTTTGTTTGCAAATATTTTCTCCTATTCTGAGGGTTGTCTTTTCGTCTTGTTTATGGTTTCCTTTGCTGTGCAAAAGCTTTTAAGTTTCATTAGGTCCCATTTGTTTATTTTTGTTTTCATTTCCATTTCTCTAGGAGGTGGGTCAAAAAGGATCTTGCTGTGATTTATGTCATAGAGCGTTCTGCTTATGTTTCCCTCTAAGAGTTTTATAGTGTCTGTTCATTTAGTTCTTGAATCCATTTTGAGTTTATTTTTGTGTGTGGTGTTGGGAAGTGTCCTAATTTCATTCTTTTACATGTAGCTGTCCAGTTTTCCCAACACTACTTATTGAAGAGGCTGTCTTGTGCAAAAGCTTTTTAGGTTAATGTAGTCCCACATGTTTATTTTTGCTTTTGTTTCCCCTGCCTGAGGAGACAGATCCAAAAATCTTTTGCTGAGACTGATGTCAAAGAACATACTGCCTTTGTTTTCTTCTAGAAATGTTATGGTTTCAGGTCTTACATTTAAGTCTTTAATCCATTTTGAGTTTATTTTTGTATATGGTGTGAGAAAGTAGTCCAGTTTGATTCTTTTGCATGTAGCTGTCCAGTTTTCCCAACACCATTTACTGAAGAGGCTGTCTTTTCCCCAGCTTATATTTTTGCCTCCTTTATTGTAGATTAATTGACCATATAAGGGTGGGTTTATTTCTGGGCTCTCTTTATTGATCTATGTGTCTGTTTTTGTGCCAGTACCATACTCTTTTGATTACTGTAGCTTTGTAAGCATAGTTTGAAATCAGGGAGCATCGTACCTCCAGCTTTGTTCTTCTTTCTCAATATTGCATTGGCTATTCAGGGTCTTCTGTGTTTGCATACAAATTTTAGGATTATTTGGTCTAATTCTGTCCCCTATATTTTTCTTAATAGCAGGATGTCACTGACTCAGCTTCAAAGGAGGACAAGAGGCCTGTTAATACTGCTGTATTGTTAGCAGCATAAGTAACTGCAGCAATAACTAAGAGACCCTCAACTACCTCACTGCTTAGGATCAGGACCCACAGGGTATAGGGCATATTAGATCTTCTGCTCTCTCTGTCTGGGCCACTTGCTGTTCATTGATTATTTGACCGGTTCTTGCATTCAGTCATGCATGCATTTATTCATTTAATAAAATATGTTTTGCAAGCCTAATATATGCCAGTACTGTTCTGGGCACTGGGAATACTGTCACCTGGAGCTTATCCTTTGATGGCCTAGGTTATGACCCTAGAGACAGAGAGAGACACTGGAAGTGAGATGGCATGAGGTCAGGCTGTGGCCCCAGTCTGTCTCTGCTCATCACCTGTTCTGGGTTGATTTTAATCTCCCCCCCACCAAATATATGTTGAAGTCCTAACCCCAAGTACCTCAGACTGTGGGTGTACTTGGAAACAGGGTCTTTATAGAGGTAATCAAGCAAAGATGAGGCCATTAGGGTGGGCCCCTCTTCAGTATGACTGGTGTCTTTTATAAAAAGGAGAAGTTTGGATGCAGAGACAGACTTGCACAGAGGGAAGTCAATGTGAATAGACACAGGGAGAAGATGGCCATCGACAAGCTAAGTAGCGCCTGAGGCCACCAGAAGCTAGGAGACAGGTCTGGAACAGACCCTTCCCTAGTGCCTTAGGGGGAGCATGATTTCTGGTTTCCATCACTGGGAGACAGTAAGTTTCTGTTTTTTTAAGCCACCCTGTTTGTGGTACTTTGTTAATGGCAGCCATAGGAAACTAGTGCGCCACCCAGAGCAGGGATCTTTTCTTTCCAGGCAACCAGGGCCTGGAGACCAGGTGGTGAATGCTGACCTGGCTGCTTTTGCTAAATTTGAAAACCTGGACCCACCTTTCATTAGGAAAGAGCACAGTGACTTGGACGGGAAATGCCTCACTTTCAGCAAAACTGGTGTGTGAACACTTGGCATTTACACTTGAGAGAAATTGAGGGGTTGTTGTGTCGTCAATAGGAATCTGCCAGAGAGCATACCCAGGGGGCATTCACAGGTAGGGGTCACTTGAAAATTCTGGTTTGCAAACAACCCTTTGAGCAGCCAGCTACCCTGAAAGGCATGCTCCTGGGCTCCATCTTCACCTGTGACCAGTGATGTTGGTCTTGCCTTTTGGTTCTGCTCTCAGGTGCCACCATCAACTTCTGAGATTTTCCTTGTAGGGCAAGCAGACAGGTAGGTGTGGTGATTTTGTGGCAGATACTGTGGCAGATTAGAGATGGCCACACATTCTTTGACATTTCTCCTATTGAGATGTGGGGTTCATGTCCCTGTCCCTGCCCCCTTGAACTGGGGCTGCTCTGTGGCTGCTTTGCTCAACAGAATGTGGTAGAAGTGACACTATGACAGTCCTGAACCAAGACCTTTAAGAGGACATGCAGTTTCTGCTTCCTTCCTCTTGGAGCTCTGGGCCACCATGTAGGAAGTCTGACTACCCTGAGGCCACCATGCTGTGAGGAAACCCAAGCTACCCACGTGGAGAGAGAGATGCTCATCCAGTCCCCACTGTTCCAGCCCCAACATTTCAAGTCATCTCAGCCAGACAGCATGGAGTAGAGATGAGTCATAACTGCTACACTGTCTGAACTTCTCACTCACAGAATTGTGAGATACAACAGATTTCTGTTTGAGAAACTCCTAAGTTTTGGTGTGGTTTCTAGGCAGCAATAGTTAACCAGAATAGAGGCAGACCCAAGATATCAACCAAGAATGTGAGAAGGTGCTCTGCATCTGGACTTTGAGACCAGCAAGTCATTTTCCGAAAGAATAAATGACACCGAGGAAGGCCTTAGAGGTTGAGGCTGGGTCCACACCTGATGGGCCACCTGGCTGGCTCCGTCAGCAGGATGATAGACACGAGCTCACCTGCCCCCTCTGCAGCTCCCATCAGCCCCCAGGGCAGATAGGAAATGTGACTAGAAGACAAGAGAATCTCTTTCTATTACACAACATTGCTACTAATAGCTCTGCGCTGGCCACTGTTCTAGGAGCTTCATGTGTTACTGCCATACTTCATAAAATCTTGAAAGTAGGTGTTTTACCAATATGGAAACTGCAGTTCAGATGCTCATGAAGAGCTCAGAAGAACATGCTCCAGGACCAGAGCTAGTCCAAGGCAGGGCTAGGGTTCAAACCCAGGCTCCAAGGCTTGGCTTTTGGAAGGAACCCAAGGGAGTCCAAATTGGGGTGACCTGACACAGGAAAGGTAGGGGGAGGGGAGAGGGAACAGGAAGAAGGCCTTTAAAACAAATAAACACAACAGAGTCCAGTTATTCAGAGGTACCCCTTGAAACGACTGCCACATCATCCATTTGGCCAACACAGAAGGTTCCTGCCACCAATCTAGAAATCTCAAGCAGCCTCTCAGAGTTCTGAGGGAGCAATGACTGTGAAAAAGCTCTGCAAAGAGTCTTCTGTAGGACTCAGAGTCTGACGCTGTATAAGCCCTAACATCTGCTGATTTGGTAAGTGGATATATTTAGTGGTGGAACAGTTTTTCTCCCAGTTTCATAACACTTAAAAAAAAAAAAAAACCTGCTTGTCCTATTTTTTTTTCTTTTTTCCTTTTCTTTCCTTTTTTTTTTTTTTTTTTTTTTAAGATGTTGGGGTTAGGAGTTTAGTAATTTATTTTTTTATTTTTGGCTGTGTTGGGTCTTTGTTTCTGTTTTTTTTTTTTTTTTTTTTTTTTTTTTTTTTTTGCATGAACTCGCGAGGGATGTTGCCATTCTTTCCATAGCAACACACTAGGATACTGACTCTGCTTTGCTGGGAGAAGTCTAAGCCGGCCCCGGGAGGAGCAGAAGAAAATGCCGGGCTGGGGTGGGGAATAAATCGCTACAACTCCAATACCCAAAATGAAGGCAGAAAAAGCCTTGAGGTGTTTTGGTCCCAAGAGCTGCAGGTGTCATTCCAGCTTCTGCTCCTGTCCTGTACTGAGGCGGTGCCTCCTGCACGTACGGGGCAGGTCCTGAAGGCCCTAGTGTATTTGTTCCCAAAGGATCATGATTCTGGCAGTTGTATCGTTCTCTCCAAAGTGCTACCTTTCTTCAGTGCTTTCTAGATCCTTCTGATGATGATAGGGAGGCAGCTTCAACTAGGTGACAACCTGTCTTCAACACTTTTTGATAACATCAACTTGTCTCTCCTTTTTAAAGGAAGGTAGACCTGGACATTTGGGGAGGGAATGGGAAAACCAGCCCAAGTCGAGGGCACGTAGTTCCCACTTTCACACACACCATCTCCTTTCATCCCCACGATGGCGCAGTGGAGGGAACATTCTTATCTCCATTTCCTTGAGGAAACTGGACCTGAAGCCGAGAATCTGAAGCTGTCACGCCTAAGGAAGGGCTCTGACTGTACAGAGCTGGATGCAAACGTTGCTGTCATGTATTGCCATTTGGTATTGTCCGGTGTGTCTGCATGGAGCTCGGCTACCTTGGCCTGAAGGTAGAAAAGCCAGCACCTCCTATCAAGGGTGATAAGGGTTAGCAGATCCATTCTGCCCTTGTTCTTTCCAACATGACATTCTACCTCTCATTTCTATTCTCGAAGAGGCTGCTGTGGTGAGTGGAAGAGCACGTAGGAGGACGAGTGCCTGGGAGTCATTAAAAAATAATACTTTTGAAGAATATATAACGATGTAGGAACATACTCATAATATGTTAAGTAAAAAATGAAGCTACACAATGTACTGTATGATGCCATTTACCCGACATCTGGAAAAGGCAAAATTAGAGAAAAAGCAGTGGTTTCCAGGGGCTGGGGTGGGGGCTGACTCCAAGGGGCACGAGGGAATTTGCGGGGTGATAGAAATGTTCTATGTCTTGATTTTTGTGATGGTTACTCAACGACATGGGTTTATCAGAACTCATAGAATTGTTCACTAAAAAGTGTGAATCTAATTGTATGCAAATTATACCTTGATTTTATTTTTGGTTTTTTTTTTTTTGTCCATATCCTATGGCTTGTGGGGTCTCAGTTCCCCGACCAGGGATTGACCCCACTCCCTCAGCTGTGAAAGCGTGGAGTCCTAACCGCTGGACCGCTGGGGAATTCCCTTATACCTTGATTTTAAGAAAGACCAAAAAAAGGGCTTCCCTGGTGGCGCAGAGGTTAAGAATCCGCCTGCCAACGCGGGGGACACGGGTTCGAGCCCTGGTCCGGGAAGATCCCACACGCCGCGGAACAACCAAGCCCGTGCACCACAACTACTGAGCCTGCGCTCTAGAACCCGTGAGCCACAACTACTGAAGCCTGCACGCCTACAGCCCATGCTCCGCAACAAGAGAAGCCACCGCAGTGAGAAGCCCTCGCACTGCAACGAAGAGTAGCCCCCGCTCGCCGCAACTAGAGAAAGCCCGTACACAGCAACAAAGACCCAACGCAGCCAAAAATAAATAAATAAAATAAATACATTAAAAAAATTTGCAGCTACATATCAGTATGTACAAGAGAACTCCAATTTTGTGTCAACACACACAAACATTTGTAAAAACATGCAGATGATGTTAACATGGGCTATCTATGGGCTGAGGAATTATTCATGATTTTATTTTCTGCTTTATATTTTTTCAACAATTTCTATAATAGCCTAGATTGTTACCTTTAGAATCAGAAGAGTGGTTTTCTTTTGTTTTAGGAGAGAAAACACGGCTGAAACAGTTTTGGAGTCAAGCTCCATTTCTTAGAAGCTATCTGACTTCAAGCAAGCAGGGCCATAACCTCTGAGCCCAGTCTTCTCATCTGTAAAGTGGGATAACACCATTCACCTCTGAGGGTTGTCACTACGATTAAATGAGATAACAGTTGTAGAAGTACTTTATAAATTGGAAGATGCAGCTCGACTAGTAATCACTGCCATCCTCTCATCTTTGAGAACGTCTTTGATTTCCTAATCCAGTGGTTTTCAAGCATGATGTCGTTACACATTTATGCTAGTAAGAGCTTGAAGCTAGCACATGACTTATTAAAAAAAAAAAAGGAGTACCTAGTACGTAGTGAGTACCTAATAAATACGTGTGGAATGAATAAATGGCATGCTGTCCTCCATGTGTTGTACCAGAAAAAACAGTGAACCATGCCCTTGTTCATACACTGCAGTGGAGCACATCTTCAAAACCGTTGATCGTATACTGTGTACTGATTATGAATCCAGCACATTGCTACATCGAATGGCACTTTTAGGACATTTAAGGGGTATAGCCCAAGAAGCTAACCATCTAAGTAGAAGCAAAGGAGTAACAGATGATAAGGAGAAGAGCTCGGTGAAGGGGAGATTAGCACACAGGGCCGCGGTGGTGGGGAGATTTTTCCTGGCCAGGCGGGACCACGGCTGAGCCCTGAAGTTTCAGCAGGGAAGAG
>NW_006783414.1:66956-82379 GCF_000442215.2 Lipotes vexillifer | reverse complement strand
GAAAGAGAGGATGTTACAAAATGAGGTGGAAAGATGTTCCAGATGGGAGAACAGTTTGGGCCAGGGGTTGACTATGATCTACCTCTTGCTCTTATAAATAAAGCTTTACTGGGACACAGACAGCCAGGCCCATGTTTGCTTTTACCCTTCCACGGAGGAGTTGAGTAGTTGCAACAGAGACCCTCTGGTCTGCACAGCCTAAAGTATTTACTAACTGCCCCTTGACAGAAAAGGTTGGCTGACCTCTGGTCTGGGCCATGACACAGAGGCCTGCACAAACCGTGGAGTCTGCTGAGGACCAGGTGAGAAGGGAGCTGGGTGTAACAGAGGAAGTGGGGTGGGAGGCAAGGAAAAGATGGGACAGGCAAGGTGCCGAGGGCAGTGGGGGTAGTGAGGAGGTAAATGCCTGGACTGAAGTTCTTGTTTCCACGGAAGCAAAACAGCACTGCTGAATTTGCCGAGGAAGAAGAGGTTCTGGGGACCTGGACCAGCCGACAGCCGCTCTTGGAGGGGCCTGGTGGTGATGACCCTACAGCTAGGACCGCAAGAGAGAGTGGCCTGCAGTGGTTCTGCCATCCTGCACGGGGGCTGGGAGAGGCGCCTCTGTCGGAACAGTGAGGCTGAGGGGGTTGTGAAGGCGGGGGCCCTCCCTACTGGCACCCACCCACACCCCAGGTGGCTTCGGCTCTTTCACAAACTCTGATGCCATCCTCTGAGCCTGGGGGTGTTGGAGAGGGAAGAGCCTGCTTCTATAAGAACGGCGAGGGCTGTCAGGGGCTAAAAGGCATTGGTCAGACTCCAGCTTTGTTCTTTCCTCTCTCGTTCATTCATTTTAAATGCTTTGAATGAAATTACTCCCTCAGTCTCCAATTCAGCTCCCCTGTTCTTGAGTTAACTCCCATCCTCGTATCTCTCCATGAAAACTGCACTCAGAGTGAATGATTTCTTAAGGGCTACACCCAGGCATCATGCTAGGTTCTACTTTTGTCCTCAGGGCCTATCGCAGGGCCTGGTACGCATGGCTGTCTAATAAAAATGTTGGCTGAACCACTGAAACAACAAAGGTGGGCAGGACACAGTTTCTGTCTTGAGAACTGTGTCACTCCTGTGTCTCAGTTGCCTCATTTGTAAAATGGGAAGGATAAGGGCATTTATGTCATATGATTGTGAGGATTAAATTTGTTTAACAAGAGTCACTTAGAACAGTGCCTGAGTCAAGGCAAGAGCTCAGTAGAATACCACAAAGCTACAGTAATCAAAACAGTTTGGTACTGGCACAAAAACAGACACATAGATCAATGGAACAGAATAGAGAGCCCAGAAATAAACCCAGGCACCTATGGTCAAATAATGTATAACAAAGGAGGAAAGAATACAGAGTGGAGAAAAGACAGTCTCTTCAGTAAGTGGTGCTGGGAAAACTGGACAGCTACATGTAAAAGAATGAGATTAGAACATTTTCTAACACCACCTACAAAAATAAACTCAAAATAGATTTAAGACCTAAATGTAAGACCGAAAACCTTAAAACCCCTAGAAGAAAATATAGGTGGAACACTCTTTGGTGTAAATCGTAGCAACATTTTCTTGGATCTGTCTCCTAAAGCAAAGGAAAGAAAAGCAAAAATAAACAAATGGGACTAATTAAACTTAAAAGCTTTTGCACAGCAAAGGAAACCATCGGCAAAACGAAAAGACAGCCTAGCCTACTGAACAGGAGAGAATATTTGCAAATGATATGGCCAATAAGGGGTTAATATCCAAAATATAATATATAAACAACTCATACAACTCAACACCCAAAGAGCCCAACAACCAGATTAAAAAATGGGCAGAAGGCCTGAATAGACATTTTTCCAAGGAAGACATACAGATGGCCAACGGGCACATGAAAAGATGCTCCACATCGTTAATCATCAGAGAAATGCAAATTAAACCTACAGTGAGATACCACCTCACACCTGTCAGAATGGCAGTTATCACCAAAAAGAACACAAATAACAAATGCTGGCGAGGATGTGGAGAAAAGGGAACTCTCACATGCTGATGGTGGGAATGTAAATCGGTGCAGCCACTGTGGAAAAGCGTATGGAGGTTTCTCAAAAAAAATTAAAAATAGGGGTTTAAGAGGTACAGATAAGCTACAAGTATATATTGTACAACATGGGGAATATAGCCAATATTTTATAATAACTATAAATGGAGTATAAACTTTAAAAATTGTGAATCACTATATGGTACACCTGTAACTTATATAATTTTTTTTAAGATTTCTTTTTTGACGTGGACCGTTTTTAAAGTCTTTTATTGAATTTGTTACAACATGGCTTCTGTTTTATGTTTTGTTTTTTTGGCCGTGTGGCACATGGGATCTTAGCTCCCTGACCAGGGATTGAACATGCACCCCCTGCGTTGGAAGACGAAGTCTTAACCACTAGACCGCCAGGGAAGTCCCTAATTTATATAATATTGTACAGCAACTATACTTCAGTTAAGAAAACCAGAACTACTGCATTACCTAGCAGTTCCACTCCTGGGTATATATCTGGAAAAAAAAAAAAAAAAAGAAACCAAAACACAATTTGAAAAGATACATGCACTCCAATGTTCGTAGCAGCACTATTTACAATAGCCAAGATATGGAAGCAACTTAAGTGTCCATCAACAGATGAGTGGATAAAGAAGATGTGGTATATATACACAATGGAATACTACACAGCCATAAAAAATGAAATTTTGCCATTTGCAACAGCAATGGATGGACTTGGAAGATACTATGCTTAGTGGAATAAGTCAGACAGAGAAAGACAAATACTGTATGATATCACTTATATGTGGAATCTAAAAAATACAACAAATTAGTAAATAAAACAAAAAGGAAGCTGACTCACAGATATAGAGAACAAACTGGTGGCTACCAGTGGGGAGAGGGAAGCGGGGGCGAACAAGATGGAAGCAAAGGATTAAGAGTTATAAACTATTATGTATAAAATAAATAAGCTATAAGGATATATAATACAAAACAAGGAATATAGCCAATGTTTAAAAATTGTGAATCACTATGTTTTACACCTGAAACTTATATAATATTATACATCAACTATAACTCAATTAAAAAAAAAGAGAGGTTAGTAGATGTTAACCATTAGTTTTATTGTTACAACCCGAATGGGCCCAGACAAGAGCAGCAAAATCCTGAGGGTTATGAAAGGTTAAAAAAAAAAAGGTGGAATCATTTCCATTGGAATCATTTCCAAGGCTTTCCGGGGATCCAGAAAGGCTTCAGAGTAGAGGAGTGGTCTACAGTGCCTTGAGAATGGCGTGTTTGGGAAGAATCCTAACGGCTTTACTAGACAGACACTGAACTGTAATTGATTACTGATGTCTGCTCTGGGCAAGGAAAAGTATAATGGTGGTGCGTGTGCCTCCTTGGCTTATATTGTTCGTTTTAGGATTCAGACATGTTAGGGCACATTTGGAATTCTGGCAGTACAGACCCACCAATAATTTTTTGAATTCTAAGGCCTAAGAGTTATCTGGGAGGTAACGCATATGCCCTGACTCAGGAACACTGCCTGAGTGGTCAGAAGGAAATGCAATTGTGACTGCAGGCTGGTGCCTGATCTTCATCAGATCATCCTTTGGCCCAGATCCCAAGGATCCATGCCTAACTCTGAGAGGAGGGTACAAGTAAAAACTGAAAGAGTTGTTGAGAGGAAAACCTCTGCTTGAAGCAGTGCTGCCAGGGCCCCGTGACGGAATGTAACACATGGGGTGGGGGCTAGATTCTCCTTGTCATAGCAGAGTCCACCATGGGGGTGGGGACACTGACACTCTGTCAGATGCCGGGGGGTCTCACAAGGGCAAGAACTGGAGGCCCAACTCTGGCAGAAACAGGAGACGCATTCATGGTGGCTCCTTAAAGACTCTCTACCACGTCCCCTGAGGACCCCCAGGAATAGTTAGGGGGCTGGAGATGGTCAGGGCCTGGAGCCCCACCGCAATGGGAGGGGACAAAGCCTCATGCATAGTGACCTATATGTGAGCCCAAGGCTGGGAGCCCTGAGAAACACAGGTCACGGTTAGACTGCCCCGAGGAGATGAGCGCTCTGAGTGCCCAGAGGAGGGAGGTGCTCATTGCCTGTGGCGAGGGCAGAGGTGCTGGTAAGCTTCACAGAGACCAGGGTGGAGCCAGGTGAAGGTGTGGGTGGGGACCTGGAAGAGGAAGGGCATCCTGGACCAGGGAAGATGCATGAGCCAAAGTTCAGAGGCACGAAAAGAAGGCTGGGCCCGGGAATGGTGCGGGTTTGGGTGGATGGGGGTCAGGAGATGAGCGCTGGGAGGGGACGCTGGAGGGGCTGGAAGTGGGGAAGGCAGATCAGGGGTGTGAACATGAACAGCAGGACTCTGCTTTGGTCTTTGTTGCATTTCCTGTTCCTAAGGACAGCAGCTAGCCCAGAGGGAAAGCTCCATTAGAAAAAGTTAAAAGAGAGGATGGATGGATGGAAGGAAGAAATCAGGACTGGGGGGAGGGTAGAAGCTCCCCTTCCTTTTATTGAGAGCAAAATGGGAAGGAAACCCTGGCTGGGCTGTTAAAGGAAAGGAAACCTGACAAGCAAGATTATGAGCAAATACAGCAAAGAAGGGTGTGTGCGCAGGCGCGCACATAAAGCAAAAGCGTAAGAGACAGGTTGTGTTCTCAGCCCCGAGCCTCAAAAAAGTACCTCTAGGTTTAAAAGAAAAGAAAAAGAAAGGCAACGGAGCCCCTCTCCACTGGATTGAAGTGAACAGCACAAAGCAAAGGGATGATTAGAGCCTTCCCAGGATGCAATGCAACTTCCTTCAGGCGCCAAGGGGGAGGGACCCCTCTTAACCTGGTCCCCGGTGCTCCCTTCTCAGCCTCCGCGGCTCAAAGGGACGCGGCAGGAGGATGCGCAGGCCAGGTAACCCTGCCCAGCGGGGCCGCGGCCGCGCATGAGCCTCCTCTCCTTGTTCTCGCCTCGTTGCCTGTCTTTGGAGCCTTGCTGAGAGGGAGGAAAACGGGGCCAAAGCCGAGATGAAAGCGCCTGTAATCTCATAAAAGAGCCAGGCGGAGGCTCTGAAAGGCACAGAGGAGCCAGCACCTGCCATTTGCACTTCAAGGCAGGCAGTTTGAAACCCACCAAGGCGAGAGGCCTGACTGTCCTTCCCCACCAGCACCCGGGCTTGGGCACGCTATGGCCCTGGGTACCAGAGCGTGCTGGTTGGTCAGCTGAATATCCCATGGGCTGCAGGAGGTAGAGAAGGAGAGGCAGGTAAACCACCAAAGCCCCTGGCTTGAAAGCTGCATTTAGGAGAGCCGGAGACTTAAAAATCCATCACCTCCTTTCCTTGCCGGACACAGTATTTATCACTTTCGTCGGCCCTCAGGCCACTGTACAGTGGGGAGGAGGACCTGCTATCACAAACGAACCCTTTCTCAAGGCCATCACAAAATGAGGCTCCGTCAGAACTGAGAAAAGCATGAGTCTGCTTTAGATGGCGCACGAATGGAGCCTTTTCTGCTTTTATTTGCTCTCCTGAGAAATTCTGCAACCCTGCTAGAACCCGAGGCTTGCACGGGGTCTTGTTAACCACCCGTAACTGGAAGAGGGAATGTCTTCTCAGAGCACAAAGCCAAGAAAGCAAAAGCAGAAAGAGATGGATGATTTTCCAAATGAAATCCCCACGTGATCAGTACAGGACTTGTGACAAATTTCTCGCAAAGTCATCTTCTATTTTCCATGAGCAATCTAGAAGGACTCGGGGAAACCTAGGAGGCTGAAGAGAACACGTTGTCCTTTCCAGCTGTGAATCGCCATGATGGTGGGAGAGGCCACGGGAGGCAAGGTGAAGTGGAAAGAAGGCTGAGTTCGGGGACACGCACCCTCACGGCGTGACTCAACTGTGTTCAGGATGCTGGGCTCTTGGTTATCCGCTGCAACTCTGGCAAGGCATCCACGTGGAGAGAGCCTCTGAAGGGGAGTTGGAAGACCTGAATGCTCCGCCTGGTCCCATTCCTAACAGGTGTCATTTCACTGCCTGGGGATTTGACGGGGTGAGCTCTTAAATTCAGCTCCAGCCCTCCGGGGTTCTGAGATGCCAACGGCTGTTCCAAGAAAGGCAAAGAAGCAGCATCCCGGAGAGTCAGCCGGAAGTAGGGGGAGAGGGTGCCCGGAAGATGCGCAGTCATGGCTGCAAGGAACCAGTTATGACAGACCCAGCCTAGAGTTAGGTTTAGGGAAAGCAAAGAAGAAAGCAAGATGCTCCCCTTTGGCAATAACATTAAAATATCTGCTGCAGGAATCATCATAAAGACAGAGATATGCCTCCCCAAAGCAGCTTCTCTGGGAATAACTGAATTACAGACTCTGAACATCAGAAAAATCCAAGAGAGATGAAAAACCTTGGGTAACAACACAATAGGGAGAAAAACACTTCTCCAGGAGCTGACTGGAGTATCTGAATTGACCTGTATTAGGGAGTAGAGGTCTGCCATTGCAAGGAAGGAAATTGGTTGCAAGTTTTAATTAGTTGTGGTTTTGATAAGTGGTGGATCTTGGAAGCGGTAAAATGCCAAGTGATGGGCCTGAAAGGGCAGGTGAACCAGAGACAGGGTGGGCACTTCGCTCTGGCAGCAGCATATAATGAGCTTGAAAGTAGGCCAGGGCTGAACTGGGGCCCGCAGGCGTGGCTGAGAAATAACCAGTGGAGCCCTTGTGCCTGTCAGTCGTAGACAAATGCCATCTGCTCCAGCTGCTGCCCACTCTGCCCCATTCTCTCTCCACTTTACCATTGGTGGTTACGGCGACCTGGCTGGTGGGACCAAAGTGCCTTGAGTGCCCTTCTGTTCCTCTGGCTTAGCACATGCTGCCATCTTGGCCAGGGCAGCCTGGCAGAGAGCTGGCTGCCAGGATCAGACAGCAGGGTGAGAGCAGGCACTCTCCAGTGCTCCTTGCTGGCTTGCCTCCTTCCTTCCGCAGCCTTCCCTGAGCACCTCCAAGGCATCAAGGACTGTGTTAAGTGCTTTGACGGTGACAACAAACAATCTTTTCTCCCTGGGTTCAAGGAGGTGGCAGATAAGAGGACAGGCAGAGATGCAACAGTAGATAAGTTCTGTGAATGGGAAACAGAAAGGACCATAGAGGATAGAGTTGGGCGGGGGGTCTGTGGGGTGGAGATTAGGAAAGGCTTGCCCCAGGAGCCGGGTGAGCTCACTAAGGCCATAGTTATAGAGGATGGATTCACCCATGGACTTGGTGGCGCTTGCTGGGCTCTATGCACCTATCCTTCCTTTCTATCAATCATCGATAGTGTCAAAACCTTTCTTTTGTCGTAAGAGTGAACCAGGTAAGGAGGTGACTGGCTCAGGAAAGAGCCACGAGTGACTTTAAGCACGTGCTCTGTGGTCCTTGAGCAAGTGCAGGCCAGAAGGCCACCACGTTCAGGCTCCACTGCGGATGCTGCCCCGACTTCTCAGTTAGTCCCCTCAACCCCCTGAGCTCAGGCTTGCTCAGGACACAGCACCTCAGCCTTTGCTCTCTGCCTGTTCCCATCATGAGGGGCAGGATGAGAACAACACAACTGTTGGAGTACTTCCTCAGCTGCCTGATTCCTGGGAGTCTAACACCTGTTGATAGGTCTTCCGGGCTCAGCTAAGGCCGTGATACCTGAGGATGAATTCTTTCCCTCAAAACACACCTAACTCCAAGGCAAACAGGCTCCTAAAGGCATGATCTTTGTGTGTGTGTGTGTGTGTGTGTGTGTGTGTGTGTGTGTGTGTGTGTGGGCACAGAGGCTACCGAGGAATATAGTAGTTAGGCTTCGGAGATGGGAAGAACTGGGTTCCAATCTAGGTTTCTGCTGTGCAAACATCTGTACGTGAATGTTCATCACAGCAGCACTATTCATAATTATCAAAAGTGGAAATGTCCGTCAACCGATGCATGATAAGCAAAATACAGTCAGTCTATCCCTACGACGGGGTCTTACTTGGCAAAAGAAGGCATGAAGGGGTGATACATGCTACAAGTACAGGCCTTGAAAACATGATTCTAAGTGAAATGAACCAGTCACAAAAGACCACATACTGTATGACTCCATTTGTATGAAACGTCCAGAATAGGCAAATCTATAGCGATGGAAAGCAGATTAGTAGCTGCCAAGAGCCTAGGGGGCTGAAGGCCTGGGGGAGGGAGGGAATTGGGAAGCGACTGCAAATGGGCATGGGGTTTCTTTGTGGGGTGATGGAAGACGCTGGACAATTGTGTTGAGGGTTGCACAACTCTGGACTATAATAAAACCTGCTGGATGGTACCCTTCAGTGGGTGAATGATGTGGTATGTGAATTTTATCTCAGTAAGGCTGGTATATTTACATTGCTTCTTGGCTCCCACTAGACTAAGGCTGACGAGGGCAAAGACCCCTTTCTTTCACTGTCTTCTGAGGACCTGGCACATGGTTGATGTTTTCATATTTGCTAATGAATGAACACGTGGCCTTGGGCAAGCCCCTTAGGTTCTTTAAGCCTCAGTTTCCGCATCTGCCAAGCGGAGATACGAATGTCTCTTGCGGGCTTCCCTGGTGGCGCAGTGGTTAAGAATCTGCCTGCCAACGCAGGGGACGCGGGTTCGAGCCCTGGTCCGGGAAGATCCCACATGCTGCAGAGCAACTAAGCCCGTGTGCCACAACTACTGAGCCTGCGCTCTAGAGCCCCCGAGCCACAACAACTGAGCCCTTGTGCCACAACTACTGAGCCTGCGTGCCTAGAGCCCGTGCTCCGCAATGAGAGAAGCCACTGCAATGAGAAGCCTGGGCACTGCAATGAAGAGTAGCCCCCACTCGCTGCAACTAGAGAAAGCGCACGTGCAGCAACAAGGACCCAACACAGCCAATAAGTAAAAAAAAAAAAAGATTGCCTCCTGCAAAGTTCTGCTGATTAGGAGACGGGGCACTGGAGGCCGTTGGCAGGTCTGGGGCACACAATGGTGCTGATTAAAGGTTGGTCCCTGGATGTGGGGTTCAGCACCACTGACTAGGCTCCATAGGGGGGTCCCTCCCTCTGGGAATGCTATTTCTTAGCCACCCATCTCCCTCCCGTCACTCATCCATTCTTAGAGCCCAGTGTCCACGGCCACGCTGCCGCACAGAGCAGCCTGCATGAAGCCGGGTGTCAGGCCGTTAGAGGCTGCCCCGTGCGAGCACCCCGGCCAGCAGGGGGCTGGTGAACACATAAGACTGTATTTGCTGACTGTCTGGAGAGGCCTCTGACAGCCTCTCCCAGACTATGTCTGTCACTGCCGGTCAGGGCGGACGCCAGCTAGCAGCACGCGCTGCTGAAAAGGCACAGTATTTTCAAAACAGCTGCGTGAGGGTCAAGGCTATGAGTGCAAGAAACCATGCCGCCATCCTTACGAATCTGTTTTGCAGAAAACATGAAAAGGAACTTCCAGGACCCCAGATGCCTGGAACTCTGCGTCCCACTCCCACTCTTGTTCACACCGGGGCCCCAAGAGCCCGGGCCGGGGGTCCTGGTGCGCCATTCCCCCCACGCATCTGTCCTTTCCAGGCCTCCGAGCCCTCGGGGGAGCCATTCTCTTCTCCAGGAAGGCGGCTCCCTGCCACCCTCCAGCCTCCCCAGACTTCACCGGTAACCCCTCCATCTTTCGGGAACCAGCTGGAAAGTACCTTCTGCAGAGAAGCGCACCTGATCCTTTTAAGATGAGGTTAGGTCTCCATCACATGGGCTCGGAGCTCCATTTTTCCTTCCGTCTGCAATGTTACATTGATGATCGTGTGTCTACGTTCTGTCCCCCAACCAGCCCGTGTGCTCCCGGAGGGTGGGATCTGTTTTGATTACCGCAGTGTCCCCAGGGCTTAGCGCACAGGAGATGCTCGATAAGTACTTGTTCAGTGAAACAGTGCCACTGACATTCTCCTTTCTCTCCACTTCTTCCGGCTCTGCTGGGTGGCAGCCTGTTCCCGCCCTGGCCCCTGTGCCCCACGAAGCCAGAGGAGGAGGGGGTTGGGGGAAACACTTGGATCTCTTCACGGAGAAGCCCCTTGTGTGGCAAGAGCGTGGGGAGGGGAGGACAGGAAGCAGGAGGGGTGCGGGGTGAAGCCTGGAGGTGGGGGGACGATGCAAGGGACGGGGGGGGGGGGCTGAGGAGACTGCGAGGCCGGCCTGCGGGCCCCTCCCCCTCTATCCACCCGCACCTCACCCGCGCTGCCCACCCCTCGTCTGGGCCAAGCCCCTTCTGGGGAAGGTGACACTTTAAAGCTGGTGGAGAGCTGACCGAGCAGCCCTACAGGTGACCGCAAGGGGCTGACCCACTGGTTTGGTTTTTGGACATTTTGAGCCAGCCTCACAGTAAGGAATACATTCCACATGGCAATCCTGTGTGTGAGTGTGTGTGTGTGTAGACTTGCGTATAAAAATGAAGCGGACAAATATAGGAGGAAGGGATTAGAGCTACAAACTATTAGGTACAAAATAAGCGACAAGGATATACTGTACAAGAATATAGCGAATATTTTATAAGAACTATAAATGGAGTATTACCTTTAAAAACTGTGAATCACTATACTTTGCACCTGTAACTTGTATAATTAAAACAAAAAAAACAAACCCCACAAAGTGAACAAAATACTACTCACCCTCACTATGTTGGGTGTATTCTAATACCTTCTACTGTTTTCTATTCAATTTCAAAAACACTAGCGGTCATGACTTACTAACAGGGACCTGCAGCCAGGACTGGTTAGGTGTGGGAAACAGATACTTATTACGGTTTTAGGTCAAATGAAAGGGAAGACGGTGATAACGAGAGTGTTCCATGCGGACAAGGCTTTAAAGTTTATATAACACTCCTCTCTCATTTGTGTTCACAACAGCCCTGCAGCATCAAGGGGATAAGACTGCCATCCAATTTTACCCACATAGAACCTGCGCCATCTGTGAAAGGCGTTATAAGGTCGCAGGGCAAGTATGGAGAGAGAGGTCTTCTGCCTTTTACCATCTGTCCTCCCATCATGCTGTGTTACCCAGGGAGAACCCCTTAATTGTCTGGAGATCACGTATATTTGAGAAATGCAGCAACAGGCATTAGAATTCGTTTCATTTGGATTAGAAAAAAAACTACCCCACACTTCGATGGTGCTTGTCACGTGCCTTTCACCGGGATCTATGCTGGGGATGGTGGTGTAAAGGCACTAACATAGGTACCTCTTCTGAGTACTTAAGATCCAGGCACTTTACATAGCTTTGATTTCATTTAATCCTCACAACACCATTATGAGGTGGGTGTCATTACGAGAAAACATCCTCTGACCTGACTTGGCGGCTCTGGGCATCCAAACAAAGAGGCCGGGGCAGGACCGACTTCCTGCTAGTTGGGTGTTGGCCATGTAGCCGCACGTGTTGCATTTTTCCAACGCTCCTGGGAGGTTTCCCATTTTGAGGAAACTGAGGCTGAGAAGGGTTTAAGCAAGTTGATGATAGATCCCTGGGATGGGGGAAGCCTTCATGCTCTGTCCCCTTTAGTTAAAACCATTTTAATTTTTTTAAATTTCACAGGTAGTGTCTGATTTTTCTGAAAATCTAAACAATACAGGAGGATTCAGTGGAAAATGCTCCCCCACCTCTGCTTCTCTATTTCCACTCCCCAGAAGTAACTACTTTTAACAGTTTGATGTCTATCCTTTTCCCATGCACAAACACACCCAGACGTGGACATCATGTTTCACAAAAGGGATTGCACTAGACGCATTATTCAGCAACTTGTGTTATTCACTCACTCCGTATCACCAGTTATCAGTCCCCAGCCACACGTAAAGAGTATTCCTTATCCCCCTGGCCAGATTTCATTGCCTGAAGGTAGCATAAACCACTCCCCTACTGCTAGACTCTCCAGTTGTCTTCAATTACTCATGAATTCTGCACCAAACATAATTGTAAATGTAACAGATTCCTGAGCTGTAAGCTCTCAATAAACATTAGCTAAATTTTTAGCTTCGTTATCTAGCTTTATTTAACCGATGGCTTCCATTCAATTCCTATTGCAACCGCTCATTTCAAAGAGTTGGAGCTAACTATGCCTCAGTCTCCTGACCATTATGAAAACTGGTTACATTCATGGCCCACGGGTGATAGCTACCTAAGCCAATATTGAAATTGGGTTTCATCAGGTAATTTTTGAACTGATATTACTTTTCCAAATTTTCAGACTCATTCCCTAACTGCGGCTGAGTTTTTGCAGGAAACTACACAGTGGTATAAAGTAATGAAGGTTGTGGTTTAGGTTTCTAAGAGGAGCTGTAGAACTCCAGCCTAATATAAAGAAGGGAGGAAGCTGCACAGCCCAACATTTCTGCTCTACCTCAAATCATTTTATTACTCTAGTTCAAACAAGAAGGAGTTGAGCCTGTCATTGCAGACTGTGTCCCCTCATAGGTCCCCAGGCCGCTTCTCTGCCCTGGGCAGAAACTGAGTCACCCCTCTCTTCCATTTCATAGTATCCTTGAGATTCAGACTGTGTTCCTTTTTCAGAGCTCTCAGACTCTGCTTTGCTTTTCCTTGTCCTTTTCCTTCAAGATGGGCAGCAAAGGAGAACAGAGTCTCGTGTTCTTCCTTCCTTCCTGATATTCCAAGATCCCCTCTTGTATCATTTTCTTTCTACCTAAAGTACTTTCATGAGCTGTTCTTCTAGGGCAGGTGTGCTGGCAATAAATTCGTAGTTTTCCTTCTGAGAATGTCTTGATTTCCCTTTCATCCCTGAAGGATATTTTTTGCTGGATCTAGGATTCTCGGTTGACAGTTCTTTTAAAAATGCTGTGCCTCTTCCTTTTGGCCTCCGTGGCTTCTGATGAGAAATCCACTCTCATTCATGTTATTTTATAAATGAAAGGTCATTTCTCACTCAACAATTTCAAGAATTTGTCTTTAGTTTTCAGACATTTGAGTATGATGTGTCTTGGTGTGGATGGTTTTAGATTGATAATATTTGGGATTTGCTCAGCTTCTTGAATCTGTAGGCTTATGTCTTTTGCCAAATTTGGGAAGGTTCCAGCCATATTTACTTGAGTAGTTTTTCACCCCACTGTCTTTCTCCTCTCTGTCCAGGACTCTTTAGACATGACTATTACGACGACTGTTACAGTCCTATAGCTCCCTGAGGTTCTGTTCATTCTCCCCGCCCCCACCCCCCTGCCCTGGTCTGTTTTCTCTTTGTTGCTCAGACTGGGTAATTTATATTGTCCTATTTTCAAGTTCACTGATTCTTTCCTCTGTCCCTTCCATTCTGTTATTGAGCTCGTCCAGTGAGTTTTAAATTTCAGTAATTGTATTTTTCAGCCCTAAAATTTCCATGTAGTTATTTTTGACTTCTATTTCTTTGTTGAAACTTTCTATTTTTTTTTTTTTTTTTCCATTTGTGTCTTATTCCTACTTGCTTCTTTTTTTTTTTTTTTTTTTTTTTCCATTTGTGTCTTATTCCTACTTGCTTCTTTTTTTTTTTTTTTGCGGTACACAGGCCTCTCACTGTTATGGTCTCTCCTGTCATGGAGCACAGGCTCCGGACACTCAGGCTCAGCGGCCATGGCTCACGGCCTCTCTGTGGCATGTGGGATCTTCCCAGACTGGGGGGCATGAACCTATGTCCCCTGCATCGGCAGGCAGACTCTCAACCACTGCGCCACCAGGCAAGTCCCCTACTTGCTTTTTGAAGCATTTTTATGATGGCTGCTTTAAAATCTTTGTTGGAGAATTGCAACATCTGTGTCATCTTGGTGTTGGCATCTATTGTCTTTTTTCATTTAGTTTGAGATCTTCTTGGTTCTTGTTATGAGCGATTTTGTTCAAAAATGGAAATGTGTGGCTTCCCTGGTGGTGCAGTGGTTGAGAGTCCGCCTGCCGATGCAGGGGACACGGGTTCGTGCCCCAGTCTGGGAAGAACCCACATGCCGCGGAGCAGCTGGGCCCATGAGTCATGGCCAGTGTGCCTGCGCGTCCGGAGCCTGTGCTCCGCAACAGGAGAGGCCACAACAGTGAGAGGCCCACGTAACACAAAATAAATAAATAAATAAAAATAAATTTTAAAAAATTAAAAAAAAAAACAGTATGGAGGTTCCTCTAAAAATTAAAAATAGAGCTACCATATAATCCAGCAATTCCACCTCTGGATATTTATTTGAAGGATACAAAAACACTAAATTGAAAAGATATATGCATCCCTATGTTCGCTGCAGCATTATTTCAAAAAGCCAAGAAATGGAAATAACCTAAAAGTCCACCAGTGGATGAATAAAGTAAATGTGGTGTGTACATCACACACACACACACACACACAACACACAGGAATATCATTCAGCCATAAAAAAAGAAGGAAATCCTGCTATTTGCAACAACATAAATGGACCTTGCTAAGTAAAATAAGTCAGACAGAGAAAAGCAAATACCACATGATCTCATTTATATGTGGAATCTAAAACAAAAACAAAACAAACTCATAAATACAGAGAACAGACTGGTGGTTGCCAGAGGTGGGGGGTGGGTGAAATGGGTAAAAGTGGCCAAAAGGTACAATCTTCCAGTTATAAAGTAAGTCCTGGGGATGTAATGTATAGCATAGTGACTATAGATAATAATACTTTGGTGTATATTTTAAAGTTACTAAGAGAGTAAATCTTAACAGTTCTCATCATAAGAAAAAGAATTGTGGGACTTCCCTGGTGGTCCAGTGGTAAAGAATCCATCTTCCAACGCAGGGGATGCAGGTTTGATCTCTGGTCAGGGAACTATGATCCCACATTCCACAGGTCAACTAAGCCCACACGCCACAATTACCGAGCTCACATGTCTCAACTAGAGAGACTGTGTGCCACGAACTACAGAGATCACACATTGTGGAACCCGCGCACCACAACTATACAACCCTCATGCCCTGGAGCCTGTCCACCACAACTAGAGAGAGAAAACCCGCACGCCACAACTAGAGAGAAGCCCATGCACTGCAACCAAAAAAAAATTAAAATAAAAGAATTGTAACTATGTGTGGTGATGGACTACTAGACTTATTGGTACTCTAGACTTATTGGCATTCTAGACTTATTGTGGTGATTGTTTCCCAATGTCTAGACTTGTCAAATTGTTACGTTATACAACTGAAACTAATATGTCAATTATATCACAATTTTTAAAAAATTTTATGTGTCAACACACATAGACCAAACAAAACATGTCTATGCACTCCCAATTTTCACCTCAGTATTCTAAATGGCCATAGGTTTCTTCAACAATTGTTTAGATCAGTGCTTGTTTCTCCCTAGTGATTTAAACACTCCATGTCTGCACTCTTTCCAGGAAGGTGAGTGGCTAAAGCAAGTCCCAAACGGGCAAAGAGACAACAC
>NW_006783414.1:19686-66939 GCF_000442215.2 Lipotes vexillifer | reverse complement strand
GCTGGGCCCGTGAGCCATGGCCGCTGAGCCTGTGCGTCCGGAGCCTGTGCTCCGCAACGGGAGAGGCCACAACAGTGAGAGGTCCGCGTACCGCAATAAAAAAAAAAAAGAATAAGTTTAGAAGAGAGCTAGGAGAAGCAGTCACCCAACTAGGAGGAATGTCCTGGCCCGGGAAAGGCCAGGGGGGCTGGAGGCAAGGCAGCCCTATTGTGGTGGTAGATGCCCAGGTGGAGGCCGTGCATATGTGAATTCCAGAACCACCTCCCCTGAGTGGATTCTGTGTGTACTCAGGTGGCCTTGGGAAGCCAGCTTCCCATCTTCACTTCCCTACAGAGTTGGGGAAGTGACCCAATGATGCAATTGTCTGGGCCCTTGGCAGTCTTAGTTTTCACTTATTGGTCTTTGGTGTCTTATCAGTTTGGTTGGCAAAAAAAAAAAAAAAAAAAATCCATTTATAATATCAATAATTCAAATAATAAAAAATGACAACTGAAAGATTATTCAGTGCCTATTATGTGCCAGACTGGGATGGACAGTTCATGGATCATCTTGTTTCATTGGTACCATCGTCCTGTGAGGCAAGTGCTGTGACTGTCCCCTCTCATGGATGGAGAACTTGAGGCTCAAAGAGATTACTCTACTTGCTCAAGCTCAGAAGAGTCAGAGCTGGGATTTCAGCCCACGTCTCCTGACTCCAAGGTCCACCCTTCACCACTGGGCTTTCTAACATTGCCCTTTCTATGTGCCAGGCACTGTTCTAAGAGCCTTACATATATGAACTCCTATAACCCTCCAAAGAACCCCTTGAGGTAGGGACTATTTCTACCCCCAATCTACAGCTGAGGAAACAGAGGCACAGAGAGGTCAGGTAACTTGTCCAAAGTCACACAGCTAGTGTGAGTAGAGCAGGATTTGAAACCAGGTAATGTGGCAAAGGACCATTATGTCATGCTGCCTCTTTTTGAGGCACTTGCCTGACTCCTTCTAATAGACCTAAGCCCCTTGAGGGAAAGAACTCCATCTTTTTTGTATCCTTTTGTATTTTTTGTCATTTTTGTATCCTTACCAGCTACTGTAGTGCTGGCACAAATCATTTGAATTCCATTGGAAGGGCAGCCCTCTAGCCACCTGCCCTGTTCCAGCTACATTCTGATTTCATGAAGCCCCTTGAATTTGCAGCTGAACTAAAGTAGGTTTTTGCCAGGCTGCAGGCTTCTCATTTTGTTTCATGCACAGATTACAAATTCAAGGCCCATAGAGCTATGAATAATTTCTACTGGAGCATATTTTTCCCATTTGGGGGACCTGAGTTTTCAAGTAACTCAGTCCTAGAAGCAGGAGGCTAGCAAATGCCTTTTTAGCACCATCTTCTGAGTCCAGTTTTGACTTGAAAGGTTTATCGAAGTGGAATAAAGGTACCAATTTAGCCGAGTGGTTCTCAACGGTGGATGATTTCATCCCCCTAGAGGACATTTGGCAACATCTGGAGATGTTTTTGGTTGTCACAACAGTGGGGGCATGGGGGTGCTACTGGTATCTAGTGGGTAGAGGCCAGGGATACTGCTACACATCCTACAATGCAAGGATAATCCATCACAACAAAGAATTAGCCAGCCCCAAATGCCAACAGTGCTGAGGCTGAGAAATCCTGATTAGCCAAGCAGCCCCCAAATCTGCATGTACAAGTGGTTTTAAAGAGGAAGCATTGCTCAAAGATTAAATTAGGTTTTATGAGACTTTTTTCCCAGAGAGCAGGCATCAATCACTGGCGGAAAAAATAGAAGTGAGCCTTCTATGCCAAAGCTAAACCATCTTTGTTTGGGCGCACATTCCGAGGCAGTGCTTTGAGAAGTAAGGTCCTAAGGATCTCCTACCCCAAAGCCACTTGGGAAGCTTATTAAAATGCAAATTCCAGGGCCTCCCTCAAACCCACTGCATTAGGCTCTCTTGGTGAGAGTACGAGGGATCTATGTTTTTAGGACACCCCAAAGTCGTTTCGCTGCACACTGACAGTTTTCTTCCACTCTTCCAGAAGTAGGGGAGATAAATTGGGGGGTGGGGGAGGAGTGCGGTAGACCGACCATATGCATGGTGGTTTTTAAAAAGTTAACTAAAAATGCTCACACTCTAGTGCGGTTCCTCTAACTTCAGTCATCTGTACCACACTGTCGTGAGTTATGCCCTGGACGAATACCACCCCTTCTCTTGTTTTCTTAATAATGAAAAAAAAATTATTTGGGTCATCTTTTTTCCTAATACTCCTGAGAATACATACATAACCATGAAAATGATCGAGATCTGTCCATACCACTTAAAATCGGCATGCAGTACGTGTAGGAAGCAGTGCCTTATGGCAAAGCAATTACAGTCCGCCAGGAGAATGCTAATAACAGCGCCTGCAAGCTCTGGAAGGCAGACGTGCACGGCTCTTCATTTGGAACCTCAGAGCCTCCTTTTCAGGGATGGATGACAATCCCCTATGCTTCCTGGTAGAGGAAGAATAGAGTGGGCAATGGCCCATGCTCCTGACTGTGACATTGTGGCCTCATCCACAGCTGCCCGCTCCCATTTATGAGCCTTTGAAAACAACCATCTTAAACCCAGCACTGGGACAACATGAAGGACCAACATATTTTGAGCCTCGGAAATCGGAACCCACATGTGTGATGAGCAGAAATCACACTCCAACCATAAACTGGTTTTCACAATCATCCTCCTGTTCCCAGAGGGCACCCCACTTTTAGTGGGGAGCAGAGGGAAAAGCGTGATACACAGAAAGCTACAAAACAATTCACGTCTCTACTAAGAATCAGAACAAATATCCGCCATCTGTTTTTCCATTTACATCTTTTTCCAAAATGCCTAAACTTGACATAATGTTAGTTTTAACTGGGCTCTGCACCCGGCCCACCATGCTGCAAATGCTGGGAACACAGCAGCAGTGGCAGGGAATTATGAGTGCACAGCTAACACCACTGTAGTTTTGTCTTTCCCTCCAATTTGCCTTAAGCTGCCTGCATAATTTCCACCTCAGGTGAAACCTCTCTGTCTTCATTCTTTCCTACTTGAAATACATTGATTTTGCACGTAAGTCAGGAGATGGGGAAGTGGGATGGGAGGTGTGACTGTGGAATTGGGTTAAGAAGAGGGTAAGACATCACATTCTAAACTCAGGTAAGACGGATGCAGAAGAAAAAAGAGGAAAAAAAAAAAGAAAAAGAAAAGAAACCTGTGAGAGCATTTCTCTTTGGGGACTCAAAGAGGGGGGTTCCTGAGGGAGGCCGTAAATGTGACACCCTTTTGCTCCAGCCTCACGGGGCTTGTTATTTAAGCAGCTTCTCTTTTTGTGCCGTTGTAAACCATCCTGCTTGGCTTTAACCGGAAAGACAAGGCAGGGTATGAACATCGATCGTTAATAAGCAGGTTGCAAGCGTTGAGGACAAATTCCTACTCCTGGTGAGCAGGAGTGCGGAAGAAAGACAGTTACCACAATGTTCATTGCAGCTCTATTTACAATAGCCCAGAGATGGAAGCAACCTAAGTGTCCATTATCGGATGAATGGATAAAGAAGATGTGGCACATATATACGATGGAATATTACTCAGCCATAAAAAGAAATGAAATTGAGCTATTTGTAGTGAGGTGGATGGACCTAGAGTCTGTCATACAGAGTGAAGTAAGTCAGAAAGGGAAAGACAAATACCGTATGCTGACACATATATATGGAATTTAAGATAAAGAAATGTCATGAAGAACCTAGGGGTAAGACAGGAATAAAGACACAGACCTACTAGAGAATGGACTTGAGGATACGGGGAGGGGGAAGCGTAAGCTGTGACAAAGCGAGAGAGTGGCATGGACATATATACACTACCAAACGTAAGGTAGATAGGTAGTGGGAAGCAGCCGCATAGCACAGGGAGATCAGCTCGGTGCTTTGTGACCACCTAGAGGGGTGGGGTAGGGAGGGTGGGAGGGAGACGCAAGAGGGAGGGGATATGGGGATATATGTATGTGTATAGCTGATTCACTTTGTTATAAAGCAGAATCTAACACACCATTGTAAAGCAATTATACTCCGATAAAGATGTAAAAAAAAAAATGTTTGTCAGGGAGAGGAAGTGCTCTCAGTGCTGTGGGAGAGAGGCAAGAGGCAGGTGAGAGGGTCTGTGTAGGAGATACAGGAGACCGTAGCTCTGGGAGGGAGAGAAAAAAGTCCAGGCTGCGCCCAGCCCTCCAGCCCTCTGGGAACTTGGAATTCTGTGACGACTTGGATGAGAACCTGCACTCACAGGGCCCCGTTTGGTGCTTTGGACCCAGTAGGGATTTGGTACAAGTTTGCCGAGTGGATGGATGTTGCGTGGCTGTTGACTGAACCTCTCACCCCTCACCCTGGACATCCAGGACGTCTGTAAAATTGTGGGAAGATCCAGAGGGTGAGTATTGGACAAGTCTGTGCAAAACCACCACTCGACTGGAAGAACAAGGCCGGGAGCACGTCCCCCTGAGCTGGGGCGGGAGTCCAAAGGTGGGGGTTGGTGGGAAGAGCAGCCTCAGGACCAGCCTGCCTGGGCACGCATCCTGGCCGCCCTCTGGGGAGTCACCTCCACGAGTGACGTGGCTCCTCTGGGCCTCAGTTTCCTTATCTGTGAAACGATTATGATAATGGTGTCCGTCTCAAGGGTTCTAGTGCAGCTTTAAGGAGTTAATACAGAAAAGTGTGTAGAACAGTGCCTGGCACACAGAGTGCTAAATAAGTATTAGCTGCTCTCATTTTTCTGTGGGTGGGAAAGATTGGGTTAACTTGGTCCTTTTTGGACTAGAAGCAAAAACCATCCTATAGCGTGAAGCTTGTGGATGCATGAGGGTAGGGAGGGAAAAAAAATCCAGAAGCATGTTGATCGGGCTCAGCTCTGCCTTTGACACTGGGAATTTACACCTAAAAACTTCACTCTTTTAAACAGAGTTGACTATGTATCTGTTCATCAGTTCTTAGATCCTTTTCTGAAAGTGAATAGTGCAAACACCACCACTATCATGATGAACAGCTACATTTCCATTGATACCACCTCCATTGCCATCACCCACTGTCCCTGAGGCTTTTTCTACTGTTTTCTCATCCCCTGTGTTTAATTGTTTTGGTCATTTACCAGAAGGAAAAGAGCTTTGGGAGAAAAAAGACCTGGCTCGATCACTTCATAGCTGTGTAACCTTGGGCGAGTCATTCCACCTCTCTTGAGTTTCAGTTTCCTCATCTGTAAGATGGGTTTCTGATAACAACTGGTGATGACTATACGAAGCGCCTGGGAAAAGCCTGTCACATGCATGGAGATGCTAATGCGTGGTGGCTCGTTTTTGCAGTGTGGACAAATCAGTGTGTACGCTTTGCTGATATCCCTTTGACGGTCCTGAAACACATCGTTCATTTGAAGAGGCTGGACGGCCATGACTTCTCCTCGTGAATTTAGGTTTCCAGGTTGAGCAATACGACCTGAGGCCTCAAATAAGCCCAAATGTGGCCTTGCAGTGATCTGGGCCCACAGCTGGCAAAAGGAACCAAGCTGTCCTCTGCACACCAGATGGGACTTGGCCCTGCATCTAGACTGGTGATCTCCTGGCCCACACTTCCAGCTATTTGGTTAAACAGAGTTGACCCAGGTTTGAGAGAGGGGGTTTCACCACTGACCAGCTTGAAGAAAAAACAAAGTCTCAGTTCTTTGTCAGGAAAACATGAAAATCACTCCACGTGTGAGGCTATATCCTGGGATGAGATCCTGTTTTTTAGTTTTCTTGTTCCTTTAACAATTTACTTCAGTCAATGGGAACAAAATTGCTCCATTAAATTTCTAAACACATTAAAGGAAAAAAACACACAGACAAAACAAAAACCTCCCAGGCTGAAGGATATAAATCCCAAACCGAATAGTGAGACACAATGTTTTCCAGAAACAATGAGACTTGATTTTTAGACCAAGAAATGTAATAATCAGTGACATCTCAGAATCTCAGGGTTTTGCTGTACTTCTGAAGGAAAGAACAAAGCTTTGGTGCTGGAAAGCACGGAGGCATGGCGGTCACTGTTGGGACAAGATCACTGAATTCTCGTAACAACCCTCTGAGGTAGGTACTATTATTATCCCCATTTCACAGGTGACAACACTGAGGCACAGTGATTTCAGTAACTTGCTAAAGGTGATATAACTAGTAAGTGGAGAGCTGGGATTTTAACCACAGTCGTAACCACTAGGCGGTACTGCCCCTCATGACCCAGAAGAAACTCCAGTGCCCAGTACCAGAAGGAGCCCAGGCTTTTACTCAACAGGCTCCCAAGACTGTCGAGGGCTTTGGAATAACTCACAGTGCCAAGGAATAAGTCATGCTAGCTCAGGACATCAGTTTTTGAAGCATGTTCCCACATCCTGGCTGTTTGGAAATCCATCCAACCTTGTTAATTTCATCCCCATTTCACAGTCATGGAAACAGGCTCGAGGGGTTAAACAACGTCTCTGAGGTCACACCCATTATCTCCTAACTCCCAGGCACCGTCCTCTCCTTGATGATGTGTAATCAAATCTAAATGGACATATATACACTACCAAATGTGAAATGGATAGCAGGTGGGAAGCAGCCGCATAGCACAGGGAGATCAGCTCAGTGCTTTGTGATCACCCAGAGGGGTGGGATAGGGAGAGTGGGAGGGAGACGCAAGAGGGAGGAGATATGGGGATATATATATATGTACGGCTGATTCACATTGTTATACAGCAGAAACTAACACACCACTGTAAAGCAATTTTACTCCGATAAAGATGTTAAAAAAACAACAACAACAAAAAACCCAAACAAAACCAGGGGAGGCGGGAGGGAAGCTTCAGACAATGGCAAAGCTCTCTCCATGTGTAGCACTGTGCTCAGACCCGGGGAAGCAGCTGCTTACAGCAGAGGAGGGACTGGCTTCAGAGCCAGCCAAGTGGCTCTTTGACCTTGGCCAAGTGACTTAATGTCTCTGAGTCTTGGTGTCTCAGTCTGTAAAATGGCATAGCAGCAGCGACTAGAACGTAAGTTCCTTGTCAGTAGGGAACTTGCCTGTTCACGGCTGGATTCCCAGCTGCGTAATATTCGACCATAGTAGATGCCCAATAAACGCTTTTTAAAAAACTTTTTTAGCATGAATAGATAAATGAACCAAATCCCCCCACTTCACAGAGTTTCTGTAGGGATTCAATGAGTCACTGCAGGCATAGTGCATAAAACGGAGAACAGGTGCTCAAAACATGCCAATCGCCTCCATCACTGCGTCACAGGCATTCATATTCATTATCTTTTTGTGTCCTCCAAAGAAGCCCATGAAATAGGTCTGGCTATGCCCATTTGATGCGGGAGGAAACCAGAAAAGAGGGTAGGGAGTGAAAGAATTCTCAGAGAAGAGCTCATCCCTTTTAATAAAAATTGCACCTTTAAGAAAAAGGGTCATAGCAAAGAGCTGTAGAAAAAGGTTCTAGAGTCAGTCCAGGGGGAAGAGAAGGGCTGTGGGAACTGGGCTTTGGATCCAGACTGGTGAGCATTTCTGCCTCCCTCCTGAGTCCTCCTCTGTGGGGCCATCCCAGGACCTGGCAGGAGGGACCGGCCCCCACCCCCTGCATTTGCCATCCGTCCCTCCTGTCTGCAGAGAGCTCTGGCCGAGACACTGAGTGCCCAGCTGTGCTCTTACCGATGATAATAGTAATCCTAATGAATTGCAGCCTGATGACTCACTGATTGCAGGAGAGAAAAAATTAAGAGTGAGCTGATTGAAACTCTTAATAAAGCTTATTCTTTGGGGAGGGTCTGGCTTGATAGGTGGGAGGAGTGAGGATCTCCCTGGGATCTGAGGGGAGATTTTGAAGACGGTTCTGATGGTTAAACTGCAGAATACTCTCTCTTGGCCAGAGCATTTTTTCACACAATATCAAAACTGCTTGGTTCCTAGGCTGTGGGCACCTAAAGGGCACCCACCTCGTTCCCCGGTCGCTTGACATCTAGCATCCTGAACATAGCAGGTGTGAAAATATCTGGTCCATATCCAAGATGTAAGGAGTCTAGGTACTAGTGAGATGAACAACGAAGCAAAGGAAAGAAGCAGAAAAAAAGTCCTACAGGGTGAGAACACACAGATTTGTTTATGAATTCCAACTGTAAAAGGGCTTATCGCAATTGATTGCTAAAACTTGAGCCAAGCAAAGCCAATTATGCTGGAAATAATCCCGGAGGCCACACCCTCTTCCTGTGCTGTGTGCAGCTTCTCAAGAGAAGCCGGCTCCCCTGCAGGAGCACCACCCTCAAGGTGTCCCTTCCTCAGAAAGCGCATTTCTCCACCTGATTTAATTGCAAATGCCCTCACCAGTGCTCACACCTCCCCTACAATGTGATTACTAGTGGCTCTTGAATCTGCCCCCACCTGTGTGCCCCCTTTAAAGAGAGGGGGAGGGCAACAGGGAGACACACGGCAACATGAATTGTCATTTGATAGAGCTCCTTGGTGATGGCCCTGGGGAGAGGGGTGAGGGAAATCAATGCCAGTGACTGAAAACCAATCTGCGAATTAAGAGGCCATCCTGAAGTCCTCTGGAATGGACAGAAAAATGCCTCTCTGAACTTTCTGTCTGTGGTCCATCAAGACTGTCACTTATTCAAAGCAGTGCCTTTCAAGCATTCCTTGAGGACACACTCTACGTCAGGCACTGTACCAGACACAGAGGGGACTGGAAATGACCAGGACAAAATCCAGGTCCTCATGTGGTTTTCTCTGTGAGTGACTAGAGGATGGGGGTCAAGATAACTAAGATGGATAAAATAAAAAGGTGACAAAGCAGAATTGCAAGTGGCTTAAGAGAGAGGTATGCCACCTTGCCTCCCATGCATGACATCACCTTATAAAGGATGGGGAAATGCTAGGCAGGGCAGCTGGGTCTTCGATTCATGGTTCAGTTCAGAGTAACCTGATCGGGAATCCTCAGGAAACTGGTGGCACAGGACAACTCATTCTAGCACCTTCTAAAGGAGGCAAGTGGCTGTTTCTGGGCTCTGAATGCAGCAGGTACTATCTTCGGGGCTAGAGGAGGCTTTTTGGGATCATGGGTTGCTCAGCTCCATTTAAGGATGGGACGGCTGCTGTCTGGTCCTCATATTCCCTTTTGAACAGGGGCCGCCTCTGGAGAAGGGGGCGGGTCTCCTGCAGCTGGCTTGGAACCACCATGCAACCTTGGGTGAGAGAAGCAATCCAGGACCACCCAGGATGGGAGGCCAGCTTCAGATGCAGCTCTCAGGCTGGCCAGGGCCAGAGGGAAACACTGGTCAGCCTGGGTCACTGCTGCACACTAACCCGTGATGAGCCCTAGTGGGCAAGCGGGGCAGAGGGTGGCAACACCCACAGGAAGAGCCCCAGACGCAGGGCAGAGGGGAGCGGATAGGGGACGCCAGGAAAACCTTCCTGAGCCCAGGCCACCAGCTCAAGGACGTGGCTCCTTGCCCTCTCCCTCCATCCCCTTCTGCCACTTTTTTTCTCTCTTTCTCCTTCATTTGTATATTTTCTTTCTTTTTTAAAAAATTAAGAGAACATTGGTTTATAACATTATATAGGTTTCAGGTGTACAACATTATATTTCCACTTCTGTATATACTAGAGTGTGCTCACCACCAAAAATTTAGTTTCCATCCATCACCCTACAGCTGATCCCCTTTACCGACTTCGCCCTCCCTGCTTCCCCTTGCAGACCGAACAAAAACACACACAGAGCTACGGAGAACAGAGTAGCTGTTACCAGAGGGGAAGGGGTATTTTCATTTTTGATGCATTGTTTTTCTTCCTCTTTCTTTCTATCCACTCACACTCACCAATCACCCCCATCTTGCTCTCTTCTTATACACACACACACACACACACACACACGGGTGTGCACAATGGCAGAGTGCAATGTCAGGTTCATGGGCCTAGCAGTCAATTAGATCTGATTCACATCTCGCCTCTGATGCTGTGACCCAGCACACGTGACTGAACCTCTGAGTCTTCACTTCCTTGTCTTATAAAATGAAGATGATAATAGGACTCCTTCCTAGTGCGGTGGTGGGGACTAAATCTATAAGGCTCAATGTTGTACCTACTTGGACCAGAGTAAACCCTGTTTAAGTGAGCGCTGTCCTTCCTTCCCAGGTCCGTTAAAGCCTGGCCTGCAATGATGACAGTAACAAATATTTATGATGTGTCTGCCACTTTGGAAGCACTCAATAAGTGCTAGCTATTAGAATATAATAGTTTTGTTAATTCCATTATATCATATTGCTTAACTTAAAAAAATTAATAGACTAATATTTAGGGCAGTTTTAGGTTTATAGAAAAAAATGTGCAGAAAGTAGAGTTCCCACATCCCCCCTTACCTCTCTTCCCCTAGTTTCTCCTACTGTTAACATCTTGCACTGATGTGGCACATTTGTCACAACTGAACCAATATTGATACAACCAAACTGATCATTAAGCAAAGGCCACAGTTTACGTTAGGGCTCATGCTTTGTGCTGTTCCCTTAACGGGTTTTGACAAATCTATGGTGACACGTATCCACCATCACAGTCTCATACAGAAGAGTGTCACGGCCGTAAAAACCCCCTGTGCTCCACCCGTTCAACCCTCCCGCCAGGCTAACCCTGGCGACCCCTGACCTGTTTACTGTCCCTGTAGCTGTGCCTTTACCAGAATGTGACAGAGCGGGCATCACACAGTATGGGACCACTTTGGATTGGCTTCTTTCACTTACTAAGATGTATTTACGTTTCCTTCATGTCTTTGCTTGGCCCGAGAGCTCATTTCTTTGTGGCTGAATAACACCCCGCCACGTGGATGTGGTTTGTCTGTCCGTCACCTACTGAAGGGCATCTTGGTTGTTCCAAATTTTTGGCACATGTTGCTTAGCTATTAATGGCATTTTTGTACACTTCAATTAAAAGAAACATGTTTCCCAAATTGGCAGCCTTTTAGAAATGCTGATCTAAATATACGTGTACTCAGTTCTTCATCAATGCCTCTCAAATACATAGAGCAAGAAACTCCTTTATCAGGTGCAGACACCAGTAGAGCCCCACAGGCCATGTGGCCAGTGCTCTGGACCACAGGATTTTGCAACAGGCCTGAAAAGGGTTAACCATTTCCCCCAATGTTGGAGGTGTATATTTAAAATGAGGGTTTCTCCCATAATTTGAAAAGATACATGGCACCCCACTGTGCATCGCACTATTTACAACAGCCAAGATGTGGAAGCAACCTAAATGTCCGTCGACAGATGAATGGATAAAGAAGATGTGGTACATATATACAAGGGAATACTACTCAGCCATAAAAAAGAATGAAACAATGCCACTTGCAGCAACATGGATGGACCTTACTAGTATTACCATACTACATGAAGTAAGTCAGACAGAGAAAGACAAATATCATAGGATATCGCTTATATGTGGAATCTAAAAAAAAATGATACAAATTAACTTATATACAAAATAGTAATAGACTCACAGACATAGAAAACAAACTTGTGGTTACCAAAGGGGAAAGGGGAGAGGTATAAATTAGGAATTTGGGCTTAACATAAACATGCTACTATATATAAAATAGATAATAATCAAGGACCTACTGTATAGCACAGGGAACTATACTCAATATTTTGTTATAACCTATAAGAGGAAAGAATCTGAAAAAGAATATACACATATATATGTATACTGATTCACTGTGCTGTACACCTAAAACTAACACAACACTGTAAATCAACTATTCTTCAATAAAATACAATAAGAAAAAAAGAAATTACTTTTTTGTATGCCAACTGGAAAAAAAATCAGGGTTTCTCAGCCTTGGCAGAGTTGACATTTTGGGCCAGCTAACTCTCTGTTGAGGGAGCCGTCCTGTGTGCCGTAGGGAGTTTAGCAGCGCGCTAAAATCCGTCACCAACTAGATGCCAGTAGCAACCCCCCTCCAGTTGAGATAACTGAAAATGTCTGTAGACATTGCCCATGTCCTCTGGGGGGCAAAGCTGCCCGTGACTTCTCCCACTGCTGTGAACCACTGTTTTTTAAATTAATTAATTAATTGATTTTATCTTTGGCTGCATTGGGTCTTCACTGTTGTGCACGGGCTTTCTCTAGTTGCGGCGAGCGGGGGCTACTCTTCGTTGCGGTGTGCGGGCTTCTCATTGCGGTGGCTTCTCTTGTTGCGGAGCACGGGCTCTATGCATGCGGGCTGCAGGAGTTGTGGCACGTGGGCTCAGTAGTTGTGGCACGCAGGCTCAGTAGTTGTGGCGCACGGGCGTAGTTGCTCCGCGCCATGTGGGATCTTCCCGGACCAGGGCTCGAACCCATGTCCCCTGCATTGGCAGGCGGATTCTTAACCACTGTGCCACCAGGGAAGTCCCCCACTGTTTTAAATATTTTGTTATTGTCAGGGCTGTTATGATGAAAACTTTCAATGCCACTCCAAACCTCCAATGTGAAACTGTACCTCCTAAGAGGGGGCCTTTCCTTTACTAAGCAGTAAGGAGATGCCTCAGCCTCCTAATGTCTCTTGTATTTCACTCTCGTTGGGTGTGTTTACGTACATCACAGCCAAATGCTGTCACTATGCGGACTGTCCTCTGGATGTTTCCTCTAGAAATGACAAATTCAACGTCTCGATGATATGAAGCTTTCGCTGACTTGCCAAGTACCACACTGCTAACGGATGAGGCCTGTCTCCTGACTGCAATCCGGTGACTTTTCCGTGAGCCAGAAAGATCTCGCCAGCGGAGTCACAACAGGAAACAAACCACTCTTCTGCTCACCCCAGTTAATGCATCGGCAACTCCTGTCGGCTCTTCCTCCAAAATATACCCCAAATACGACCCCTTCCCATCACTTTTCTACCGTGGTCCAAGCTGCCATCGCCTCTCGCTCGCTCTCCTGCTTTGGCATTTGTTCTCCAACAATCCAGATTCTACGCTGCGTTAGGGCAATGCTGAAAAATCGCAATCAGATCACATCACTCCTGTCTCCAACGGCTTCCCATTTTTGTTATGAGCTTTTCAGTACTGTTACTGCTCTGTCTATTGTCCTTGCCTCCGCTGCTGAAGGGGTGTCTTTAAGTGGAAATAGGAAGAACCAGAAGCTCTACATGTAAGGATCAGAAAATCTCAGGGTTATACAGTAAACCCTGTACACCTGAAACTAACACAATATTGTAAATCAACCATACTTTGGTTAAAAAAAAAAAAAAGAAAGAAAAGCACAGGTACCAGGCTCAGCGTTAAGTGCCTCCCTTGATCTGCTGGATTTGCATGCACCCTGGGTTTCCACTACTTGCCTCTGATTCCATGAGTTTTCTCAGTCCCCCTCCCCCGCCAACTCCCATGAGGGCCAGGCTTCAGCATGGCCAACATCACACCTCAATATGGCAGCTGCTGTGGCTTCGTTCAGGTCCCACCTGGCCAGTCCCAAGGACTGGACCAGGGTGGCAGAAGTGGGCTTCAGGAAGTGGCAGGCACCACAGTTGTCCCTGTGGACTTGGGAGGGAAGGGAGAAATTCTAGGGGGCCCAAGATCCAGTTTTGTGTATTTCATTACTTCACAACTTGGGGCAGGTCACCATCCTTCAGAAAAAGGAAGAAAGAATGTTGAAATAAATTAAAGAAGATTCTGGAGGGTGGAAGCAAAGGACCTTAGTCACAGCGGTTGCAAAAAAAAAAAAAAGTGCAAAGCTCATCTGTTGGCTTTGGAATTAAAAAGAGGGGTGGGGCTTCCCTGGTGGCTCAGTGGTTGAGAGTCCGCTTGCTGATGCAGGGTACACGGGTTCGTGCCCCAGTCCGGGAGGATCCCACATGCCGCGGAGCGGCTGGGCCCGTGAGCCATGGCCACTGAGCCTGCGTGTCCGGAGCCTGTGCTCCACAACGGGAGAGGCCACGGCAGTGAGAGGCCCGCGTACTGCAAAAAAAAAAAAAAAGAGAGAGAGAGAGAGAGAGAGAAGAATTATGCAAGGAAAGTTACTGTTTCCACTCACTCCTTTCAGGGAACAATAACCACACACAATAAGCTGCAGTGCAATGCTTGTCTATGTCTGAAACGTGGCCAAAGAAAGGAAATATTAATCACACAGGGAAGGCTGATATCTCATGGGCAGATTAAGACAACAAGCTAGCAATTTTGAGTCTGATTAGAAACTAAAATCAGAACTTCCAGGTAGGGACTTCACTTTCAACAGCCTTCTGGCTTGAGGGGGATATGGGAGCAAGAAGGGTGATTGATTTAATTAAACCTAGTGCTTAATTAAGTGTTCTTAGATATAAACTATCTCCTTTTTGCACGGTTAATGCAAACCTAGGTTCACAGCGCCATTCAATTTGCTGGCTGGAAGGTTTAAGGAGCTGGGGAGGTTTCCATTAGATGTATGAATACAGGGACTTTTCTAATGGTAAGTTATGGGGTGGTAGAAGGGGTGACTTGGGGATGGGACAGAAGCCCCTTCTCAGGAACTGTGGAAGAGCAGACAGGGTCCTGATCTTGGGGTCAGGGAAACTGGCTTCTACTGTCCACGTGGCCTCTCACTAGCAGGATGACCTTGGGCAAGTCACCTATCCCCATGGATTCCCAGATGTGTTCATCACACAAGATGCCTTTTGTGACTCCACTCCCATGCCCCCTAAGGACTTTGTCTCCAAACTACATTTACCAAACTCAACTTCATTTCCAGTTGTGATTAATCAACATGCACGTAGTAATGGCGATACGTAATATTTATCGCAGGCTTCCCATTTATTCCAGGTACTCTTGTTCTAAGCACATGACATGGATTAACTATTTAATTCTCAGAACAACTCTAAGAGGTAAACACTATTATCCCCATTTTACAGAGGAGAAAACGGAGGCACAGTGGAGGAAAGTAACTTCCCTAAGGTCACACAGACAGTAAATGGTGGAACAGAAATCTGGACCCAAGATTCTGACTGAGCACAGAGAAACAGTATTAGTCAGTGTCAACCTTGACCTCTTTTGCCAAAATTTAACGGCTCCAGCCTTAGTTTTCTTAGCTGTAGAACACAGACACTCATCCCTGCTCTAACCTCCCTCCAGGAGTTAAAAGGCTCCACTGTCAAGGTGCTTAGAAAGCTTTATATTGTAGATACGAGTGGTGTTAGGATAAGGGTGGAGGGGCCTGAGTGCCCAGCGTGGATCCTTTTAGCGACCTCACGTGCCACCGGCAAATTAACTGGCAGTGATATTGCATCTGAATCAGAGGAATTTGGTCACGCAAGTTATTTGGTGTTTATCAGCCGTTAGTTAGATGATGCTACAGCCTTCTGAATCACTGGGTTCAGTGAACTCAAGCTTTAGATGGGGTAGGGTTTTTTTTTTTCTGTTGTTTCTTGGGGCGTGAATTCAGGGGTTCTCTAAGATAACGTTTCTATTGTTTGAATGGACCAGATGCTTGGGGCAGCACCTGTTTTAGATGCTTTTTAGGGTGGTGGCAGGGTTTTACCTTTGATTCGACTGTAGTATGTTCCCCCCCCCCCGCCCCCGTGCACTGCTCAATCTCAAGGTTCCAAAGGGACAATAACAGCATCCTCGCTGAACTTTTTCATGGGAAGCAAAGGTGCCCAGGCCCCTGAGGCACAGAGCCTACCTCCAAGTCTCAGCTCCATCATGGGGCGACTTTTGGCAGGTCACTCGGTGTCACTGAGCCTCAGCATCCCATCTGGAAAGATGGGATAATAACAGTACCACTTCTCAGTGTGGTTTTGAGGGTTAAGTGAGAGCATGAGGAACATTTCTGACTGTAGGGCAGCACTCAAGAATCTTAGTTAATGGGGATATATGGATATGTATAGTTGATTCATTTTGTTACACAGCAGAGACTAACACACCATTGTAAAGCAATTATACTCCAATAAAGATATTAAAAAAAAAAGAATCTTAGTTAATTTTAAACTCATGTACTTCTCATAAAAACCCTATCAGGGAGGTAAAATTCTCTCCAGAGTCCTGGAGGCGGTAAGTGATATGTCCGAGGCCACATATCTGCAAGAGGCAGAATCAGGATTTGAACACAGACCCCAGGGCTGAGTTGCAGATTGGTGGGGGTGGAGACAGAGACAGGGTTGGTTGTACACCTGGCTTTGCCACACTTAGGCTCTCTGGACTTCAGAGTCCTCCCCTGTAAAATGGGAATCATGCTAGTTGTTGGTGTTATGGGAAGTATCAAGTGCAAAACAAATACAAGGTATTGGGCTACTGTGAAAAAAATGATGTGGAATTAGGAAAAAATCCTTAGACAAGACCTTTCTTTCATTTGACCTACATTTCTAGGCACACTGCCATTAGGGCAAACCTTGGGTACAAAGTTCTGCAGGGAAGCACATGGCTAACCCTGAGTTCTCAGGGCTGTGTGGGAAAGCAACTTAGGACAAGAAGGCATCCAAACCCAGTGCTATGGAGAGTACACCAGCCTGCAGACACCTTGAGTCAGGGAGCAGGTATGATGTTGAAGACACAGATGCTGACTTCAATGCCATGTGTTGAGGACCCACTTTGAGATCAAGTTCATCTTGTGGCTTATGAGCCAGAAGAAATTATATGACTATTCCAATCTGTCGTTGAGGACTCCTCCTCCTAGATGGCTTGTTGGTTCCATCAGGTGGATTTTGGGAAACGTGGGATTGACTGTGATAACGGTCCTGATTCTGTATCCCTCCTAGTATCCATACTCTTTGACACAGAAACTCGTAGAGCCTTCCCACTGCCGCTCTGGCTATGTGACTTGCTTTGGCTCACTGGATGTTTGTTAGCAGATGGGATGCAAGCCATGGCTTGGGAAAGCACTGGCACCTTTCTGCCTGTACTGTCGCCCATCTACCATGAGAACATGCCTGGGCAAGACCTGGAGAGTGACAATGTGTGGAGTTTTGTCAAGTCACCCTTGTCATCCTAGCTGAAGTCATCTTAGAGCCGCCAGCATCCTGCCAACCCCAAAGGTAATGGTAAGCCCAATCAAAACCAGCAGAGCCGCTTAACTGATCCTTACCTGACCTCAGGTTCATGAGCGAACCCAACACAGACAGGCTGAACCCTGCAGACTGTGAGCTAAATAAATACTTCCTGTTGTTCATCAGTGAGCTTGGTGGTTCTTTGTTATGAAGTGTTATTGTTGCAATAAATAGCTGATACATACACACACATATATATTTAAAAATGTAGTACACTATGGCTTTGATTATAATTTGCTATGCAACCTAAACTATCATTTTTCTTTCTTTGCTTTTAGAGGTACTATAGCACAAAATGTTTTCATTTTCCATATACATACACGCTTGATACAGACATTACTCCAATTAAATCCTGATATGAGGAAATGGAGAACTCTAAAAGCTGTGCTCTCCCTCTTATATCTCATGCTTTCTTTTCCAATCCATTTATTTTATTTAAAAAAAATTTTTAATTTAATTTTATTTTTTTATACAGCAGGTCCTTATTAGTCATCAATTTTATGAACATCAGTGTACACATGTCAATCCCAATCACCCAATTCATCACACCACCACCACCATCCCCCACTGCTTTCCCCCCTTGGTGTCCATACATTTGTTCTCTACATCTGTGTCTCTATTTCTGCTCTGCAAATCAGTTCATCTGTACCAGTTTTCTAGGTTCCACATATATGCGTTAATATATGATATTTGTTTTTCTCTTTCTGACTTACTTCACTCTATATGACAGTCTCTAGATCCATCCATGTCTCTACAAATGACCCAATTTCGTTCCTTTTTATGGCTGAGTAATATTCCATTGTATATATGTACCACAACTTCTTTATCCATTCGTCTGTCGATGGGCATTTAGGTTGCTTCCACGACCTGGCTATTGTAAATAGTGCTGCAATGAACATTGGGGTGCATGTGTCTTTTTGAATTATGGTTTTCTCTGGGTATATGCCCAGTAGTGGGATTGCTGGGTCATATGGTAATTCTATTTTTAGTTTTTTAAGGAACCTCCATACTGTTCTCCATAGTGGCTGTATCAATTTACACTCCCACCAACAGTGCAAGAGGGTTCCCTTTTCTCCACACCCTCTCCAGCATTTGTTGTTTGTAGATGTTCTGATGATGCCCATTCTGACTGGTGTGAGGTGATACCTCATTGTAGTTTTGATTTCTCTAATAATTAGTGATGTTGAGCAGCTTTTCATGTGCTTCTTGGCCATCTGTATGTCTTCTTTGGAGAAATGTCTATTTAGGTCTTCTGCCCATTTTTGGATTGGGTTGTTTGTTTTTTTAATGTTAAGCTGCATGAGCTGTTTATGTATTTTGGAGATTAATTCTTTGCCCATTGATTCATTTGCAAATATTTTCTCCCATTCTGAGGGTTGTCTTTTCGTGTTGTTTATGGTTTCCTTTGCTGTGCAAAAGCTTTTAAGTTTCATTAGGTCCCATTTGTTTACTTTTGTTTTTATTTCCATTACTCTAGGAGGTGGATCAGAAAAGATCTTGCTGTGATTTATGTCAAAGTGTGCTCTTCCTATGTTTTCCTCTACGAGTTTTATAGTGTTCAGTCTTACATTTAGGTCTCTAATCCATGTTGTGTTTATTTTTGTGTATGGTGTTAGGGAGTGTTCTAATTTCATTCTTTTACATGTAGCTGTCCAGTTTTCCCAGCACCACTTATTGAAGAGACTGTCCTTTCTCCATTGCATATCCTCGCCTCCTCTGTCATAGGTTAGTTGACCATAGGTACGTGAGTTTAACTCTGGGCTTTCTATCTTGTTCCATTGATCTATGTTTCTGTTTTTGTGCCAGTACCATACTGTCTTGCCAATCCATTTAATTTTAAATAAAAATTAAATGTATTTTTAAATTCAACAGGTCATATTTGTTTAAGATGAGCTCCCACTCAGTGCGAAGAATATGCCTTTTAAATAGTCAACCATGCTGTGGTTTTCCTCCAAATGTTTCCATCCTCTGTCCATGAAGACCCATGAGCCTTCAGGGCATCCATGGCCACTCGCCCCAGACAGCTGTCCCCAAAAACCGTCCAGGGAGGCACCTGTGGTCCCAGCACCACCTGTGTGCTCCTCGTGGTGGTGTGATTTGCATTTTGTTAGGTGGCAGATGCAGACAAACTGGATTCAAATCCCCTCTTACTAGCCTCACAACTAGTTCCCCAACCCCTCTGGGCCTATCTCCTCATCCATCAGCAAGGTGAGGACACTAATAATGAGAGTCTCTGTCTCACAGGGCTGCCTGTGAAGATTAAATGAGATAGTGTACCTCCATCACTGCCTAGTGCCTGAGGGATAGTAAGCCCTTCATAGACAATTGTATGCATGGTACCATGGGAACCTGAAATCCCAGCGAGCAGCTTTTTAATACTTACCATGTGCCTACTGTTTTGCATATTTTAAGAATGATTTTAGTGCTTTTTGTACATTTATTTCATTTTTCTTAAAACCTCACAACAACAGTTAGGTTTTCCTATAGGTAGTGTTGTTATCTCCAATTTATGGATGAGAAAACTGAGGCACAGAGAGGTTAAGTAATTTACCCAAGGGCACACAGCTAAAAGATCACGATAGCACTCTCTCCAGTTTAT
Organism: Lipotes vexillifer; assembly: GCF_000442215.2. Lineage (NCBI taxonomy): Eukaryota > Metazoa > Chordata > Mammalia > Artiodactyla > Lipotidae > Lipotes > Lipotes vexillifer. The sequence continues at coordinate 47,309 of NW_006783414.1, read as the reverse complement.
TATAGTTATTTACCCATCTTTCCCCATGGGGATCTGCAATGGGTAATTAATTTGTGCCTCCCTCGTGCTCAGCATATAGCTGGTCCATCATAGTGGTGGAGGTTGCTACAGAGTGTTCTCGTCTTTCTTCTCTCAGCATTGACCCTTTTGAGGGCAGAGGACTGGGCCCTCCAATCGATCCCTGCACCTGCCTGTTACTGAATCGATCGGGCGGGACCAGATAGAGCCTTGACAAGGAAATGAGCTCTTTCTCACCCCAGCGCACACACGTTCTGGGCTCTTCGCACACTGTCCCACAGCCCAGCTCGATTCAAGACACAGGAAGCAAACAAGGCTTGCAGCAGCCTCAGGCGTGCGGCGGTGAATTAGTAGACCTGTGTACAAAGGAGCATTTAATAATGCTATCAGGCTACCCCGGCCACGCGGAGCCGTTGTTAACATTCTGCATGAAAGAAGTGACAATCCTTGGGACTTCCCTGGTGGCTCAGTGGTTAAGAATCTGCCTGCCAATGCAGGGGACACGGGTTCAAGCCCTGGTCCGGGAAGATCCCACATGCCGCGGAGCTACTAAGCTCATGGGCCACAACTACTGAGCCCTCCTGCCACAACTACTGAAGCCCACGCACCTAGAGCCCGTGCTCCACAACAAGAGAAGCCACTGCAATGTGAAGCCCACGCACTGCAAGGAAGAGTAGCCACTGCTCGCCACAACTAGAGAAAGCCCGTGTGCAGCAACGAAGACCCAACGCAGCCAAAAATAAATAAAAAATAAATAAAAAAAAGATAAATAAAAGGAAGCGACAACCCTCAATTGCTGCGGGTAACGGAGGCCTGGCATCACGCTGGCTCCCAGCCCCCAGAACACTCGCATTTTCTGGCAACGGATGGCACATGGGGATCGGGGGAACTGATGGCTTTGTGCAAAAATGTCCTCTAAGTGCTTTGTAGTGTGGTTGCTCTTCTGATTGCCTGTCAGGAGTGTAATTTTCATTAAATATTAAGGAGCTGTTTGTTAAAATAGTGTCGTCATGGTAACTGGGTGGGGGAGGGGTGCTGAAATAGTCTGGTGCTGCCCGAGTTGCAGCATGTTAATCAAATGCTCGGTGCTATTTAATGAGCTTCTCTGGGCACCTCCCCGTGACAGTGAATTTGGAGGACCCAAGGGCTTGGGGTTTACCCCAGTTGTCACTGTCAAAGACGTGGGCGCTTGTGAGTTCCTGGGGCTGTGCTGTGTTTGCTTGATGGATAGATGGGTGGGTGACGGACAGATGGATGGATGATGGATGATGGATGGATGTTGTAAACAAAACTTTAGATGTTCGAGTCTAAGCTGTCTCTCACAGCTCTTCCATTTTTCAGTTTCTCTTTTGCAGTGGAAAGGAATTTTGCCAGAGAGCTGGGAGAAAGAGGTGAGTAGAGTAAATGGAGGAGGGCTTTGCCTGAAAGGAGAGTTGGTGGCAATGACAGGGAAGCAGCGTGGAAGAGTGTAGACCCGGACTGCCCGGGTTCAAGTCCCCTCTCTGTCTCCTCTCCCTGTGTCATTGCGACTCGGCGACCTGCACCCCCAAGCAGCTTCTGTTGCCCCAGACATCACAGGCGTTCATAGTGCGCGCCCCTCAGAGGGCTGGTGCGGGGATTCAAGGAGATGAGGCTCTTAGCCCAGCGCTGGCCCAGAGTAAAGGCTCAATAAACCCTGAGCACCTCCTCTGCTATTGCTATGGGCACTGCTGCTGCAGATGGGGGTTACAAAAACCCCCCTCTGCTCCGAGGGAAGGCCTCGCCATGCTTTCGGGGCCTAAAGGTCTAATGGGGCCCTGACCAGCCAGTGCAGGACCCAGACCCAGGTCTGCTTTACTCTTACTACCCATGTTCTTTCTGAGGTCAGCAAATTTTTCCTGGAAAGGGACAGATAGTAAATATTTTAGGCCTGGTGGGTCACATACTGTCGTTGTTGTTGGTTTTTTTAAACAATCCTTTAAAATTATAAAGCCATTCTTAGCTCCCAGGCTACTCAGAGATAGGCCTGGTTGACCAGTCCCTGCCATGCTGCCTTATGAGGAAATAGAGGAAAAAAGGAAAGCAAAGTAAAGGGAGATATAGACATGGGTATTTTTTTTTCCCCCACTAAAAGTAGGTTGAAGCTACATAGAAAAGAAACATTGGGGTCCAAGAATTTGTCTGACTTTAAAAATCAAAATAAAACCAGCCACAGTGATTCACTATAGCCTTGTAATGCTCATTTCATTGTCCAGGAAAGGGGGGCAGACGGAAGTGGGGTGACCTGGCCAAAGTCACATCACTAGTAAGCGGCAGAGCTGGGACATAAACCCAGGGGGTCTGGCACCAGACAACCTCCCCACCACCCCCATCTTCCTTGACTATTGTAGGAAAAAATCTCTATTTTCTATTATTCTGAGACTGCCGACATCCTCCATCAGCTGACCTCCTGTTTAAGAGCCAGACTTTGGGGTCTGGCAGGTCTGCAGTCCAGCCTCAACTCTACTGTCACTGCACCTATGACCTTGGAAGTGATTAACTTTTCAGTGCCTCAGTTTCCTCAATGGTAAGATGGAGAGATCTGCTATACCTCCCTCTGGGTGGTTATGGGGATGAAATGAGTTAAAGGCATGTAAGGGACTTAGCAAATGGTTTTGCACACGGTCAGTGTTGGATCAAGGTTAGAACTGATGATTATAACAATCACTGTGGCAGGCAGAATAATAGCCCCCAAAGATGCCCTTACCCTGAACCGCAGAACCTGTGAATATGTTATCTTAAATGGCAAAGAGGACTTATGGTAGCAGATGGAATTAAGACTGTAAATCAGCTGACCTTAAAATAGATAATCCTGGATTATCTGGGTAGGCATGATGTAATCACAAGAGCTAAGTTAGAGATGGAAGGGAGAGGCAGAAAAGCCACCATCAGAGTGATACGGCCCGAGAAAAACTCAACTGGCCATTGCTGGCCTTGCAGGTAGAAGGGGCCATGAGCTAAGGAATTCGGAAAGCTTCTGGAAGCTGGAAATTCAATGAAACAGATTTTCCCTTTGAGTCTCCAGATAGTAATGCAACTTGTTGGCATCTCGATTTTAGCTCAGTGAGATGCATTGCAGATTTCTGACCTCCAGAACTGTAAGATGATAAATGTGTGTGGTTCAAGCCACTAGGGCATGTGTTACAGCAGCAATAGGAATAGGAAATTAATATACTGTTTGTCCTACACATGAGAGGACTCCCCAGTGTTGGGAGAGCCACCGGAAGCGAGCGTGGCATCGCACACAGTCTAGAGGAGGAGGCCTTCTCTGCACACTCCTCAGCCAGCAACCTTTGGCTTAGGGATGGACATGCGGCCTGACCCTCTCAACTCCAGGGCATTTGCTAGGATGACGACAGAAGCAACACCCTCTTTCTGAGGGGGCTGCAGAGAGAAGGGGCTGGGTCAGTGGGGGACACATGCCTTGGTAAAGCCTGCGTAGGAGAAGGTTGAGGCAGGAGATGGAGAAAAACCACACCCACCAGCACTGTTTCGATCCAGCTGGGCTCAAAGCCAGACCAGCTCAGGCTTTTCAATTACACGAGCTGCTTTTTTGTTTTACACTTACGTCAGTATGAATTAGATCTTTATTTTGTACCTAAAAGTCTGACTAATACAATCCAATATCCACTTAAGTACAGTTTCCTACTAGTTTCAGGTGTTATCCTTTCCTTGGCCGATACACTTTGGGTTCTGGAGTAACGTGGAGTGGGGTTTAGGAGTGGGCACTTAGGGCAAATTTTTATTTTTATGTTTTAAAATTTAAAACATTGGATTTATTTATTTATTTATCTGCCCCCACTGCGAGGCATGCGGGGTCTTAGTTCCCCGACCAGGGATCGAACCGGTGCCCCCTGCAGTGGAAGCTCGGAGTCTTAAGCACTGGACCGCCAGGGAAGTCCCCTAGGGCAAATTTTTGGATGGACGATGGTAGGGGAGAGTGGGCTGCCATCTCTCACTTCTGCTTAGCTCAGAGATGTCAAGTCTACTGCTGCTGGCGGAGGAAGGAGTGAAGAGCCCCTCATGGGCTACTGAACAGGAATGTGGCTTGAACTTGCACCTGGATCTGTGGGAGAACCAACGGCCTATGGTGGAGTCTTCATGTCTAGTCCATTAGGGCTGAGTGATTTCCACATTTATGGCACAGGGGATGGTTGTGACTTGCTTTCCTGGTTAGGCTGTTTCTTCTGGTCTTGCCTCTTGCATGTTGATGGTGTCCCAGGGCTCTGTCCTCTGGCTCTGAGCTGTCCCTGAGAGAGCGCAATCCCCCCATGGCCTCCCCTATCTCCTTCATCTGCTGTCTGTCCATCCTTATTCTGTCCCAGTAGGCCTGAGGGATGTGGCACACGTCCTTGGGTGATGGTGACACCTGCCCTCCCTCCTTGAATTTTCATAGGGCAGCAAAGGTGGGGTGGGGCTACGTCACAGTCGGGGAAATTGATACTATGATTCGAAAAGAACCCAGGTCACGCTCGCCTTTTCCTCCCCCAAACATACACCGGCCAGGTTGACAGATAATCACTGACCTCTATAAGGATGACTCTCCTGAATTAATCCATCCCGACCTGATCTGGCTTCTGTGTTCCAGGCCCATGCTGGACATTTCCACTAGGACGATGATACAAACACCAATCCTAGAATTACTATCAGCACTAATACTAATGTAATTCCGGGTCACATTTATTGAGCACTCCCTCTGTGCCAGGCATAGTGCTTAACACTTTACATGTACTGACCGGAATGACCCTCTCGGGCAGCTAATAGCTGCATAATCCCCATTATACAGATGAAGAAACTGAGACTTAGGAACGTTAAAGGACCCCCCAGGATTTCAATTCAAGCCATTTGGACTCCTGAGACCACTTGTTCAACCACTGCTCTGTATTGTCTCCCAGGCCCTGGGCGTCCCACTGGTGTGCCCAGTGCCATGTCCCCAGTACCTTCTGCGACATATGCTACTTTTTCCCTACCTGTGCACTACCTGGTTAACGGGATCACTCTCTTCGATTCCCAAGCCGGGAGACTGGGGCTGGCTCTTGACCACTCCTTCCTCACTTTTCATGTTCAAGTCCAGTCAATGCTTTCTCTGAATCGGTACTCCTCAGCGACCCCCCACTCTCACCCCTGCTGTGACTGCCTCAGTTTAGGTGGCCACACCCTGTCTCCAGGGTCATCTCTCTGCAGCTGCCCCCTGACTGCTGCCTTGTCTTTGATCTCTCTTATCTGCAGCCTACCCTCTGCGCTGTGACCATGTCAAGCTTCTAAACCCAAGGCTGCGTCGCTTGGTTTGAGAGAGTGGCATGGACATATATACACTACCAAACGTAAAATAGATAGCTAGTGGGAAGCAGCCGCATAGCACAGGGAGATCAGCCCGGTGCTTTGTGACCACCTAGAGGGGTGGGATAGGGAGGGTGGGAGGGAGGGAGACGCAAGAGGGAAGAGACATGGGAACACATGTATATGTATAGCTGATTCACTTTGTTATAAAGCAGAAACTAACACACTATTGTAAAGCAACTGTACTCCAATAAAGATGAAAACAAAAAACAAAAAACTTCTGAAAGTTGTTTATTGCTTCCTGCAAACGGTCCAGCCCTGAGCATGGCATCCGGGAACCTCTGCGGTTTGACTCAGCCAAGCTTGCCCATCTCAACTGCCACATGCTCCCCAACCAGGCTCTCTCTGCTCCAGCCACAGCAGGCTGCCCGACACCCTCCGCACGTCTTCCTCTCCCTCAGCACCTCTGCCCAGGCTGCCCATTCCTCCCTTTCTGCAGAAATCCTTCCCCTCCCTCAGGGTCTAGCTGAAAGCCTCCCTGAACCCACAGGTCGAATAAGGGACTTCATTTCTGTGGGTAGGAAACTGATTGTCTTGGTGTCAATCGGGCAATCACGTGACACACTGACTTTTTGCATTTCTTTACCTACTGATTTTGTTTTACTAACACCTCTACTCGGTGCCAGGCACTGCTCTAAGCATGTTTCATAAGCTCAGTAGTCGTCATAACTACCCTATCCAGTGGCGCATTTTAAAGATGAGGAAACTGAGGCACAGAGACATTAAATAACTTGGTCGAGATCACAGGGCTAGCAAAGGTACGGCTGGGATTCTAACGGAGCCAGTCTGGCACCAGAGTGCACGGATTTAAGTGCTCTGCAGTGCCGCCTCATGCTGGGTGGTGTAGACAGTACCCTCTGTGGGAGCCCAGAGAGGAGACAAAGGCCTCGGGGAACTGTGGCACCTGCTGAGTTTGGAGTGATGGGACGCCCCTGCCTGCCCAGGCCTCCAGAGGCCAGCTCCCCAGGCGCGCCTATGCCTTCTAACCCCAAGGCTTCCCCCTGGTCCACGGTGCCCTCAGCTCCAACGTCAGGAGCTAGGAGCCTGAGGCCAGACAAGGATGAAGCGAGGGACCCAGGACAGGGTCCTTGCACCAGGGTGTGGAGCCTCAGCGGGAAGGATGGGAGGGCAGGATGGGCCCCACTCCTCTCTTCCCTGCCGGTGGGACAGTAGGGTGACCACTGGCCACGCCTTCTCTGGCGGGGCTGCTGCTTAGGCAGCGGAGCCGTTCTGCTCTAGGCCTCGGAGAGAGGACAGAAGAGAAGCATGAGGTTATCTGACCCCAGCTCACCAGGCCAGGGGCTGCAGAAGACTGGGGACAGATGCTCAAGGTGGCCAGAAAAACGGGCATGCACTTGCCTGGTGCCCCCTGAGAAGCCAGCTCTGGGCCAACAACCCAGGAGTCCCAATGAGCCACCTGGGCTTGCAGGCCCTCCCCCCGCCCTCGGCTTCTGTGACCAGAGGCTCTGCTCTTCCCACTGTGCATGAGTTCCAATCCCCCCCTTCATATCCATTTAACTGCTCCTGATGTTTATTTAAGTATAAATTGAATCCTTCTCTTGAAGAGTCTCAGAAGCTAAGGCTGAAAGAGGAGTTCCAGTTCCAACTTATTCCCCATTTTGAACAGGTAAAGCCCATCCCTTAGACACGCGCCCACTCAAATTCAGCTGGTGCCAACTTGGCGTTCAACCACCTTGGCTGTCCGCACTCTCCCTGCAGTGGGAGTGAATTCGGGTGTTGACACTTGCTGAACTGAAGACATGGTCTAGTCACTGTGGGGTTCAGTCCCCTCCAGAGACACCCCCTACCAAGACACTTGTGGGCATGCATGTTAGGACCCTTGGGGCATCAGCTACTCCCTGCAGAAGACCGAGAGTAGAGTAACTCAAGTTGAAGGTTTAAGTGGACCTTTCCTATTGGAGAATCATCAACAATGAAAAATGAGCCTCTGAAAAACTAACAGGAGTCAATTTGAAAGTATGGTACTATTAAAACAACCTGTAACTTCATTTTTCTCGTATTATAAGAAGAAAGCTCTTCTTTCAGGGTGATTTTGGATGGGAAGTGATAGAAGGGGAGAAGAAACAGCATCTTTTGACCATATTTTGTGAACGAGATCTTCTGTTAGGTCTGCTCCACATTTTATCTCATTTGCTCTCCTGCAGAGCCCTGTGAGGTATATTATATCCCCATTTTACAGATTGGGAAACTCAGGCGAAACCTAGTTCTGAATTACTTTGTCTCATCTTCTGCATATAGTTCTGGAAACACAGCTTATTCCCAGCTAGTGCGGTGAAGTCTCTCTAGTTCAGAGCCCTTGGCAATTTGAAATAGAAGCAAAGCTGCCCACGGAATGATTTGCTACTTCAGAAAACGTCCTGCTTTTGTGAGAGTTTCGTTGGTATCCATCTTAAGCTCAGAAACAGAGTAAGTGCCCTAGAGGTACAGGTCAGGTGCACTCAGCCATACGGTCAGACATGCAAGCACAGACCACCGAGGTCCCTGCCTCCCCTCCCCACCTGTCAGCTAGCTGGGCTGAGCTGACTCCGTGTACTGAAGGATAATAGAGCTCACCTGCATGCAGAAGACACCCTCAGATTAAGACTTTTCACTCACTTGGCTTGGTACCAAAGTGGTCCAGATTAATGAGGTTTTGCTGTGCTTTGCCTCTCTGATGTAAAACAAGGCTGCCAGGTAAAAGCATGAAGTGTGAGAGCAGGCAGGGGCCTTGGAAATTGCTTTGTCTCAGATGCCAAAAGGTAGCACATGTGCTACGTCCTCCTTATTGCTCCCCAGCAGACATCACTAATCCATTGCAGCACCCTCTTTCCTGGGTATTCCTCAGAATCCTTCTCCACACAGTGCCCCTGGCAGCCATGACCAATTGATCAGAATGGGCGGGAGATGAAATCTATTTGCCAGCCCTGACCTAGCCCAGTCGCCTCATGGGAACAGAGGTGGAACAGAAGCTGAGAGATGCCAAATGGCTGACGGAGCCAGGAATTGGGACCTCTTATCTCTGACCGTTTTGCCTTTGAAGCTGTTCCCTGCCTCATCCCTGTCCCCTTCTGACTAAAGGTAGAACTGAAGTTGGGGTCGCTTGGCAGATGTTAGGGGGTAAATAGGGAGAAGGAGACTGATATGAGTGACAGTTTTTAGGATCCCCATAGGCATAGGGGCTGTGCCTATGCCATAAACAATTTTGGCTTAAACTACCATCGTATTAAATTCCAGCTAGGATCACAGGGCGATGGGGCAGGAGAGGCAAAAGGTAGGCCCCCTGAGTAAGCCTGTTCCATAGTCCCAGGTCTACCACTAATGAAAGAAATGTGACCCTGACAAATGCTTCAGGAAAATGCCATTTTATTTGAAATATGCTACAAATCCTGGGTGGTGAATGGTGCCTTTTGCGAAGTGAAGCATCGTTTTGAGAATCTGTCTTGAGACAGCCAGGCCTCACTGGAGAAGGGATTGGGAACCGACATTGACTGTGAGACTCCAGACTGCGCTACCCAAGCTCAGGTCTTAAACGATTTTCCATCTGTACCAACAGACCCTCATACCCGTGCTTTTCACTTCTGCAAGGGAAGGGTGCCCACATTGTTTTCTCATTTATTGGGAGAAAGAGAGGTCCTGAGAAGTCAAACCACTCACCATGAGGCTCCCAGCTAGTAATAAAGGGCTGAGCTGCCCCTACCTTTGAACCAGTGCTGGGACCACCAGAGGGAGAGCAGGAAAAATGGAGCTGCCCTTGACTGCCTTCTTGCAGCATCTCTGCTGTAGAGTGAGCTTAGGGGGAGTGATCACTTTCCTCATCCCCTCCCTGCAGCTAAGCCAGGGCTTCTGACTCCCCGTCCAGTGCTCTGTCCTCTCACCTATGTTGCTATTTCCCATCCCAACAATGAACCTTAATCTGGGGTCATGCCACACATCTAGAATGAGAATAAGGGCTAATGTTTATTGAGCACTTAACGATGTGCTGGGACAGGACCAAGCGGCTTTGCATGAATCAGTTCATGGACTCCTCAAAGCCCCCTTATGCAGTAGGTACTATCATGACGCCCATTTTGCAGGTGGGGAGACTGAAGCATAGAGAGGTGGGCGACTTGCCTGAGGCCCCACAGCTAGCGGAAGAGGCAGGATTTGAACCCTGCAGTCTGACTCCAGGGGCCCTGCTCTTAACCACAGACACAGCCTCCCGAGCTGCCACCTCTTCACTTTCCCTTTTAGTCATTCGACAATCACTTCTTGAGCACCTACTACATGCCAGTTCCTTTGAATCAAGGACACAGCCTCTGTCCTCAAAGCCCAACTCATGCTTGAAGACTTGCCAAGGAAGCATCGAGTCACAGCTGGAGCTCCTGTTCAGCCCCCTCCCCTTCCTCTCCCACCCGTCCGCCCACCGCACAGCACTCAGGACTCAACTGAACGTACAGCCTCTGCACAATGACTGTCAAACTCGATTCTTGTCCCGGCTTCAGTTCCTTAAAGAAAAACCCCCTCTCTGGCCTCCCACAGCGCTTTGCCCTCGCTACACATTTTGTGCTGCAGCTGACCCAGGCCCGGGGGAGGAAGACCCAGTTACAAAGCATAAAGGAAGCCCCCGTGCTCATTATTCAGACCTTCAGACCCTCTCCCTTGCAATGGGTGTCTCTCCTGGGCAATTTCGCCACTGGCCTCTGTGCTATGACTCCTCTCACGCTCACTGGGCCAGGTTTTGGTCACTGGAGAATGTGGTCCTACCAAAGGAGCCCAGCGCCCTTGGGGAAGCCATGCTCACCGTCCTCCCACAGTCTGGGGGTTTGGGGAATGCTGCCACAGCATCCCCCGGCCCCAACCCTGTGCCTTCCCTTCTGGTCTCTGTGGTCGGGATCCCGGGCAAGTCTCTTGAAGGCGCGACTCGCTGGCAACTCTTTTGGTGGTCCTAGTATGGGGGAGAGCTCCCTCGAGCCTCTGTCGAGAGCCCCTACCATGCTTGGAGAGTTGCCCACCCCTTCACATAGATCAGGTGTTTGGGGTCCCAAGTGTGATGTGTGGACGTCTGGCATAAGCTCAGGTACAGCTGACCAATGGACAACAGGTCTGAGGATAGACCGTCTCATCCAGTAGCTTCTAAATTGTTTTAAGGCAGCACCCTGCCCCATAAAACAGGCAGCGCCGAGTGTGTGTGTGTGAGCTCACAAGTTCCCCTCATTCACTCTCCCTAAACTCTCTCCCTCATCCTCATGCCCCTCCGGGATTCTTAGTCATCACAGAACAGTCTGTAAAACACCACCCTGGGGCTTTCCCTGGCGCAGTGGTTGGGATTCCGCCTGCCGATGCAGGGGACACGGGTTCGTGACCCGGTCCGGGAAGATTCCACATGCCGCGGAGTGGCTGGGCCCGTGAGCCATGGCCGCTGAGCCTGCGCATCCAGAGCCTGTGCTCCGCAACGGGAGAGGCCACAACAGTGAGAGGCCCGCGTAACGTTAAAAACAAACAAACAAACAAACAAAAATAACACTACCCTGTCAAAACCCCTTCCCACTTCAACATTTCCCATCCATGCTTCTCCAACCTGTGCTCGAATTCTGCCAGCGACAGGGAACTCACTACCTCTAATGGACATCGATTTTACCGTTGCCAACCTCTTGTTAGGAATTTCTCCTTAGGCTGAGTCAATAGCTGCCCTCTTGCCAGTGACAGCCGTTCAAAGGTGCAAAGGTGGCGTTCTCGCCTCCTTTTACTCATGTCTCCTCAGGGCTATGGTTTACAAACTGGTGTGAGCCTGGTAGTTCCCTCTCTAGTCCAAGCATATGTCCCTAACCCTGGTTACCGGGTTAGAGAACAATTCCCAGCACGAATCCTCTGGATGGTGAGCCTGAGTTGTTGTCATCTGAGCAAAGATAGGTCGGCACAGCCACCTGCATTCTCCCTTTGCTTCTGGGGAGGGACAGGCAGGGACCCAGTGAATTCCAAGGGATTCACACCTGGATTCTCTGCACTGTGCACTGTTTCCAGATGCATCTGGAGGGAAACCGTTTCAGGGGTGCAAAAGCTCAGCCGCCCCTGCCCCTTCCATTCATCTCCCTTCCCTTCCTGAAATCCAGCTGAGGCCCCGACCTCCGCCAAACACACGGGTAACTCACCAGTCCCATATTGCTTACATCCTGGGAATCTTTTTACACTTTGACTCTGAGAGCAGACAGTGCGTCAAGACCTACAAAGAAGAGATACTCAATATTAAAGGCAGAACAAAGCAAATGGGGGTTCAACTCTCATTTCTAGAAGGATTAAGGCGCTAGGATCCTGGGATGGAGATGGGGAGGAGAAAGAAACAGGAAATGGTCAGGACCGGGGTGCTCGTCGAACTGCCCTCAAGAATCTCAGGGCTTTGGGACGATGCTGAGAAGAAAAAAAAAAAAAAAAGAAACCCTTACTCTGGGTGAGCCAGCAGCTTTTTGAGAAGCAGGCCTTTTAGAAGAACGAAACTAAAAGCCAAATCTGCTGGGTGGGGCTGGGGAGGCGTCTCTTGAGCCCCACTTCGAGTTTCCTTGAGTCTTTGGTGTCCGTTCCTAGCAGGAGCGGGGGTTCACGGCTCCACGTTGGTGAGGGTGGAGGGGAAAAGCTCTGCACGCAAGGCCTCAAGTCCGAAAGATACCACAGTCCTGAAAACAAAAGCCCCCGACGTGGATTTCCATCCTGGGAGACTCCCGCCAAGCGAGCCCTGTGCGCTTTGAAAATTCCTCAGGAGGGCTGTAGCCGGAGGAACATGCGTGCGCCCGGCTCGGGGGATGCGTTCCCCGCATGGCAAGTCGAGGTCTGAGCTCTAGGGGTTTCTGCAGCCAGGCAGAGGCCCACCTGCAACGCACACGTGAGCGTGGAGAGCCTGCTGATGAGCTGCTGCTGGGGCCACGCTTCTCCTCGCTCCCCACGCCCTGCCCACCTTTAAAGCCAAACTTGTTTTTTCTTGTGGCCCTCAGAATTCTGAGGGGAGCAGAAGTTTCTCTATTCACCTATCGCTGTTCTCAAAGGAGCACCCTTTGGGGGGAAAAATCTTCATGGCAACAGTTTCTATTGACTGAGTATGTACTATATGGCAGGCGCTTCATACCCCGGATCCATAGTCAAAACTGAAATCGCATCACCTGGGAGTTTGCTGGAAGGGGCGGTTCTCGAGCCCCACTCAGCCCTACAGAATCAGAACCTGCTTTTCAACAAGCTCCTCAGGTGATTCCTGGGCACATTAAAGTCTGCAAAGTGTGCATTTCTAATCCTCTTAATCAGAGAAGGAAGGAAGGAAGTCAGGAAGTTGTAGCCCATTCCCAAGGTGAAGAAATAGGTTCAAGAAACCACAGCTTGGCTATTATGATTTTAGAGCTGCTGCGTGGTAGAGCTCATTCAAACCCGTGTTCATATGATTCCGGAATCGGTGTTCCTTTCCTCTGCATGATTTTGGGGAAGCAAGATGAGAGGGTGACGGGACAGGCAGGCCTGGCTTGGTGGGAGGGGCCTGGGGAAGAGCAGTGGGCCAGGGGTGGGATGATGACCTCAGGCCTGGAGACGGAGGCTGCCGGGTGAGCACTCAGAGAGAGAGGCATCAGATACTGTGGACGCAGGGGCTCCACAGACGCCGTCGGACGCCAGCAAAATTTCCCAAAGCTCATTCAAGCTTCTGCATTGAATCCCAGTGATTAATTTATTTTGTTTGATTCCAGTTTAGCTGCATTTGTCCTCTGCCCTTAGACCTAGCCATCCAGCAGGAGAAGGTACCCTAGGAGGCAAGCTAAGCCGAGTATCCCAGCACTGATTTGCAGGAAGGAAAATACTCTGTAAAGCCCCTTATAGTTTAGAAAGAACTTTTCATCCGCCAGCTAATCTGCTCTTTCAAAGAACTTGGGGAGTGTCACTAGTGCTACTCTGCAGTTGAGGAAACTGAGGCACAGAGAGGTTAAGTGATTTTCCTGAGGTCACACAGCTTTCAGGCAGGTTGGGGTTGAGGTCCTCTAAGTCCACGTCCAGAAGTGTGAGCTCAGCTGCTTCTGATGGGGAAAGCGATCACATCACAGGTTTATGATGCCCTTGCTTAGTGTCACCCCACTCCACATGCCCTGCTTTACCTTCTGCTCACTGAATGGGTTTACTGAATAGACTCATGAACTAAGAGGAAGACAGTCTACAACCCACACAGGGTGTGTGACCGGTATGTTACTTGATGTAAACTGGCCAGCGGGCATTCTTGGTTTATCAGTTAGTCATGTATTCCATTATGTAACGTTTGATCTATTGCACTTGCTTCCACAAGGAAGATTAGTGTATATAAGGTATAGAGGGGTTAATAAAACCTGGAGTTTGCACTGGTTCATAGGCAAATGTTCCCAGCACATTCATATTTTGCACCACCAAGTGCGGGCAGCTGGATGCAAGGTACACACAGCTGAGTGCAACAAGCCACGGGCGACTCCGCCCTCCCAGCTCCTCCTCTGGGCTCCAGTGGTCACGTGCTCTGTCTTAGCCACTCCTGTTGTCCGGTTCTTCCTGGTCTTTGTGCAAAGGCCATGGGCTAGAGAAGCCGTCTGTCCCTGCCTCACTCTGGCAGAGCCTGAAACTGCTCTTCCACGGGGAACTCCTGATAAAGATGATGTGACCCCCTCTGTCTCTAAACCCATCAGCCTCCAGCCTTCTCTAGCCCCTTCCATCAAGTTTTCCCCCTTTTAAAAATAATATATTGTCCTATAAGTTACTCAGGTCCTAAAGTTATTGCTATATTTGTTTTCATCCAAATTTTTTATATAAATTTATTTGTTTTATTTATTTTATTTTTGGCTGCGTTGGGTCTTGGTTGCTGCGCGCGGGCTTTCTCTAGTTGTGGCGAGTGGGGGCTACTCTTCGTTGTGGTGTGCGGTCTTCTCATGGCAGTGGCTTCTCTCGTTGTGGAGCATGGGCTCTAGGCGTGTGGGCTTCAGTAGTTGCAGCACGTGGGCTCAGTAGTTGTGGCTCACGGGCTCCAGAGTACAGGCTCAGTAGTTGTGGTGCATGGGCTTAGTTGCTCCACGGCATGTCCGGATCTTCCCGGACCAGGGATTGAACCCGTGTCCCCTGCATTGGCAGGCGGATTCTTAACCACTGCGCCACCAGGGAAGCCCCTCAGTCAAAATGTATCATGCCCTTTGAACTCTGCTTGGTATCACCACTTGGATTGTGCTTCATTACAGAGTCACATGAATCATGAATGCTCTGCTACAGCCCAATTTTCCCCAAAGCGCTGTGATTTTTGAATTTTTCAGAGTACAGGGTTTTATAGGCACGCATATATCATTTTAGAGCAGAAATGCCTGCATAATGGAAGTTATATTACAGGTACTAATATCTATATATAACAAATATATAATATATAGTTATTAAATATTGAACATGTTACTATTATTAAATGTTGAATATTTTAAATATCTGATGAACAACCATTTATTGACTATCCATATATACCTGATTCTGTGCTAAGCACCAGATAGCCATAAATAAATACATACATACATACATACATACATGCATACATAAATAAGACCCAATCCCTACCCTTAGGAAACTCACGGTATAAAAAAGGAGAAAGATACATAATAAACTGAATGTGAGGAAGGGCAATGTACATAGAGGTGGTACAGGAAAAAGCCACACTCCTTACCCCAGGGTCTTGGAGCCTGTGAGGTCTGGCCCTTGCTCGTTGCTCCCCGCTCCCTTTGCCCCACTGTGCTCTGGGCTCACGGATGCCTAGGCTTCTTGAACCCACTATGCCCCCTGCAGCCATATGGCTATGCTATCTTAGACCCTCTCTCTTCAATGCTCTGTTCTTCCTCTTCCCCAAATTAACCCCGAGTTACCCTGTAGGACCCAGGGTGGTAACACATACAAAACACTGAGAATCATGTAATCAGGCATGATAGCTACTATTATTATTGATAATACTTATTATTATCCTCAGCTGACTGGGTGCCTCTTCTTGAGCACAGAGGCGTGGAGTGGGGCTTGGCTGGGGCCACACCGTGAATTCTTCTCAGAGCTGGGGAGTCTCAATGAATCTGTTACATCTTCCCCGTTTATCCTGGAACTCAGCTCTGTGGCATCACCCACTAGACACTGGATCCTTCCTAACCAGCATGGGGGGAAGAGCATCGGTCTTGGAGACAGAACGTCTGAGTCCGGTCCTGGTTCCTTCACACGCTTGTGCTGTGCCCTGACGCCAAGCACCTCCCTCCCGGGGACCTTGGTTTTCTTAGCAGCCAAGCGGGGCTCTAAACAGAACCTGCCTCCTTGGGTTGCATGGGGGATCCAATGCCACGGTGCCGACCGCAGTTGCCGCACGTGGAAATGGCCGCTTTCATCACGAGCAGTATAAATGAAGTAAAGGGCTTTTCACTGTCCTTCAAGCCCTTAATGGGCCCACATTTCCAGTCTTCCTGGCTCAGAACTCCTTTCCCCAGAAAATGGTCACATGGCGCAAAATCCCAATGAGGAAAAATCTGCCTGTAGGACTTTCCCCGCAGGTCCCTCCTATTCCCTTTTGGCCTAGTTTAAACCTACCAGATGGCAAGACAACTGCAGGGGGAAAAAGAGGAACGGTGATTTAACGGTCTGTGGAAGAAGAAAAACACCCTTCCCCAGGGTCACCCCCTCTCACGTAGTTTATTCCAGTCCATTTTTTCACTCGGCAAACGTTTAGCAGATGAGTGAGAAATTCTAGTAAACAGGTCATGATGTCCCGACGTGATGGCCTCATATGGAGGTGAGGCTGAGGAACCCGTGGAGGACACTGCTGGGGAGTCACTGACTCAGGCTAGGGCCAGTGCAGACTGGATACAAGAGAGGACGTTCAGCTTCAAAGAAGGTGGAAAACTACAGGCCACTTCTGTGCAGCCATCATTCTGCCAGCCGGAAGTGCAGCCTTAAGTTGCCTGTCTTTGCTCCAGAAAATGTTCCACCTTGGACACCAACAACAGCCTTTAATTCATAAGAGCGAGCAGCGAGTGACGAGTACAAAGGCCACCCCTTCCCGAGTGCTTGCTCTGCGCCAGACGCTGAGCTGGGCCCTCCACATGGCTTGTCTGTCTTTCCTGCAGCAAGTCTGAGGAGCACGTATCCTTATACCCCTTTTACAGACAACAGACCTGAACCTTAGAGTGATTAAATACATTGCCGCGTGTCATAAGCGTAAAATGTCCAGCACTGAGGTTTGAGCTCAGGCCTGATTGAGTGTAGTCTTTCCATTCCCCCTCCCACCCCAGCCCCGCTGCCTCTTAAACTTTGGCTCCATGACTTGAGCTGCTGGCAAACTGGGCCACCTCTCCCATCACCCCCAACCTGGTCTTCCACTGAGACGCCCCCAGGAGCACGGAGGAAGCTGAGTTCATAACTTCCCCGACGTGTGAGGACACAGCTCGACACACTGAACATTCACCAGGACACTGAATTCTACTCTAGAATTGATCTGTACTTGTTCCCAAATATTTCCCCCTGAAAACTGTCAAGTACAATCAGCACCCCACGAAGATGTGCCCAGCACCGGGCAGGGCAGTGTCTGATTTGCTCACTGCTGTCTCTTCATTCCTCCGATAACTGTGGGGCACTGACTACGGGCCAGTGCTGGGGACATAAGGTGAGCCCTGCCCTTGCAGTTGGGTTGGATAAGAGACGCCAGTGGCGTGATGGTGCTACCTGAAGCAGAGGTAATGGTGGCGAGATCGCCAGGAGAGGCACGTGAGGATACGGCAGATGGGGGGCGGGCGCCGGGGCAGGCCGGGGAGCTGGACCTGAAAGGCAGGCAGCAGCAAACCTGGCCAAGAGGGGAAGGAAGAATCGAGAAAGCCAGAGAGAGCGTGTATGGGGCCGAGGGGGAGGAGGCATACTGGTCACCAAGCAGTGGAAGCTGGCTGGGGTGGCCACAGCCAAGCAGGGCAGAGAGAGCAAGTGCCAGCTCTTCCAGGGACTTGCTGGCCTTTAAGAAGCTGGGTCTTTATCCCTGTGAGTGACGGGAAGTCACCCAAAGGGTTGGATTCTCAGTGTCCGCAGTTCTCCACACGTGGTGGCCCTCAGTAGTATTTGTCGAACGGATGGTGGGATCTTATTTACCCCCGGCCCCATCAGGTCCTCCAGCAATCTGAGAAGCACCGCCTGGGACTCTGCCATCTCTACAAAGGGCAACCACGGGACAATCTGATTTGTGTAGTGAAAAATTCTCCCCGGGCACCTGGCCTGAGCCTCCTTCTGTCAGGCCTCGGGGAACCGTGGCTCCGGCGTGGCTGCTGGCAGATGTGCGGGGATGAATACACCTTTGATTACAGTTCATGTTTCCGAGGGAAAGACACAGCTCCCTGGAGACTGGGAGTCTATGAAAATGAACCCTTGCAAAAGAGATGTAAGTGAGCTGGAAATACAAGTCCTCTGGGCGGGTGGTGGTTTCTTTCTTTAAAGTAAACAACAGCAGAGAGGACCAGCCTGGACGAGAAGCAGGTTTTTTATAATCCCGAACGGGCGGGACTCAAAGGCAAGTGGCAGGAGGTGGTTAAAGGGACTGGTCTGTGAGAAAGTGGTACCTGCTTAGGATATGCGGATGTGATCTCTGAGAATGGGTGTCTTTGCTTCCCTCCTTGGTGGGGAAACTCAGCCCCTGAGGACATTAATTTAACCCAAATTTCTTTACCATAGGGAGACTCACAGACCCAATTTAGAAGATGATTTCTGCCATTTAAGAGCTTTGTGTCCACAGACAAATTATTTTCTCTTCTCTGAGCCTTAGTTTTGTCATCCACAAAATGGGAGAAGAGGGGTCTTAGATAATATTAGGAAAGTAGGCTGAGGTTTGAACCCAAGCGTGTCTGAATACAATCATTCCATTTTTTCCCCACACTTCCTCTTGAACTTGGGACATGTACCCCGACCCCAGCCCCGATTATCTGGCACATAATAGGTTCTTAATAAATGCTGGCTATGCCTCCCTTCTTTCACATATTTCTTTCCCCACTATGTTGAGTATAAATCAGGGAATCCAGGAGGTGCTTTATAAACCCACGTACATCGGGTCCTCCTATGTGCAATGCAGCAGCTGAGAATACAGAAGGAAAAGGCAGCTAGCTGTGTTTTCTCTCCTCGACTCTTGTTTCGAACCCTTTATTAAATATCTTAAGTATTACTTGCCTTCAGGGTCAAAATACAGTTTCCGGAGATTTCCACTTTGAACTCATAAAGGATTCTCGCTGAAGTCTCTTTCTTCTTAAAATTATTAAATGTGTGTGTGAGAGAGCATAAATGTACTGACTCATAGCTGGAAAAACTCTCTCTCGCTAACACATTCCAAATTTGTCGAGTCACATGAATTAAGTAAGAGCACTTAATGTGGCTGCTAGCCCCGAGCTGGCGAGGAGTTACGCCAGAGACGGCTCTTCTCTCTCTTCCCTGCCCCCTGATCCGAGCCAGTGTAGCCGGGGAGGCTCTGCAGATGGCAGTGAATATCCAGTGCAGGTTCTGTGAATGCAAGGATTGGAAAGGATCTGGCAACTACCTAAAGCCAGGCTCGAATTCTGTAAGGCGGTGTAATATTTTTCAAAAAAATCAAATAAAAATTTGCATATTGGATTGCCAGAATCTCACAACTTCACTTATTAAATCAAGTCTGTGCTGGGCACGACATCAAGCACTTGACAAACATGACTCATTTAGTCTTCACAGCCACCCTGTGAGGTAGGGGGTTGTGACTTATCCTCATTTTATCAGTGAGGAAACTGAGGCACAAGTGTTAGTAATTTGTCCAAGGTCCCACCGTGTGTAGATGGTGGAGCTAAGATTCCACCCAGTGCAGCTCTAGAACAGACGCTCTTACACATCTGACCATTCATTCTGAAAGGAAAGAATCCTTTCACACAGAAGAAAGAAAACTCCATTTCTTCCGCAAATATCTACCCAACACTTAGAATACAAACTCCGCGACAGATGTCAAAGAGGAGGCTGGTGATAGGCATAGGCAAAATGGAGGCAATTTGAGTTTGGAATTGAGCTATGATGTATGCACAAATAATTACAATACAAGTAAGTAAAAATGGCACCAGCAAGATTATAAAGTGGGATGCATGGGGAAGGCTTGCTTAGGTGATGACTCTGGCTGGGGTGATCTGGAAGGCTTCCTGGTGGAGGTGTCATTTGAGTTGGATCGAAGGATGTGTAGCATTCAGACAGAAGCTGTCTGGAGGAGGTCCTGCTCACTTATCCCGGTGAGTACACACAGATGGCTGATGGCCCTGGGAGTTCTCATCTTGGCTCTGACTTGGGACCCACCCACCCCAGGGAAGGCTGAATCTCCATGTCTGGCAGGTGAGGGGCACAGGCAGAGGGGAAGGAGGGAAAGAGGCATCCAGGAAGGAGAAGATCGGAGAGAGAAGGCAGGACACTGGAGCAAGGCGGGGAGGAGTGCAGCTCTGGCTGAAGCTAGAGCTCCAGTCCCACCTCCAAATGGGCGGGCTCAGATCAGGTCTCTTGCTCTCAGGCCTCAGTTTCTCCCATCTACAGGGAGGAACATGAAGGAACTGGCTGAATAGTCCAGCTGGGCGGAACCTTGGAGAGCTCCCAATTTATCCCATCCATTTGTAGACGAGAGAACCAAGGGCTGGAGAAGCTGGGCTTGTGCAAGTCCTTGGATTTGAATCCAAGTTTGTGGGATGAGGATGCAGGGGTCCCATCTCCCAGTCTAGCTGCTCTTCCCACATCCACACCTCAAGGGGCGTGCCGACCTGTGTCAGAAGGCCAGGAAACTCCAGGCACATTGTGGAAGGGGAGACATGCCTCAGCTGGTCCACGGGCATCAGGCTCAGACCTCAGCTAGTCCTCTGGCCCCCAGTGGCCCCAGAAAGCTCGGCCACAGTCCTGAGAGTGCAGCCCAGCTCCCCAGCACGGTCTCCTCTCTCTGCCCTGGCTGGCACCTATCCTCAGAGTGCCCCTGCCCCACACTGAGGACGTTTCCAGGAAACCATGACCAGTTCTCCACGGCCATGGCTCTCCCTGACAAGACGTACATCTGGTTGTGACTCACAGTGCTGGATTTCTGCCCGCGGCCCTGCCTCTTGAGTGGGGAAACCCACCCAGCCCGCCGTGACAGTGAGGGCTGCGGCCCTTATCAGCTCACGCTGAGGTCATCCACGTGGTGCCTTGGGCTCCCGGCCTGGCATTGCTCTCAGAACTGGCTCAGGCCTGGGCAGTCTCCCAGGGTCCCTCAGACACCAGGCTCTTCGACCAAACTCCCCTCTCCCCCGGGATGCTCGTTTCCCACCCCACCAAATGCCACATCCTCCTCCTCCGCTGCTGTCCATTTCCCAGCACTCCCACCCTCAAGGCGCTGCTCCTCTCTGAAAGCCAGGTTCGTCTGGGCCCTGCTCCCTGGAGGGCTGGGCAGAGGTCCTGTGTCCCCCCAGGGTGGTGGCCTTTGAGGGTGGGACCACGTGCAATAGGACCACAGCTATCCGAATGAATACCGCGGGCACTGAGGGTGCCCACCTTCGGGCCTTCGTGATTGCTACTCCCCCACCTGGAACACTCTGCCCCGAGTCTTTGAATGGTCCTCAACTTCCTGTCAAAGTCGCCTCCCCAGTGAGGCCTTTCCTCCCCTGCTGCTTTTTACTTCCTTACGGCCCATGTCCCATTCTCAAATGACGGACGTGTTTGCTATCTGATCACATAATTCCTTGTTTATTATCTGGCTCTTCAAAGAAGAATGAGAACAAGGGATCTGCTCTGTCCTGCTCACCACCGGCTCCCCAGCACCCAGCAGAGAGCCTAGCATGGAGGATGTGCTGCTCAGTAACTGTTTCTCCAGGGCGGTCATGAATGCTGCTGGGCGTGGTGGATGTGCGTGGATCTTGCTTAACCCTCATACAAACCCTGGGTGGTTGGTGTGAGGAGTGCAAGGCTCCTTTCACAGCGAGGAGTGCAAGGCTCAGAGAAGTTGGGTAGGTTGTCTAAGGTCACCTGGCCAGTAAGCGGTGGAGCTAAGTATCAAACTTGAATTTGCCGGATATGAAAGCTCGTGCTTTTGACCACTGGACTCTGCTGTTTGCCTTCAATGTTTTCAGAATCCCCACAGTGAGGACACAGGAAAGACTTGTGGATTGAATGATCTGGAATGCCATGTGTTATGGACTGAATGTTCGTCCTCCACTCCCCAAATTTATATGTTGGAGCCTTAAACCCCAGTGTGGCTGTATTTGGAGGTGGGACCTCTAAGGGAGGTTAAATGAGGTCATAACAATGGGACCCTGACCCCATATAATTAGTGTCCTTATAAGAAGAGACAGCAGAGAGCTTGTTCTCTCCGAGTGCACACACCGAGGAAAGGCCATGTGAGGACACAGCAAGAAGGTGGCCATTTGCAAGTGAGGAAGAGAGTTATCACCAGAAACAGAATTGGCTGGAACCTTGATCTTGGACTACCAGCCTCCAGAAACTGTAAGAAAACAAATTTCTGATGTTTAAGCCACCCAATCTATGGTATTTTGTTATGGCAGCTTGAGCAGACTAATTAATACACCATGTTTTACGGAAGCCAGATTGCCAGGTCTAGGAAGGTAAATTCTTCCTTCTTTCCTCCCCTCCCTTCCCTCCCTCACTCATTTAAGTAGTGACAATGGAGAGAAGCACACGAATCCCGAGGAGCTCCCAAGAGTCTCAGACTGGTGGCCCATGGTTCAAACACCAGCCACAAAGGTGTTTTGTTGGGCTGGCGTGTGTTTTAAAAAAACCCACAAGGAATCAGAATGTTCTTAGGCGGGGCACACATTGTCCGGTGCTTCCACAAGCCACACTGCTCCCTGCTGTCCTTTGTCCCTCTATCTGCGGGCTATGTCAGGTGCCAGTGACACCGGGTGAGCTATGCCGCAGTGGGGTGTGGTTCAGGGTGCCCTGGGGCAGAGTGACTCTGGGCAGGGAGAAAGGCATGGGAGATGGTGGGTCAGAGGAGGCTGCCTGGAGAAGGTGGCTTTGGCCTGGTGCATGGAGGATGGATGGGAAATCACCAGCCAGAAGGGGAAGGAGTGTGCCTTCCAAGGAGGGCAGCAGAGAGGCGAGGTCCAGAGCAAGGGCATGGCCTGATCAGGGAGCAGCTGGTAGTTGAGTGTGGCTGAGAGTGAAGGTGGAGGGGCAAGGACGTGGGCTGGAGGGTAGGTGCCGTGGGCACAGGGAGGCCCTGCACACCATGACAAGGAGTTTGGACATTGTCCTCTCCAGGAGTCATGACCAGCAGTCCCGGTAGGCTTCAACCAGGGAGGGGTCACCAGACAATCTGTGTCAACGCGTGCAGAACCTGGGTTTACCACCTCCTCGTTGTATGACTATATGCACGTGTCGCCCCAGGGCTGTGTGGTCTCAGGCACCTCATCTGTGAAATGGGAGTCATAATGCTATATATCTCAAAGGGGTATTGTGGGGATTAGAAGGACGTAAAATGTGAAAAGCCCCTAGCACAGTTCCTGGCACATCAAAGGTACTCAGTAAAAGATGGCCACCGTTCTGACAGGAATTTATTACTAATCTAGTGGTGACAACAGTGTAGGAGGTGGCTGGGAGCAATCGAAGACTCTGTTTGCTAAGATGATTACAGTAAAGTAAGAAAAACCCTGAGGAAGGACCCAGGGTTTACTCATAGGAGACAGAAGGAGATAAATGCAACCTTGAGATCAGCCTTCTCCACCTCTATTTCCTCGTCTGTAAAATGGGACTCTCCCTGCCTGTCCACACAGGGTCTCTATGTGAATCAAGTGAGAAAAGAGATGTGAGAGTGCTTTTAAAGTTAATCAACACCAGAGGACCACATGGGTTTCGCATATATTTTTTTTTTATCACACAGAGGGGAAAGATGTCTGGGGGTGGATGAGCACCTGTGGGCTCTTATTTCTGCAAACAGTCAAGGCAAGAAAAGTAGCAAATGACAGGACAGCAAGACACAAGAGAGAACCTGATGGAAAAGAAGCCCGGATCGTGGACCTTCCTGTGATAGCCTTAATCCTGCTGCATCCCAGTCCCCTATACTTCTTGCACTCATACGAATGACTCAAAACTACTACCAAGTTCTCAGCCTTACAAGCATAGTTTTTTCAAGCTGAAAATATGATTGAATGTATTCCCCACAATTTACAGATGAAGCTGAGAGTCACAAAAAAGAGCTGGTTAAAACCCTGCGTTCACATCCTGGCTCTGCCGATCATGAGCTGTATGATTTTGGTCAAGTTATTCAACATCTCTGTGTTTCTGTGACTAGGATTACTGGGATTAATAAGAGTACTTATTCCCATGAATGGTTGGGGAGCTAAATGAGTTAATATGCATAAAGCACTTGGAATGTCTCTAACACCTGGTAAGAATCAGGGAATAAGAGGTACTATTACTATTTAAGGGCACAGGTTATCTCAGTGGTAGAGCTGAGAGTGCATCCTTGCATGGTCCCGCACTGAAATATTTGATTCTTATCAACACACCATGTTTACTAAAGGCGGAAAATGGACTGACCTGTTTTTGGAATAAAGGGCACATTCACGCAGCCTGCATGCCCCATTTCCAGAACATTCCGAGCCACTGAAGTCTGACAGTAACTGAATAGAGCAATAGTGCCTCATGGACACCCTTCTTACCCTCTCACGTTGTACCATCAGGGGAGGCAGCCAAAAGAGCTCTCACAATTTAAAGAATTAAACAGGAAGGAGACCCAGGGCAAATTTGGAGCAATCAGCTTAGACGTGCTGGGCTCGGCTATTGTCGTCCTGGTACATTCATGTCGTGCGTTTCCGTTTCCAAAGGTCTGTCACCACAGTCTCTCGTTTCTGTCTCATGACAGATGGTGATTCGGAAAGTGGGTTCTGGCAGGAGACGAGCTGGTTCAGATCCTGCTGCTGCCTTTCCCTCGTTGGGTAGCCCAGGACATTTATTTACTGTCTCTGTGCCCCGGACAAAATGAGGGTGTGACAACACCGACATCATTGGTTGTTGGGAGACCAGGAGGATGTGTGCAAAGCCAGAGCCCGGCCTGTAATCATTCCCTCGTCCAGAAAGTGCTTCTCATGTGCTTAACGTGTGCTTGGGGCTGAGGACCCAGCAGCCATCAAAACACAGTTTTCTCCCTTCACAGACTCGAGTGTGATGGGGGAAAGCGCGCAATGCCACAAGCAAATAAACGTCCGGCGCCAGGTAGCAAGCTGTGCTTTGAAAAAGACAGGTTGAGAGGATGGAGATTTGTGGGGATGCCGGCTGAGCTATGACCCTGCGGTGGGCAGGGAAGGCCTCCGTGACAGCGTGTCTTTTAAGCACAGACTGAATGAAGTGAGGCAGAAAACCACAAAGATAGCTGGGAAAAGTGTGTGTGTGTGTGTGGGGGGGTGTTTTGTTCAAGGCTGGTGGCAGAGAGGAAGGTGATCACATGGGCCTGGGGGTTACCATAAGGCCTTTGGCTTCTGCTCTGAGTGAGACGGGGGAACCATTGGAGGGTTTGGAGCAGGCGAGTGACAATCTGACCTGTGTTTTGAGGAGAGGAGATGGTCGGGGGTGTGTGCATGAAGTGAGGGAGGGGCGGCAGCTAAGGGACGAGCTGAGAGGACAGCCAATGGTGACTGCAGTGACCCACGTGAGAGACGATGGGGCTTGAACCGGGGGACAGGGGTGGAGGTGACAGGAAGCAGCACCATGGTGCTGAATATAAGACTCCAGAGGTGCCACTCACAGCCACCAAAATGGGAAGGGCGTCCCCTGGAGGGGTGCCACGTGGTGGTACTGAAAGATGGTGGTCACACTGGGGATATATTTTGAAGGCAGAATAGACAGGACTTATAGATGGAATGAGGTGTGAGAGGAAAAGAGGAAACCTGGATTATTTAAAGGATGGAGTAAACAGAGGTAACTATTTACTGAGAAGTTGAAGAATGAGAGTCAAGAGTTAATTTTAGACGTGTTCAGTTTGGGAAGCCTCTTCACAAATGTTAGGGATGATGATGATGGTGATGGTGGTGATGATGGTGATGGTGGTGATGATGGTGATGGTAATGGTGGTGATGATGGTGATGGTGGTGATGGTGATGGTGGTGATGATGGTGATGGTGACAGTTGTGACAGTGGTGGTGATGGTAATGGTGGCGATGACGATGGTGACAGTGGTGATAATGGTAATGGTGATGGTGATGATGGTGATGGTAATGGTGGTGATGGTGATGGTGGTGATGGGGGTGGTGATGGTGGTGATGGTGATGGCAGTGATGGTGGTGGCGATGGTGATGGTGGTGATGATGATGGTGATTATGAAATGATGGCTTGCTGAGGATTATGTCAAAAGCAAACACTGAGTGTTTGCTGTGTGCTAGGCACGGCTCAAAGGACTTTAGACGTATAAACTTGTGTAGTCTCCATAATGGGATCTCCGTTATCATCCTCATTTAATAAACCAGTGTAGTGGGTTGAATTGTGCCCCCTCCCCCACAAATGATATGTCTATGTCCTAGTCCCCAGAATCTGCGAATGTGACCTTATTTGAAAAGAGTCTTTGTAGGTGTAACTAAGTAAAGGATCTCAAGATGAGATCACCCTGGCTTATCCAAATGGGCCCTGAATTCAATGGCAAGTAACCCACAGACAGAAGAGAAGGTGATGTGAAGGCAGAGATGGAGTTGGGAGTGGTGCAGCCACAAGGAATACCAACAACTTCTAGAAGCTGGAAGAAGCAAGGAAGGGTTTTCTCCTAGCCTTTGGAGAGAGCAGGGTCCTGATAACTCTTGACTTTGGACTTCTGGCCTCCAGCACTGTGAGAGATCAAATTTTTGTTGTTTTAAGTCATCAAGTTTGTGGGCCTCTGTTATAGTAATCACAGGAAACCAACGTAACAAGGAAAACCAGGCACAGAGATATAACGTAACTTGCTCAAAGTCACACAGCAAGCAAGTAGCACAGCTGGCAATGTTTGCCTCCAGAGCGGCTCACTCGGTAGGTGAGTATTGTTCACCCTGTGTCTCCAAGGAGGAAATGGAGATCAGAGCCTCAAGGCCACACCAAGGAACACAGCTGGTGAAAGGCAGTATCAGGCTCCCTTGAGTCTCTAGCAGGGAGGCCGGATGCCTTTCCCACTCTCGATCCCCACCTCTCCACTTTGAAAAATCCAGAAAGGCCCTTGTCCAGACCCTCTAATGCTTCTTGGCAGCCACCACGTGCATCCAGGGCTTTGCTGGGAATCCCATCCAATCTGGTGATTCCAGTTTACAGCTGCTGGGTCCATGTACAAGTGGCCCCAGAGACACCCTGGCGGGCTGGCGGCCTCAGTCAACAAATTTCAGTGGCACCAAGATTCACAGCAGTCACTCAGGAACGGCATATGATCTGGATTTCAAAACCGCCTCCTCTTTCTGTGATACTGACACTGAAAACCTCTTGGCTACCTCCCTACCAGGGACACGAGGACTGAAAAGGGAGGGGTGCTGGGGCAGGGTACACCGGCCGCCCCTGAACCTCTGCCAGCAGCTAAAATCAGTCTCTGAAGAAACAGAGATTGTCCATTTCCTCTCCCGCTGATGCCCAGGAAAATATTTTACCGGACAAAACCCAAATATTGGGAATCCAGGGAAAACATCCTCCCTCCCTTTCCACCCCACCACCCGCGCCTCCTGCCTTGTCAAAGCTTCATCATTTTAAGAGAGACGAACAGTGGGACCTGCAACAAACAGGGCCTGTGAAGAGGGCCCAGGCCTCTTCCCACACAGAACCGCGTCCTTAGAGCACCTAATGAGGGGAGGGCAGTTAGTTTCGGGGTTGGGGTGGGAATCGGGGGCAGGGGGAGGTGTTCTATTTATGAAGAATACAATCATTACATTCAGATCGCTGGAGGGAGCCAGCGGGCTGGAACAAATTTGGGGGCTGGGGGAAAGGGAGGCAAGTGGCAAAGGGATGTGTGCTATGGCTGCCGCATAGCACAGGGAGATCAGCTCGCTGCTTTGTGACCACCTAGAGGGGTGGGATAGGGAGGGTGGGAGGGAGGGAGACGCAAGAGGGAAGAGATCTGGGAACATACGTATATGTATAACTGATTCACTTTGTTATAAAGCAGAAACTAACACATCATTGTAAAGAAATTATACTCCAATAAAGGTAAAAAAAACAAAAAACAGAAAACAAAAAAAACAGGGCTGTCTCCCACGAGGCTGGCTGGCCTCTGGGGGGCCCAGGGGCTCAGCAGGCCCCCGCTCTCTCCCCTAAGGCACACACGTACA